>NW_013952479.1:1511961-1531788 GCF_001266775.1 Austrofundulus limnaeus
ATGACTCAGCTGAGTCATTTCTACCTTCTCCTCTCTGTCAACGCTCTCTGGTTTCATTTAAAAGAGTCGATCATCAGATATTGTCCAAGATTAACCTTCAGGGTGGATGTAGCTCGCTAGCAGCCTCGCACCGAGGACCTATCCACGTCATCACTTACCCAGAATGCTTTGCTTGTAAATAAAATGGTTCCGTCCGTGTTATTTATTTTTAAACTTTTAGTTTAAAATTTATATAAAAACTAAACAGCCTACAGTGTTTTTACAGTCTTTATTTTACAGTTAAAATATATGTTTATTAAATAAAGTCTAATGTTACAACTAATCAGGGATCCCTTTAAAATGCTGTTTATCTTTTTAAATCAAAAAGAAACTTTACTTCACATCCCAGCTGTTTCTAAACACCTTGAAATTGGCTTGGAGATGCAGCCCAGAGGAGGAGCTGCTCCTAAAAGGCGATTCTAGGTCCAACTAGCTGTTTTTGCTCCCTGGGCTTGCTGCCTACAGGATTTCACAAACATGCATGAATGAGTCAAAGCAAGACTCTGTGCATGTTTTTGATGCGAGGATAATATTATAACATGATATATAAAGCTCAAAAAAGCTGATTTTGCATGATATTGCTCCTTTCAGAAAAGTAGGCCATAAAAAACAGAAAGTACCGTATTTATTCAAGTACAATACGTAAAATTTAATCCATAAAATAATCCATAAAGTTGTGGGGTAGTATTATACTCGGGTAAATATTTTTGCTTATGTATTTTAACTGAAATATCCGCAAAATGCCTGATTCCGGAAATGAGATTGCGTCGTAAAAAGTAGTTGAAGCAAGCTCACCTCTGACACTCCTCCGTGCTTCAGAGCGAGATAATAACAGATCCAGGCAGGCGACATGATGTGGAAAAAAGGGGGAAAAGCATTCCTGCACCTTAGTAATGATAACGAACTAATGACATTAGCATGTGACCGGGCCGCTCCTGGAAGAACAACAAACACATGTTCGTCTGTAATGGCTGCCGTCTACCGGTGTTCTGAAAAAGTTTGTATCCCTGAAAAAATGTCTCCCCACCAGAGAGAGCGCTCGCGAGTAGGAAGTAATCTGCTTTTCCCCCACAAGATGGCCCAAATCTCACGTGAAGTCTCTGACTTTTTTGTTGGCGCCTCCTGGTGGACTATGTGTAAAATGCCAGAATTCATACGATGCTCAAAAATCATAGTTTGCTGATGTATATTTGTTGTCAAAATACCTTTTAGTACATATGTTGTTAAAATAAAATGAACAGTCCAATGATCATTTTACTGATATGTATAAAGACTGCAAAGGCTGAAAAATCTTGAAGTCTGTATGAAATTGGAGGTAGTTTGAGGATTAAATTTTTTATGCTTTTTAATCTCAAAAAGGGGGAGTCTTATACATGAGATCGTATTATATATGAACAAATACGGTAATTATAACAAAAGAGGTCTACAAATGGATGCAAAATGTTCAAAATGATTCTTTTACCTGGTGTATCCAGCTGTTTTAGCATCGTTTAATACGGGTGTAGGTGTACTAACAAGCATGTCAGTTTATTCACACCTGTTTTTTTTTGTGTTTTTGACAAAAGCAGGCGGCTGCAGAGTTTTTATTTTTAGTGTCAGTTTGCAGGTGCACTGTGTCACTGAAGGTGGCTGAACACAGCTGAATCTAAAGGTGTCGGGTAGGAGCGGTCTAATCACTGGTGTTGTGCAGAAATCTGTCCCTTTGCTGCACGCAGGAAGAGTTGGGCCTTGTTCACGCTGTGAGCCTTAATGCTCCGGTTCGATTTGCTTTACGTGGTCGTTCACATCATGGTTTTAAACGTCATCAGACAGTGTGAAAAGTCCACGACCCCAAAGTGACCTGCGAGCGCAGAAGATGATGCAACATCACACGCTGTGTTTGCAGACGTGAATATGGATGCTACACGTTGGTGCGCTTGTATTGATTCTGTTGTTGTGCAATCGGGACGACAAATTTATCATCTACTACGTTTTTTTTGTCCAGTGTTTACGTTTGATCATATTGATCCCACGACTCAACGTGTTTGTATGCCTTCATGAGTTGCTGTGGATTATTTTGCGTGACAAAGATGAGAGGAAAAGTACATTTTTCAGGGTTTAGTCAGCATTTTTGCCGAGTTTGTCTTAATTGGTTTCACATTTTCTGTTGTGCACATTTTTTTATACCCCCTGCATGCTCATGAAAAGGTCAAGACAATCCCTCCTGTGAAGCTGTGTCTGTTTTGTCCTTGCAATCCATCTGCTCACCTCACTTTATGTTGTAACACTGCACACAATACAGGCCACGCATATAAGTGACAACACTCACCTTTTTCTTTTTGTCACTACCCACCATCCCATCTCATCCCTCTGTCATGTGTCACTGTAAAAACTGTACTTTTCATTTTCAGCAATTTTTTTTATTTTCTTTATTTTTTGAAGAGGCTGAGGTTATTCTCGGGGACTTTATGGGAAGTTTGTCCAAACACACTTGGCTCCCTAATGACAAGTTGTCCTTGGACATGTCAGGGAATCCAGTTTCTCTGAATTCTGTTTTGAGAGAAAGGAGAGATGGAATAGGGAGAGGATGGGAATAAAAACGATGAGCCAGTGCAGCATCCCACAGGCATGTGACACAGTCCAACTGTCACCCCAGGATGACATGCGTCCCACAGGCATTTCCAAGTAAACATCTCAGAGTTTGTAGCTCTGACATTTGGACAGAGGCCTCACCATACAGTTCATTTTCTCTGATGGATGTTGGGAATATTTTTCCAGAACAGTTTTTTTCTTTTCTTATCCCGAGTTAATAAAAAAGCCGTAGTGTTTCAGTGTCGTACAACAGGTTTTGTTAGCTTTAATTTATTGCTTTCAGTTCTAAGATCAGCTAATTCATTGCTTTTACAAGGACATAAAAGTGCCATCCAAAATAGAGTCAAAATACCTTTTCACATTAGTGAGCGTATAATTATTTTCTTTGAAGCTTGTGCATTTACATAACCCATGTTATGTGACACGTCTTTCTTGGTGCTGTAAGTGCGTCGTCAGTTTTTCTAGTGCAGACCTAAAAATATCAGCTGGTTTGGAAGTAAAATATCCCTGGCAGATGTGGCAGGGCAGGTGAAAGTCTTGACAGGAGGTGAACTGTCGTTATGAGACGTTATAAGTGGAGGTTACCAAACTTTTCAGCTTCTGATCCCCTCCTCCAAAAACACTTTCAGAGTTGAAAATTCAATCTCTGCCTCTTCAAGAATACAAAAACCAAGCCAATAAAAACAAGGATATAACAAAAACACAACCACACCGATAACTGATACTCTTTACATATGTCTCATTTCGTTCGTCATCATCATTCACTTTATTCGAAGTTGGGTCACGGGGGCAGCAACCCAAGCAGGGAAGTACAGGTCTCACTTTCCCCAGCCACCTCTTCAGCTCTTCTGGGAGGACTCCCAAGGCTTTCCCAGGCCAGCCGAGAGACATAGTCTCCCCAGCGTGTCCTGGGTCTCCTTCAAGTTGGACATGCCTGAAGCACATCCCTAGGGAGTCATCCAGGAGGCTTTCTTACCAGATGAACCACCTCAACTGGCTCCTTTCGATGTGGAGGAACAGCGTCTCTACTCTGAGTCTCCCGGATAACAGAACTTCTCAGTCTAAGGGAGAATCCAGCCATGCAGAGAAAACTCATTTCGACCGTTTGTATCTGTGATTTTTTTCTTTCAGTCACTATCCGAAGTTTGTGGCCTTTGGTGAGGGAGGGAACGTAAACTGACCAGTAAACAAAGATAAGGACAAAAAGAGTTTCAGTTCATTTAACGATGTTTACCAATAAAACTACGAACAAGGATTTTTCATGGCAATGCTGTGATTGAAGTGTTACAGATGTTACAATGAACAGGACTATTTTCAAGAAAGAAGATACCAACATGGTTCAAACTACAGCTATATTTACTTTATAGTACCACACAGTGGTCTGACTGTATTTCCAGTAGGGGTGCCCTCGATTTATCGGCAACAATTTCCTTAATTTTGGGAGATCGGTGATCGGCCGATACTTGAATAAGATCGATGGGAAAGATCTGCTTCTTATTAGGTTTGAAAATCAGCCATTATCCCCTTTAGTTTTTATGTGAGCACTACCTAATGTCCAGTTAAAACAAGCTTGTATTGTTTCAAGGTTGTTCTGTGTTTTTCGATAAAATAAGATTGGAACATTGAAGTTGCACTGTGACCTTAGAACACCTGACTGTGTCAGATATTTTAAAAATGGGTGTTGGCAGGCCAGACCTTTCTAAATATCGTTGATTGACCAGAAAATTGCAATCGATACACCCCTAATTTCCATGTGTTTCAACTTTTTCATTTCTGTTTTCCAGCAATTATCTGCAAAAAAGATCTCCACCCTGTCGAATAGGGGTGCATGGATAAAACGCTACGATTTCCTTAATTTTGGATGATCATCGATTGGTCGATACTTACACTAAGCCGAACTTATCTACCTCCGCAAAGTCTGAAAGTCAGCCACTATCAGCTTTTGCTCTGTTGTGAGAGAGTGCTGTTGTGTTGTGACCTTATAACACCCGACAGTGTCAGTTATAAAAAAAATCAGTATTGGTTAACATTGGAATCGGCTGGTCAGGCTTTTTATAGATCAGTAATCTGCGCACCCCTACTGTCGAGGTAACACCTGTGGATGCAACGTGAAACTCTGTCTTCATGAAAACGTAATCGGCTTTGCTTTCCTTCTAGACAAATTTTAGCCACTACCCATTGTGACCTTGAGTTAAGTTTGGATTTAACGTAATCTCTTTTCTAGACGCTATCTTCAAACTTCGCAGTCATCTTTCAAAGCTTTAGTTTGATAAATCTGTGCCCATTAGAAAAATGATTTATTTCCTTACAAGCGAGTCAGTCGATTTGCTCCGATGCCTTCCGGTAAGAATCTGAACTGTTTGCTCTGAAACTTCTTTAAGCGTTTCCCATTTTTAGCCTCAGTGGGTTTTTAGATAACGCTGCTACCAAATGATAAGAAGATGTGGACACTTTCAAAGTCATGTTAACAATCACGTTTATAATTAAATTTTACAGTCAATGAGTTTGAGCTTTTGTGATCATTTTTGTGTTTTTTGTTTCTGCTTTTCTTCTAGCTTGTGAACAGGGGATTTGGTAATGCACTGAGTTCATTTAATTACCGGTTTGCAGAAGCCGGAGTTTGTATTTCCCAGGCGTCGGGAGAGTCTCAGAGTTTAAATCGGAGTGTGTAGGGTTGTGAGGAGAGTCTGTTTTTAGTTATTGCATCAATGAAAAATTGAATGCTTTATCCCTTTACTCCAATGGTTGGTCTTGCAGATGTATTGCAGGGCCTCTAAATCTTTGAATTATAAATTAGATGCTGTGCTGCGTTTCAAAACAACTTAAAGCCGTTTTGTGTATGATCTCATTCTAATGAGGTAAAATCAAGATCATTTCTGTGCTCGTCGTTTCCCTTCCTCCTTTTCAGAAGTTCTTTCAGGTTTTTTTCCACTCTCGTCTCTGTTCGACACAGGAGGGGAAGGGGGAGGGTGTATAAATGTGAGACCACACATGCTGTGTCAATGTTTGCTGGAATAATTAGAGACAATGTGGGCCAATAACGGGAGGAGTGCAGTAACTGAACTGACTTTGTTCTGCCCCGACAGCAACACAAAGCCATTCACAGACGCGCAGATCTGCGGCTTTCGGAACAGGAACGACTGCACTTTTAGGCGGCGCAGGAAAATAAATCAGTTTTTTTTTCTGTGCCAGCTCAAGGTGATGCTGATGTCACTCTGAAGACCTTTTTAAGCACAGCCTGTACATTCCTGCCCACCCCCCCGACTTAAAAAAAAAAATAAACCTACCCCCCTTGTCACCCTTCGCAGTCATCCAACACATGTCCCTGGCTTAGAGGACCCTCTTTAACTAGAGGATATCCGGCCGCTCGGTATGCAAAGAGCCTGTGGATTCCTGACACGAGTGCTAAAGCTGGACTCAGAGGTGACTTTCAGCGTCGCCCAACAACTGTTGGATTAGCAGTACATTTTGCATTGATTCTGAGCCAGTAAGGGGCAGCTTGACCTGCAAGAAGGGATCCTCCTGTAAATATCAGAGCAGCATGGGCTTTTCTGAAGCATCTTTTATTTACTTTTAAAGCACACCAGGGCCACCTTCTATTATTTAATAGCAGCAAATGTTAATTTTGGAAAGGTCAGAGCCAATACAAATGAGCATCTGAGCAAAAACAACACATGACTTTGTCTAAATATCCGTGTCTCCTCCGCAGCGAGTGTTTCTCTGGAGGTAGCGGACTTTATGCACTGCTTTCCTCGCAGCCCAACCGACTGGTTTGTCCCACCGGTGTCCTTCTTGAAAGGTGACACCGCTATGGGATGCATACATCCCCTGGAGGTCGCTGGTGTCATCGTGGCACCTGTCCCCTTCGCTCACAGCTCGTGTCAGCAGCCCAGATTTATTTACATTCACTGTTTTCCTTTTCTTCTGGTGCGTCCCGGAACTGGAAATGGCAGAGGATTGGTTTGTCTGATGTAGATCCTTGTCAGAAGATGGAGTTAATTTTTGCTGATTGTTGTTGCAAAATGGTTTATTTTTTTTGACTGTCAGTTTTGCAAAAGCTACCGAGACTGAATGGGGCCACTTATATTCATACTATTTTTCACATGACAGTGCATTCTTTGTACGTTTTAGCCACTTTCCTCCATGCATTCCTCTAATCACTGCTTTCTCCTCATCGTTCTCTTCATCCAACTGTTTCCTTCTCTTCTTCCTCTGTCTCCCCCATTCAGCTGGGCTGATGTACTCATAGCTGGCAATGTGTTCGTCTTATCTTCAGTTCTTTTATCAGTGGCCACCGTACATGCCCAAGAGAAAAGAGCGTGGGGTGGGGGGGATGTTGGAGAATGAGGGCGTGGCTAATGCTATCAGCAGGTGGAGATTTCACCACAAGAGTTCAGGGGCCCAGCTGAAGGGCGGAAAGGGTCCAACATAAGAGCCGGCTGTGAACTTCTGAATAACTTTGCTGTCATCTTGGTATCTGTGCTTTTGACTGCACTTTTATTTGGCGGCCGTAATGAGTTTACTCGTTCCAACAGTTCACATTCTTCCAGTGACATAAAATAGGTGTGTGTATAAATTTGCATCTTACGTTGCAAAATAAGTTAAAATTTGACTTCCTGTTTGTTTTGCAATAATGAGCGCACGCCTTGGCTTTGGACTTCACTCGTTTGTTTCATGTTATTGCAGAGATGAAGCTTTTTCTGGCGCAGAAATGAATACAGGAGTGATTTCATGTGCATTCAGTAACAACCTTAAATAATATATATATTTTTTTTTCATTTATATAAATAAATGACATACAGCATCAGTGTGTGGTACCAAAGCTATCAACAGGGACAAAGGGAGAGCCAGGATGAAGGGATACAAACTGAAGCACGTCTCACAAAAGCCTAAAATGATATCTCTGGTGGATATCTGGATGCTTGGGATGCTTTGGATGGCTGCCGTACACTTTTGACTTTCTCTTTGTGAAGATGAATAGAGGCCTCTGTGGTAGTGTTGACAGGTTTCTCCAGGCTGAGTCCTTGCTGGCTGGCAGACTAAGGTGCAGGAGGTCTGGAGGCTTCATCTCTCACATAGGGGCCGAAGCTTGATGGGGGATGCTGGTCGTCACTGTTCTCCTAACAAAAGGTTCTCTGTTCTCCGCCTATGACCAGATTTTGTTGTTGTGACATACTTGTTACGCTAATATACTCAGGTAGATGGAGTTGAGGACCTGCACCGCCAAATATAGGTTCATTTGTGTTTGTTCATTTGTGTTAGAAACATCTTATTTTTCCTGTAAACGCACTAAAACGAGCAGTGGCTTGAAAATTAGCATTGATTCAAAATCTGCAAGTGTACTTCTGTTGAAATGGCTCAGGATTCTGATAACCTAAACTGAGGAAAAACAGTGCTAGGCAGTATGGGTGTAAATCACCAGATTTATCACGATACAGTATATTGATTTGTTTGGATGACGATACGATATTTCTCGGCATCGCAAAGTCTGTCACGGTACGATTTTGATTCACTTCACAAGTCTGCGATTTATATGATGCAGTATATGTTCGTCTAACATAAATGATTGTCAGATGGACATGATATCAATCCAAAGCAAGCATATGTCATCGATATGGACTTTTATTTTTTTCATTTTGCCAGATGTAATTGAATCTAGGGATGCACGATATATCGGTATTTATCGGTATCGGCCGATATGTCAAACTGGGCCGATGTTAATGTCCGATATTGATTTCCCATTTTCCCACGTTGTGTTTCTGTTTTGGGAGGTGAGGCAGTTGGTTGAGCAGCATCTGTTTGATCATGATAGTGATATCGATGCTGCGCAGCCAGGAATAACTGAAGTAGGGAGTCATGTCAGACGTCTGGTTGTTTATTTACAGTATCAAAAAAAGAGCCAAGTGTGTTTTCACGTATATGTATAATATAATTTGTATGTTTGTGTAATATCGGTAAATATCAGTTATCGGCCATAACAGCAATAATTATATCTAAAATCGATATCGGCTGAAATTTTCATATTGGTGCATTCCTAATTGAATCAATCATTTTAGTGATATATTGATGTGGATTTATTTTATTTTACACCCCCTACTAGGCAGAAATATTTACCTGTAATATGTGGCAAAAATTACTTTGTGTTAAGACTTCAAGAGAACTTTAAGAGAACCAAAATATGCCATGTCTGTCTTAGTTATCAGGAAACCTGTTTGTGGGATAAAAGCCATGCTGGTTTCCTGAAACATCATAAATTGTCATGTTCACAGATTTTTTTAGACAGCTGTAGGATTCGATTAGTGGTGAATTCATCGACATTCATTTCACACGTCCATTAATTTTCTTCTGCAAATCCTTAGGCATCAGGTCCAAGAGGGGAAACTAACCATCTCCTTAGAGAGAGCCTTCAACCCGTCTCAAGGCGAAAGGTTATACAATCCCTCCAGCAAGTTCTGAGTCTTCCCTGGGGTTTCTTACCAGTGGGAAGTGTCCAGAAATCTAGGATTTTTAGGATTTTGCTTGCGAAGTTTACGCGGTTAAAAAAAAGTGACAGACTGGGATACTTCAGCAGTAAAGTCGTTTTACAATATTTTCTTTGTGTCTTCTTCTGGCTTCATAAAATAATTGCGGTTACCCACTTTGCTGCTTACAAAATTTACATAGAGTAAAAAAAATTTGATGGTCATGGTGTCCAGAGGTGTTGCCAGCTGAAAGATCAACGTAAAACCAAACAGGTTTGTTATGACACCCCTCCAGCTAAATGCTTGTCCAAATTTAATGTTGAATCCACCTCGGCTGACTTCTTCTATAAGGAGCAGCACTGGCTCTAGTCTTCTTTTCTACCATCATGGCAGAGCCCCTCATCCTTCTCTAAGGCTGATCTAATACATGCTGTCTCATCTGGTCAAGCACATTTCTCACTGAACTGTTTGTTTGGCTGAGTTCAGCTGTGGTCTTGTCACGTTTTTTAATTGTTAGAAAAACAAAGAGGGACTATAAACGTTCCGAGAAGAACGTGGGGACTCCACACGTGATGTATGAAAACCGAGAGCCGTCTCAGACCCTTCACATGCCCTCCCGGTCTTCCCCGATTGCCCATCTCGAAGATTCACAGAGCCGCTTTGATCTGAAGCCTGTCCTCCCAGCTGGAAAGCCATGGGGATGCGAGCAGCCCCTTTGGTCTCCCGTTTCAAGTCACACATTCTTTCCTAAGGACCCAGAGGTCCTGACCCATAGCTACAGTGGAATTTCATATGCAAAAATAGGCCGGACTTGCCAGGCTGTTTGAATGTGCACTCGATCTTTTATAGCATTCATTATCTATGGATGCAACCAACCAAACACTTCTTTCTGAACCTTTGATCGATTTACCCAGCTTATAATTAATTTAAAATGTGCAATTAAGAAAAGCCCATACACAATATTAAAAGTACAAACAGCACTTTTTATGTTGTTGACATCTTACAAAAGCATTGTTGCTTTGCATAATTCTCCAGCTTGTGTTTAGAGGCAGTGTTTGTCATGACTATCCAAATAAGGACTAGACCCCTACAAATCTCTCAGAAGTTGAGCCAAGTTCTCCAAGGGTCAGTGCTGGTTAAGTGGTTTCTTGTTTGTAATAAAAAACTAATCGAACAACATGGCTCCGTAGGGCTTTTATGACATTACAGTCATGGACTTTGCAGCTGACAAACCTCTCTCAAATGTCTCTGAACATATAGATCTGTCTGGAATTTATGGTCTTCTGTCATCATGTGCAACTCGACTTTAAGAGTTTAACATGAAGCGAGGAGGAAAATGCGTCGACCGAACTGTCTTCTCAACTGTGAAATGACCCAATCTTTAGATGTTGCTCATTACCTTTTCAAAGCACCTTGCTAAGACTCTCGACAGGAAATGTTTGTATGTGTAAAGCAGGTTTGATATTTAACTCTTAACCAGAGGTTATCCCCGGTTTCTAACTTCTTCAACCAGCTCTCCTTCCCCTGCTCTTTTTCGGCCTCCGTCAGCCTCTACCCCTGGCAAGGCAACCGTTGAGAACAGGAGAAACAATACTGTGTTTGTGCACCGCTCTGCACTTGGCCTGCTGCTAAACAAATGTTGGGAGGAATTCTAGTGGCTGGCCTTGCCCCTGAGCCCAAGCTTATCCCACAGTGACTTCATAAACACTCTCTGAGGTGATCAAAAGAACAAATAATCCTTTATATGTTGACTATATAGAAATGAAATATTTCCTCACCAATTAAAATTAGTCTGCACACATGCAGACTATTTATTTTGCTGCTGTCGTGGAAGTATAAATGTTCTGTCACTCAAAGCACAAAGTTAAACTTTTGGGAAAATTTTGGTTTTGCAAAAAGTAAAGTGAAACACTTGGGTTTAATTTACATCATTTACTTTGCCACTGAGTTTTCTTTCCCCTGCCATGGATATATTTATATTTTTTATTGTGGTAGAAGCATTTAATTTATCTTTAATCATTTATTGAATTAGGTCATTTAGCAATATTTTTAAGCTAACTTTAAGCAAACCTAAAGTGTTTGCTCTCTGACGATGGAATGTATGAAATTCATCGACTTGTTTCATGGGTAACAGTTTGGGTTTGGACAGAAGTTGAAGGCTTTTATTTTGAAAGACAATGTCCTTATTGTGAATAACCCACATAGTACCCTGTTTTTTTTTCTTTAGACATCATTTACCCACAGTACAATGAAATGGACCAACTGCACCTTTTCTCCTCATTCCACCTCACCTGCTCATATCAGCGTTTGACCCCTCTTGACCACACCCTACATCGGCATCTTTCTGCATTTTCCCCTTTCACAAACTGATGGACCTGGCCATTGAAGTAACCCCGCTGCTCCCATCACCATCCCTCCCCAACCTTTCTTCCTCCTCCCTTTGCTGCACAATAGCCACGCTCGGCAGAGGTCCAAGAACACTGTTTGTTCGATCACTGCAGCCTCACCCCCTCTTTTTTTATTGATGTATGTGAAGGGACAGTGAGTGAGTGTAAAAGTTTTTGAGTTCACTGGCTGTTCAAACAACCAGATGGAGGTGTGGTTGGATTGTTATAGAAGTTAAAAATTGAGAGTAATATGTTTTTGGAGTTGCTAAAGGGATTTGATTGCACAGAGCATTGACGTTGAGGGAAACTGGTCAACACTGGCATACTTTAAAGCTTCTGGTGGAGCATTAATTCTTAAAGATCTTTTGAAATGAGTAAATTGGCAGAAATTTTCCTGTTATTTTCTTCCGGTACTTAAAAAAACAATCAATCACATACCTGTTAGATCTGTTTAGGGGCCCTTTTGGATATCCATTTCTAGGGATGCACAATATGTCGGCATTCATGTCGGTATCGGTCCGATATGTAAAACTGGGCCGATGTTCATGTCCGATATTGATTTCCCACTTTTTAGCTTTGTGTTTCTGTTTTAGGAGGGGAGATGGTTGGTTGAGCATTGTGCTGGGCGGTATGACCCAAATTTTATATCAAAGCATTTTCAACATTTACACCGGTTTCTTGGTATTTGACGGTATTTTTTTCCTCACAGCTCAGCTGATAATAAAATGTAGAAACTTTGCTTATTGACTTTTTTTCTTTTACTGTACCTCTATATCACTGTTTCCCTCCTCTTGTTCATCTTTTCATCTTCGACTGGTTGTAGACAGTAATCATGCATTTAGGTCCGATCATGAAGGATTGAGAAAAAAAATCATTATCTGGTCTATCGTTGCATGTTAATAAAACTTAAAAGGATGACTCACCTTGCACACCAGTCAACACAGCTACACTACAAAACTACTCCCCCCCGGGCTTTTCTCAGTAGAAGCACGCTAGAGTTTCCATGCAATAACGTCTCCATTATAATGTAGCACGTTACATCTAACCGTGCACGTCACTGAAGAGTTGTTTACTACATTCAGCGATGGTGAAAACAGGATGTTTGTTTTACGTCAGACCATATAAGCAGCTGAAACACACCACCCGCCGCCAGTTGTTCCAACAATAACGTTAGCATGCTAACATTATTGTTCCAACGATAACGTTAGCATGCTAATGCGCTTACCGGTGCTGCGAGGAAACGTGTCTTCCGGGAAACAGTTCACTGGCGGCCGTGACGAAATGTTCTGCACGTCTTCAGGCTATTCACACCAGTATTCAGAAAATTCGTATCATAACAAAAATAAAAACCAGTTTTTGGTACAAAACAGTATAGTTGAGCGGCATCTATTTGATCATGATAGTGATATCGATGCTGCGCAGCCATGAATAACTGAAGTAGGGAGCCATGTCAGTGGTCTGGTCATTTATTTACGGTAAAAGACCCAAGTGTGTTTGTTCGTACATGTATAATATAATTTGTGTTTTTGTGTAATATCGGTAAATATTGGTTATCAGCCATAACAGCAATAAATAATTATATATATCGATATTGGCTGAAATTTTCACAGCTCGCTATGAAAAGTGAAATTTTCATATGGGTGCATCCCTATCTATTTCTTATTAATTGTCAACTGATTTTGAAACAGACTTACAAAATTCAACAACATGAACAATTCAAACCTTGTATAATTCCTTAACTTGACTGCATGGTCTGAAAAGAAAATGGTTGTTGATTTATTTTACTTGGAAAAAATCAGTGTAGTGAATGTCAACAAAATCTTGAAAGATAGCAATATAAGACGAAGGAGTTGGATATAACAACTATTACTGTCAGTATTTGGTAATACAGTGCTTCAAAAAGCTTTGACAAAACAATAAATAAAGAAGGCTATAAATAAAATCTGCAGCTAAAAGAAAACTATTTAGATTAAATATTTGAAAGTTCATCTTGAGCAGCGAACATCTCAAGGTTCAACCCTCTGAGCTTTGCCACAGTGAAGCCATTCCATTGCCTTTAGTCCATGCTGCTGACCTCCAAGCTCGCTGAAAGCGCACCTCTGCGGGACCTGGCCCACATCCGGACAGTTGATGTGGGCATTATTGCAGCTATGGGTTCCCCTCACCGGGGCAACCTAGCCCCTTTGCTGCACCACTCTTTCCTCCTTGGCCTACTCTTCGTCTCCCCCCTCCTCCTCCTCACTGTGTAACTCAAAGAAAGCTCAAGAGACAGGGTTCAGTTTTATCCTCACTGCTTGGTTATGCTGCTGGTGGCTGGCTTCCTACGGTGCACCAAAGCTTCCCATTTACTTTCTTTCCCTCCCTTTGTTTGACCTCCTCCAGGGAATGAACCAGTGTTTGATCACTTTAGGGGAGAAGGCAAGATCAGTGGCTCTTTTGACATTCCGTCTAGCTTTTGACAGTCTATATGTGGCTGATCAGTTTGCTCGGCATCAGCAAGTGGGCTCTTTTGATTTTTCTCCTTTTTTCCTTTAAGCCAGGCATTGTGAAGCCTTTTGATTAGAATGTGTGGGTAGAGCTTAGCAATAAAGCTGCATCATTTCTTATTTCACACTTTTCTCTTGATTTTGCTCTCCATTTTGTGAGGAAAGCTTACAGTTTTTCCAAAAATGTCAGTGTCTTGAGATCGTATCAGTGGGAAATAGAGCCACAACATGGGAAAGCGCCCCTCGAACAGCATCTTAAAGTTGGGGGAAAATGTTAGAAGTTTAGTTCAAAGCTGAATTAAAGTTTGTGTTGTGTCTTCTGATAGCGTTCCCTTATTTTTTTTAATCTTCAAGGTTATTTGAGAAAGGGCGCATGATTTAAGGCATGACAACTTGACATTTATTGGAGGAAATGCCTAAAAAAAGAAGAGAATCCCTTAAAGGCTTAGAAGAGAGGGCCTCTGGAATCTTGTTTTTATTTATTCCAAAAATGCTCGGCCACAATTGACCAACCACAACCTCACTGAATGTCAATTTAGGTCATTTTCTACTTTCACAAAAGCTCGGGACTTGGAGCCCATGAAGCAGAAAAAAGCTGATGTAATGGGTTTAAGAAAATCTCCAAGGGGAGTCAAACCTTGTTCATAGAACCCCAACTACCCCCTCCGTATTCTGGGTCCAGAATCCCACCCCTCATCCAACCCTTTAAACTCTGTAAGTGGTCACCACCTTTGGTCAACACCCATATCTGGACGCTTTGATTCACTCAAACATGATTAAAACTTATGAAAACAATACAGAAGTGAATGGTGATAATCAAATAAGGGAAGATCACTTAGAATTCGCTGATTTGCTTTTTGGGATGGGGGAAGGGAAGTACAAAATAAAGGCAGAAAAGTGAGGGAAAGAAAGAAGGGAAATGGGGGAAGTGAAAAGAAATCCCAGCCTTGGCGTACACAGAAAAAGGCACAAAAGAAACCTGTAACGCCTCCAGATTCCTTCTAGTCGAATATCAAAGACTTGCTTTGGTTTAGAACAAGAGACTAGTGGGTAAGATGGGACTGAGTGCGCCACTGAACCCGGCACTGGCTCGGTTGGGTGCTGCTAGTTAATCCACCTCCTCTCTCTCTTTGGGGATATCGGTACTGCTGTATGGCTCTGAATGGAGGGACTTGTCTAACCTGATCACCGGACAGAATGAGCACAGGGAGAGGCTCAGAAAACACGCAGAGATGACTGCTGCTTTCACGTTCAGTGGTGATGGGGGAAAACTGCCTACTGATCCGTCATGATGCCTTTAGCACTATTCTTGTTTTGCACCTCCCCGAATATTAGGGGTGCACCAATATGAAAATTTCAGCTGATATCCGCTATTAATTTTGCTGTTAAGGCCGATAACTGATATTTACTTTACTCATGATCAAACAGATACCGCTTGACCAACCATCTCCCCTCCCAAAACAGAAACACAAACAGTAACTTCAGGAAATCAATATCGGACATTAATATTGGCTAGGGGTGTAGGAAAATATCGATACACCGATAAATATCGACATTTCATTTCCCGATACTGTATCGATTTTCTAAAGCCCTGTATTGATTTTTAATTAAGGTTTAAAATGTCAACTTTCCTGCCAACGGTTCATTTTAATGTTGCAGTTAATTTTTTTATTGCTAATACAAGAACCAAATAGTTCAGTTGTTTTAAATAATCTGTTCCCCCTCTGTAACATGGGAACAAAATAATTTACCTCCAAGTCTTTAACTGTGTTAATTACTCTCATCATAAACAACAAATCCTGAAGATTTGGGAAAATTTGCCAAAGTTACCTGGATGGACCCAAATATTATTTAGGCTTGTAAGCTACAGGTTGCACTGTTTCAATTAAAGAAAACTAATTGTCTCACCGCATCTTTGATTAATTTTATCTAGCCTGTAGACTAGGTCTCTGTCCAGTCAGAGCAGGTATTGTGTAGTTGGTGCTTTTAATCAGTTTTCAGTTAAATTAATTCAATCCAAGTCTATGGAACAGTCACAAAATGTCACCAAAATCACTCTGTCCCTCTAAAATCGTTCAGAAAATCGTATCGTTCACTGAGTATCGTGATATATATCATATCGTGAGCAGAATATCAAATATCGTATCGCATCATGGGATTAGTGTATCGCTACAGCCCTAATATCGGCCCAGTTTATCGGACCGATACGAAATGCTAAAATTTTAACAACATTGGCCGATACAATGTCATTGCCGATGTATCCTGTATCCCTACCAAATATCTTAAACTGACCTTAAATGAAGTCTTCAAAGTGGACGCATTGTTGGTAGAGTTTACTGTAAAGCTTGAATTTGCAACAGGCATAAAAACAGGAAAAGTTTGCTCTCTGTTTACAAATGCTCATAAAAAGTGGATTCATTAGCATTATCCTGGAGCAAACATTACTTAAAAATGGCCACTTAAGCAATCTTTGTCTTCAAATTGTCAAGTAATTCCAATAAATGCACATTAAAATCTATAATGTACTTGCAAGTACAACTACATAATCGTCTATTAAAAGGAAAAAGCTTGCCTGGCTGTCTTATCCGCGGAGCCACAACAAAGCAAAAGCTATTGAAAATATCCAAAGAGCTTCCACTGCTTCTGTTCTTGTCATTAAAGACTTCCCTTTAGGAGCACCAGAAAACCAATCGATGCATTTCTCACTTCCTGAGCTCCCCCTAATTCACTGTTTCACGGTATTCCTGGAAATGGTCTCGGGTTTTTGTTTTTGTTTTTTGTTTTGTTTGCTTGCATTCTTGTTTCCTCTGGAATACCTTCTTTTTAGATGCTCTGAGCTCCTCTCTTGTTACCACCTCCAGCTCGCTGTGAAAAGTGAGCATGCAGCCGCTCTACAGAAACAAAAGCGTAAGCAAACGAAAGAGACGAGAAGAAAAACAGACACGAGCCAAGAAGCGCTTCTGATTCTTCTTGTGCCAGTTTTCACAAGGAAAATGATTCAGTCTGGCTAACCCCCTTTAACCACCGATTCCACTGTTTTCTTTAAATGTCAGTATATTTGAAACAAAATTAAGAGGTTAATTGCTGGTGACACTTTACACATTCCACATGTTGCCTTCAAAGACACCCCCCCCCCCCCTCTTCTTCCACTCTTTGTCTCCTTCCCCCAGTTGCACTGTGACCTTAACCATTTCAGCCGGAAGTGATGTAGGTGAGCGCTTCCTTTGGTGTAGTCGGTGCCCCAGTAAGTGTTTCCTAAAGAAAACAAGTTGGTGGCTGTCGAAATCTGAAACCAGTACTAATGCTGGCTGCTGTTCCACCTTGCCTCCCTCCCCTCCCAGAACCCTGTGGCCACAAGGGAGGAGGAGGAGAGATGGGAGGAAAGGGGGAGTAGCTTTAACTGTATGAAACCCTCGGTCTGTGTACACATTTCATTCAAGTGTGTGAACATGTGCGTGCACTGTAAGTCCAGCTCACATTCCTCTCAGCTCTCGCTGGCAGAGAGCTACGATCCTCGGCAAACACACAGGGCGGTGCGAGCCAGCGTTCGGGTCGTCTGCCACGACAGACACCGGCATGCGAGGCCAAAACGGCTTGTTTGTGCAGTTGTCGCGAGGAAGGTCATCCGCCGCATTAAGTGTGCGCGAGGACGAAACGAACCTGATCTTTGCAGAAAGCTCCGTCTGTCTCCCCTTTGAGAGCGGCTGGACTTGCACTCATCTCCTTCTGTAACTGTCACACGCTCCCACACAGCAACACAATGTGTGAGAGTCCACAGCCACTCTGTTTTTTTTTTATGTTCAGCTTCTCTCCTTGAGGCACTACGGCTTCTGTGCATGTTTGGCAAGTGGTCATCCGAAGTGTTTCCATCCCCGTTAATAATATCTCAAAGCCCCAGGGTTTAGGTGCAGCTTTTGATTTTGTTCCAGCAGCTTATCCTGGTAAAAGTGCTGTAAGCCACCTGTGCGTCCACGCCCACAGTGTTTTTTTATTACTCATTATAATCCACATTGTCACTTGTTGTTGTGAACTGTTAGTCATTGGCAGAATTCAGTAACACATACGTTTGTTGCCTAAATACGCTAATATCTGAAAATGTGCCATTAGATATTATTCATATTATTTTTATTTATAATAAAAATAACATCCTTGAGGTTCCTACATAAATGACTATAATCCTATTCTGATGGGATTAGTTTTACCTAGGGACCCCATGCTATTTGTAATAACTGCAGACTGTCTGTGTTGTTAATCCCGTGCGAATCAGTCATGTCAGTAATTTGTAAAGTAAAAATTCCCCCACAAATTACCTGCTATATTTTGCTGAACTGGTCCTGTGATAATACTAATCCAATGTGAATAGGCATCTCTGTGATTTGGACAGGAATAGGCTGAGTCCAATATGTAATTAGGCGATTTTTTGTTTGTTTGTTTGTTTCCTGGGTGTGTTTTTATTTGCTTTTGGTGAAGAATGGAGGCTGGATTGGAGTGCATTGAAAACCTTTTGAGTCCCGGGTCAGCAAAACCCTACCGACACGTAATGTGTGGGATCAAAAAGAAAAGGTAGAAGAGAAGGAACAAAATCCGATGCAAATGGTGGCTCCACGCACTGTGCAGTAATTTATTTTCTGTTTTTATTCTTCTGGCTGACACTGGCCATAGCGCAGGCTCAGTTATTGTCATGCTTTGGGTACTCGCGCAGGGCATGCACACCCTCTCCAGTGGTGGAAGTGTTTAATACTTGGCGCTTACGTTGTTGTCGTATTCAACAAAACGACGCAGTAGAACACTTTAGAACTTATAAAATGTCGTAAAAAGGAGCGCAATAGCTTGAGGAATAAACAAACTGAACAGTGCATGCACAGCCTTTTGTGAAAATTTGTAGGTGAGCGACCACGCACCAGGGTGAGGAACCTAGCTTAAACCAGGCTTCAGTATATCCAGGAGATGCATGTAATTTTCAGCTAAATCTCAGGCTTTGGTTATCCCATGCAAATGCGCCACATAAAAAAAAAATGATATTGGGGAGTAATTAGTGCTGGGCAAGTTCTGCTCTGCAGATATTGCACAGGTTTCTCTTTCATTTTCTGAAAACGTTCCCACACTTTTGAGCTCCGTAGCCAGGTGGCCATGATACCAGAGCCTGTCTGTATAATGTCTTGTGATGTCCACGGCCTACCCCAGTTACCACTACTGTGCATGTGTGTCAAGGACAGAAAGGCAGATGTGGCAGTGGAAGGTGTCAAAGCAGTTTGGAGAGAAAAACAAAGTAAAGAACCATAAAAAAGAAAACAATCTATTATTAAATTAGTCATTGACTATTTTAATAATCAATTAGTCGTCGATTAATCGATTAATCGTTGCAGCCCTACTGTCTACAACCACCAGTCAGAGAAAAGACACAGAGGGAAACAGAGACACAGACAGAGGTAAAGTAAAAGAAAAAAGTTAACAAGCAGCGTTTGTACATTTTATTATCAACTGACTTGTGACAAAAAGAAAAATACCGTGATATACCATGAAACTGGTGTAAATGTTGAAAATACCGTGATAAAATTTTGGTCATACCGCCCAGCACTAGTAGTAATTTATTTATTACCTCCCAGATGATGTTTATTCTGTGCGAACAGGGCTTATGTTTAGCTCATTTTGGACGGTGCACACTGAAGTCATGACATTTTAAGAGCTTAGTGAGGATTATCATTGTCCTATTTGTAGAAATCATCTTTCAAATTACCTCAGATTTCTAATAAAAATATCTTTCGTTTGATTAGACAGTTGACAATTGGGCTGAAATGTGAAATGATGTATATACAGCGGGTAAAATAAGTATTGAACACGTCACCATTTTTCTCAGTAAATATATTACTAGAGGTGCTAATG
>NW_013952479.1:1533160-1534568 GCF_001266775.1 Austrofundulus limnaeus
TGGGTTGTTACCGACATCTGGTGAAAATTTCATGTCATTAGCACCTCTAGTAATATATTTACTAAGAAAAATGGTGACGTGTTCAATACTTATTTTACCCGCTGTACGAACTGCATAACCATTAAAGATATGAGCTAATGCACATAGAAAAGGTCCTGATGATTTCATGAACACAGATGGAAACCATGCAGAAGCCTCGGCCCCTGAGACAGAAGTTAGACATTTTCGTGGTCTTTAGCTTCACTTCATGCCTGCGGGACAAATCAGCTCAAGTCTAACCTCCAAAGTTTTCCAGACAAAGTTCCCGCCATGTTGTCCACTCAAGAGGGCAGGGTCGTGGACAGATGAAGGAGGGGGAGAAGGAGAGGAAGGGGCAATATGCTCTAATCCTATTCCAGCAGGCCGAGTAGCAGCAGCTTGCCTTGCATTCCACAGCTCTGGGGGCTTTAAGGGGCGGGGAGGGGAGGGGGTGCAGCATTCCTCCACGACCGGGGCCATCAAAGATGCCGCACGACATCAAAGGCTGCTCAAAGCCAAGGTGTTGATGACTGCAATCCTCCCCTCAGTCCACTTTTAGCAACCTCAACCCCTCAGCCCTCCAACGCATGCACACGTACAGAGCAGGCGGACCGCGCCAGGTATGTGCCTTCCAGCCTTCCTCTGTCCGCACCAGCTGGACCGCAGGCGGCATTAATCATAGCTCATTAAGTAGGGGCTTGACTTTTGTTTTATAGTGAGGGTCAAAGACGAGCGGGGGTACCTCCAGGTGTCCACACTTTACATTTGGATTTGAAAAGTGACGGGAAAAGACGCACCTGTGTGTGGACATTTGCTGCCAGTTGTTTCTCAAAAGCTTTAAAAAAAGCTACGTTACAGTTAATTAGGTTGATTTACAAAGTATACCCTATTTATTTGTAATTAAGGTTAAAAATTAAAGTCTTGTTTTGTTAAATGCAGGTTTTGAGAGCGAGCACATGCGTGCAGTTTTCTGCAGATGTGTTTTTTTTTTGTAGTTTATTAATGAGTTCACATTTCCCTCTGCTTGTTATGCAATCAGTCATGCTAATTAATTCACAGGGGTGCCTTGTTGCTGACAGATATTCATGCATATCATGTACAACCCTAATTTATGAGCTGTGCATGTGGTTGCATTCTGTATTAGTTTACGTTTTAACACAACTTTTTCAGGTTTGTGGTTGTATAAGAGCTGCAGCCTCCTGCACACTAACACATTGGGCCTCATGCAAGAACCGTTCGTACGCACAGATTTGTTCTTAAATTGTGCGTACGAGTGATTTAGGAGAATTTGTGACATTCACCAATGTTTTCGTATTCTAAGATTTTCTTCAGATACAAACAAAATTTACAAGTGGTCCAGACCTGTCGTATATTTTACCAGCAGTCAGTC
>NW_013952479.1:1535538-1536891 GCF_001266775.1 Austrofundulus limnaeus
GTGTGTGTGTGTGTGTGTGTGTGTGTGTGTGTGTGTGTGTGTGTGTGTGTGTGTGTGTGTGCATACACAAGCCATTGACGGTTTCAGGATGCACTCGCAGAGAGTTAATAGAGTCACAAGCTGGGCGTCCTGCTCAGTGTTAAAGCTGTCAGCCCCGCTGACTTGCGCTACATATCAGGACATTTACATGATATTAGGTGTCCTCTGCCAGCGTCCCCTGCTCTCGCTGAAACCATGACACTTGTTTGCTTTGCCCGTTGCTATGAAGATGGTGCAGCGGTGATTTTCAGGGAAGGTTAAGGAGCGGGCACGGGCGGGGGCGGGCGCACACAGACGCTCCTCTGACACTCGCTATACATCAAAGCTGACTTTGTTGACTTGTAGATTTTTTTAAAGTCAATATTAACCCTAAAATTATTATTTTATATATATTTTTACATTACAAACACAAATTTACTGTTTTCTGTGCTGCCAAAAAAAAAAAAATGGATGCCCCACTACCTGGGCTGATTGTTTCTTTGGCTCCAGTGGAAAAGACAAAAGGGAGGAAGTCTTTATTATGTGAGAGAAGAAGCAGAGGGATCCCTGATAATGTTACAGGAGGAGGAGTGCCGGCCCCACCTGTAGGGCCCTCCCAGCTGCTCCGCTGCAACCAGATCCTGTTCCTTCTCTCCTCAAGGCTACCAGCTCTCTTTGAAGTTATTTCTAGTGCTGGGGAAAAAAAAGGAGCCAGAGAGCAATCAAGAAGGGGAAAGAGTAACTGAAAGAGAGGGACTGAAAGGTGTGCATGTAAACCCACTGTGTAAATGCAATGCATTCAGGTTTGAGTTTTTGCTTGTCGTTTATAAAAGGCCGCAGTTCAAAGAGTTTTCTCTTTTCTTGTGCTTATTTCCTCCTTTTGCACTCTGAGCCTCCTTTTCAGAAGATACGTTTCCCAGACGGTTAGATTAGTTTAGGAACTGCATCATATGCAGCGTTAGATGAAACAAATCTTAAACTGTTTAGTTAACTTCAAAATGAACTATTCAGAGAGGGATCCACCAAACTGGGCCCGGTACTCGTTCAGCACCAGTGCTTGCTTAGCTTCAGTAATTATTTTTGATTTGTCTGCTAAAGCCCCAGCTCTAGCATGAAAAACCTGATGCAACAGAAGCACGATCCTGTTAATGAGCTAAAGGAAAAAACCCCGCTAAATTCACCACTTTAGGCTCCTGAGTCAAAACAGTGGGCCTCATGCAAGAACATGTTTGTATTTTTATCCTAAATTTCTCTTACTTTTGTTCGTACAAAGGGTTTGTACGAACATGTCACGTCAGATTCAACAAACTCTTCTATCTGCAGGAAAAGTGTGTA
>NW_013952479.1:1536928-1540744 GCF_001266775.1 Austrofundulus limnaeus
TCTGAAAAAAATCGTAGAATACGAAAACATTGGTGAATGTCACAAATTCTCCTAAATCACTCGTACACACAACTTAAGAACAAATCTGTGCGTACGAACGGTTCTTGCATGAGGCCCAATGTTTGTAATTCGTACTTGTAGTAATAAAATCTGATTACAGCATAGAAATCTCTGTTTGTTTATACTTACTGTTTGTAAAATTGTTGCTTTACAACAGGGCTATTCAACTGGTGGCCCGTGGGCCGGAGTGACCAAAGTTCGGCCCGCCAATTGGTTCATTCATCTCTTAAGCCCAAACCCCCGGTTTTCGACTTTAATTACTCTTAAGTTTGTTTTAGTTACACATAGACATGTTCGGTGTCTACAGAAACGTCAGAACCTTGGCTACAAGCTGGTAAAAACCATTTCTATGAACATTCAAGACAGTTAAAACTACAAGCAGATGAAGTTAAAGCTATGAAAAGGAAAATCAAATTGGTTTAAAAATTTGGCAAGCCAGAGATGTCAAAATATTTTGTGGTAAATAGGAGGCATATTATGTTTCTTTTTTGTTTTATCATCACTACATTTATTAAGTAAGGTTCTTTATGTTTTCATGATTAAACACAGCAAAATAAACTATTTCAAAGGTAACGGATCTTTGTAATACTTAGTTTATTTACATAACTTTAATGGCTGGATGTTCGGCCCCTGAGCTGTTGGTCTGCATTAACTGTGGCCCCCGGAGCAATTTAGTTGAATAGCCCTGCTTTACAACGTTTAAAAATAACCCTCACAATAAATTCTGCTGGAGGATAAATTGACTCAAATTATTGCAATAAACAATAATATTGCTTGGAGACATTTTTAACCAATATAATGCTTCACACACAGCACTGCAGATTACGAAGCTAAGTTTATGAAATTTACGTGTTTAAGAAAGTTACGAACTGACCCGTGTTGGTGTGCTTATATCAGTGATAATTAGATGCAGGCCGATATAATCTGATAATTTTTTTTTGGGCTATTATCAGACCAATATCCGATATTGATATGAGATTGGGACACCCCTAATTTGTTTACAAAGATAATGAGACAGAATCTGTGTGGATAAATTGTCTTTTCAAACTACGGTTTGTTTGTTTTAGTTTTGTTGTTTGCCTCCAGAGGTACTCAGTGTAAATCTTCTTGGTGAGGTCAGCGTGTCTGTCCAACATCCCAACCTGGACTAGAAGCTTAACCTGACAAAGCTTGAACTGAAATGACTCGATTTAAGAAGATTTCTGGTCTGGATGGGGTTCACAGATGATAACTTCCTGGGCAGAGGTTCTGACCTCCTTCCACAGTTGCCCTAACCTGATGTCTGAGCTTTTCGGGGTTCAGACAGTTTGAGGTTTAAACAGGCACGCTTGTTTCTGAGTAAAACCTGCTTACATGTCAACTTTCTCCGTTACAAGGTTAGCAACTTATTGATAGTGTGGTGGCAACACATTGCTGTTGTAAGTTTGCATTTAAAGTACAAAAACAAGAGCTAAAGGGGAAATTTTGCAATTCATAATAACACCGATTGGCAGAAAATATTAGTTTAAGTTCTGATTGTGTCCATTAGAATTTTGCTGTATTGTCAAACCTTTTTTATCAACCTTTTTTTGATTTTGATTAAGGTTTAGTGATATGTAACATTTTTCCAACCGTTCGTCCTAAAAAGATGGATGATATTTTTGCGCAGGTGGCGTTTGGATTTCTTTGTGGGCGGAGCAATGTGAACATGTACGGACTGATTTTCTGCTAGAACACAAATGTCCAAAAATGGAGGAACTGGTTGCCAAAACATATATAAAGTCGCTAGGGTTGCAACAATACAGAAAATTCACGATTCGGTTCGATACTTTAGTCTCACGGTTCGATGTTTTTTCGATACAAAAAAGAGAAATTTCCATGCCCCTTTTAACTTTTGTAATTTATTTAAATTAATTATGAACATTTGTTTAACCTCAAAAGTACAGTTTTTAAATTAAATGTTGCTGAAACAGCAAGTTTCTCAGTGGATCTGCGCTCAAAAATGCAGCCTAGGTGGAGTAGTCGAACACAGATCCACTGATCCTTCAACACAGAGCATCTTCAGAAGACAAGTTGATAAAGTAAATTTTTAAATCTGTTTTGTTCGATACAAGTGTGTATTGAACCTAAAGCACTGTTCCATACGGTTTGATACGGGTACATGCATTGTTGCACCCCTAAAAGTCGCCTGTTTGGGGGTTACTTTGGCTTTAAACTGAATGAAAAAGGTAAACAACTTCAGTAGGACCAAAAGATTTCCGCGATGCAGAAACCGCGGATGGAATCGGGGAATTGACCAAACAAAATGGAATCCCGTGTAAAACGTGGAATCTCAATGATTTCACTTACTTGGGTGAGATTCTGATGTATTTTGGCCACTGCTGTTATTCAGCCGTGAACTGCACGGCAAACAGACTCACTAAAAAAGCAACGTCCTTAAAAATATGAAGCTTAGGGTAAAGTTGAGGACAGAACAAACCCCCAGCAGTTCTTTATTTATCTGGAGAATAGCTTTTCTGTAAGTTTTGTCAGGACACGTCAGGCTGGACGAGCCTGTCGTTGATGGTCGATAAATTCGTCTAATCGCCCAACCTTAGGTTTGACGTCAACTTTATACTTTTCAAACCAACTCATTTGAAGAGACTTTACTTTTTTGGAGCAGAACACTACTACAATATCAAGTTTTCTTTGAATAAAGAATATCATTGGAGCAAATATCAAGGGAAATGTGGAGAAACTACAACATTATTTGGTAAATAACATGATTAAATGCACATTTAAATGGTTTATAATGTTCATAGCTCTTAAACTGTTCCTATTTGGGAGAATGGTTGAAATTTTACTCAGTACTTGACATTGAAGTTAGATTTTTTTGTTAAAAAAAGAACTACCATATTTATTCAAGTATAATATGTAAAATTAAATCCATAAAATCATCCATAAAGTTGGGGGGTAGTACTATACTCCGATAAATATTTTAACTTATGTATTTTAACTGAAATATCGGCTTCATTCACGAAATGCGTAAGTCCGGAAATGAGATCGCGTCGTAAAAAGCAGTTGAAACGAGCTCACCTCTGACACTCCGTGCTTCAGAGCGAGAAAATAACAGATCCAGGTGACATGATGTGGAAAAAAAAGGGGGGGGGGGAGTATTCCTGCAGCTTAGTAACGATAACAAACTAATGACATTAGCGTGTGACCGGGCCGCTCCTCGAACAACAACAAACACATGTTCATCTGTAATGGCTGCCGTCTATTGTGTTCTAAAAAATTTGCATCCCTGAAAAAATGTTTCCCCACCAGAGGGGGCGCTCACAAGTAGGAAGTAATCTGCTTTTCCCCCACAAGATGGCCCAAATCTCATGTGAAGTCTCTGACTTTTGTGTTGGCGCCTCCTGGTGGACTATATGTAAAATGCCAGAATTCATATGATGCTGCTACAGCTGATATACAGTATATTTGTTGTCAAAATACCTTTTAGTACATATGTTGTTAAAATAAAATGAACAGTCCAATGATCATTTTACTGATATGTATAAAGACTGCAAAGGCTGAAAAATCTTGAAGTCTGTGTGAAATTGGAAGTAGTTTGAGGATTAAATTTTTATGCTTTTCAAGATCAAAAAGGGGCGTCGTATTGTACATGAGGTCGTATTGTACATGAGGTCGTATTGTACGTGAGGTCGTATTGTACGTGAGGTCGTATTGTACGTGAGGTCGTATTGTACGTGAGGTCGTATTGTACGTGAGGTCGTATTGTACGTGAGGTCGTGT
>NW_013952479.1:1540938-1553614 GCF_001266775.1 Austrofundulus limnaeus
ACACACACACACACACACACACACACACACACACACACACAGCTCTGAACACAAACATGCAGCGACACCGGTGTTATTCCAGAAAGCTGACAGAACTCTTCAAATGCTTGGATTTGTTTGAAGCACAGTGCCTACGAGTGGAAAGTGTGGTCTGAGGAGGAGAAAGTGAGGAGTGGGGTATCAGAAGAGGTCGTCTGAGTAAAACGTCTATGGCGATGGGTGGGCGCTTCTTTGCGGTGGGGTGATGGAGTTCATAAAGAGAACGGTCACCAGGTCACCACCAGGTTAGCCCTCGGTCACCTATGATGTGTTTCGGGCTACACGCTAACCTCTTACACTCGCCTGTGCTCAAACAGAGAGCTGCATAAACACATGCATGGCACCGGGGAAGCAGGTTGCTGCGAAGCCTGGAGTCGTGCCCAGGTTTGTCTTCTGTGTGTTTTGTGTGCATGTGAAATGGGTGCCAAATCTTCTTCCAAAAATGTATAAAGGATACAAATGAACAGATCTGAGCCGATGACGGAGACCAACTTGTAAAGATTGTCTGTTAGTGGCTGGAGCTTTAAACAAGGAAAACTGCTTTGATTTTGTTTCTTACTTTACGTAGTTATTTTAGGTCTGTCTTAATTTGAATCAGAATTAATTTTCTTCCTCAATTCACTCATCTGTGCATTTAGTTTTAGCAGCTCTTGGTGCTCTTTCTGACCTGAAATTCTCCACATTTTAAAACATCAGTAAATATATTTGTTAAATCTGTAATAATTCCAGAGTTAATAAAAGTAAATGTGGATAATTAGAATGCGCCAAAAGCAGATTTAAAGAGATCCCTGATTAGTTGTAACATTAGACGTTATTTGATAAACATATATTGTAACTGTAAAATAAAGACAAAAAATACATAGGCTGTTTTAGTTTTGTAAATTTTTAAAAATTTATATGAACATGGACGGAGCCATTTTATTTACACACAAAGCATTCTGGGTAAATGATGACGTAGATAGGTCCTCGGTGCGAAGCTACTAGCGAGCTATCCTGAAGGTTAATCTTGGACAATATCTGCTGATCGACTCTTTTAAATGAAACCAGAGAGCGTTGACAGAGAGGAGAAGGTAGAAATGACTCAGCCTGGAACTGAAAATATGGATGGAGGACAACAGAGCTGCTTCATGGAAGAAGAACCTCAGCTTAGCCTGTTAGCCTTCACGCTAGCGCCAACACTATATTACCTTATATGTATTAGCTCAGCGCTAGCGCGACAAACAAGCTAAACTGAGGTCCTCCATATTTTCAGTTGCAGGCTGAGTCGTTTTTGTGTTCCCCTCTCTGTCATGTGGATGGAGGACCTCAGTGATGAGAGGAGAATGTGTAGCGCTGAGCTAATACATATATATGGTGATGGCGTCGGGGCTAACGCTAAAGCTAACAGGCTAAGCTGAGGTTCTTCTTCCATGAAGCAGCTCTGTTGTCCTCCATCCATATTTTCAGTTCCAGGCTGAGTCATTTCTACCTTCTCCTCTCTGTCAACGCTCTCTGGTTTCATTTAAGAGTCGATCATCAGATATTGTCCAATATTAACCGTCAGGGTGGATATAGCTCGCTAGCAGCCTCGCACCGAGGACCTATCCACATCATCATTTACCCAGAATGCTTTGCGTGTAAATAAAATGGCCCCATCCGTGTAATATATTTTTAAACTTTTAGTTTAAAAATGGTAAAAGCTGAACATCTTACAATATTTTTAGTCTTCATTTTACAGTTAAAACATGTTTATTAAATAAAGTCTAATGTTACAACTAATCTCGGATCCCTTTAAGGAAAACTGTGTGGGGAGACCAGCAAAGGGTGACGGTTTTTGACACGTTGGAAAAGAAAAGAGGGGTCTTTTCAATCAAGACCACCAATAATTCAGGAAGCGAGAGAGGAAAAGATGGTGTGGCAGAAGTAAGGGACATAAACAAGGGTTGTGGGGCTCAGAAGTTGCTGTTTCATGAAAGATTTAACAAATTGTGTCACACTATAAAATGTACTGCACTGCTGGTTTTGGTGACTTGCATTTTGATTTACTTTACAAGCTAGGTGGAGAGACAGGTGGTGATGAAAGATGCTTCTTCTTTTTTTCTTTGAGTTGCATCTTATTTTCATCCCAAGACCAGCAAATATAAAATCACTTGTTTGACTACAAAGCCCTTTATCCTTCTTTCTCATATTGCCCAGATGTTTTCTTTGTATCACTTTAGATCTACCATGTCCACAGGTGGTTTAAAAAAAGTCTGGGAGTCAGTTGGAGGAATGGCTAGCTTGAGTGACAGGTGGAGTTCAATTTTCTGCCAGGAATTCATTGAGAGTGTGGCCTGTGTAACCAGATATTCATGTGAACGGCAGCTTCCCTGGACAGACAGCGGCAGAACAAGAGCCTCCTGCTTGCGGCACTAAGGGGGAGCCAGATGCCCCCTGCCCAAAAATCCCCGGATACAGATGAGATGAGCAAAGTGGAGCATCCGGGTGTTTCTGTCCGAGTGGCTCGAGCTTCGTTTTGGGGCCTTGCAGGGAAAGCTTGCGGCTGGAACGCGAGCGTTATTTAGAGTGTGCGAGTACGAGGGCACGTTTGCATACAGTGCTCGTCTCTCTTTTGTGTGCACGGCCCGGTAGCTGTGACCCACTTCACCGGATCACCATCTCTCATCCGAACAGAGCTCCTTTTCCATGGTTCTCCCCCCATCCCCGCATCCATCAACGCCTACGTCCAACATCTGACAGCAAAGAAAAATCCCCGTGCTGTGGTGGAGATAATGGTGCAACAGCCAGCCTGTAAAATAACAACATGGTCCAGAACAACAACACTGTCCCATTTGGAGTACAAGAACCCCCGCACAATGGCCTAGTGTTCAAGGCCCAGGGGCACAGGCGGGGCTCCCCACTGCCATCCAAGCTGTTGGACAAGCAAGGAGGTCACAATCGCACAACAAACAGGGCTCCACTTCCTTATTATTTTATATTAAGACAGAGAAGCTTTTGACTGGAATTAGGTTGTTTTACTTGGGGACCACCAATACCAATGTCAGGTTCCATGTGTTCATACTCGGACAAATTGTACCAAAATCACTTTAGGTCAGAGTGATGTTCACCTCTTAATTGAGCGTTTTTTTTTTAAATATACGTATTTATTTTTAGCTGATTGTTCTGATCTACACTCCTATTCAGGTAGTGTTGGTAATTCACCAAAATTAGTTTACTGACAAAAGAAAAACACCACCAGAAGAAGTCGTCGAGCAGAAGAGGGCCCTGGGAATATACAGATGTGGGCACAAGCTTCCCAACAATTTAACTGTTTACTCTCTGGCAAGAGAATCAAGGTCTTCATCGTCATAATGGAGGTTATAAAGACATTAAAAAGCATTGCATGAGTTAAGCACCCAGTATGCTCCATTTGAACTGTCGAAATCGCCTTTAGTTGTTGCAGTGGCATGAGGAAAATTGCGTCATTTTGTTTGCATCTTCCACCCCTTCTTGTCACAAGGCCCGGGCCGAACCTTTCAGCCCCCCCTGTATAAGAAATTATAGAAGTTTGTGGGCATGATTCAGAGGTAAACTTAACCATTGTTTAGGTTGTCCAAGACAACCTATTTTCGTTGCGACAACCAGATCTTGTCTCCTGGTTGTCCAGTGGACAACCAAGCAAAAAAGACCCTGATTAAAATTCTCTGCTGCGGGTTTCCATTTGTAAAAATGAAATGGAGAAAAAACTTGGTAAAACCAAACAGAAGACTTAACCGTAACTTTTAATAAGGTCATGTACACAGTATACTCCTATTTAAGTGAAAATGTTTGACCTATGAGCAGAAAGAAGCTTATGAATGTTGAACTCTATTTCAGAGAAGAGAATGAGGAAATTTTATTCATGCAGCTCCTGTCAATCTGGCTAACTGAGAACAATTATATAAAACTTTGTCGACAAAACAATATACTTGCTAAATTACATTTTTCTTGAGATTCTTTTGGACAACCAAAATGTTTTGCGGACAACCAGATTGTGTCAACAGGTTGTCCGCTGGACAACCTGAAAATTTTCTTTATGTCTACCCCTGTGATTGCTTTAACTATTCGTTTTCACAATTCAGCTGTTGTACCTGGAAGCCTACAAAGTAAAACGGCCAAAAAAACACATGGATGAAAGTAGCAAAAGACGATGTGCATGGAGGAATCCAACGGGAATAACCCCCATGCAGCAGGAGGGGTTTTTGCAGGAGCTGGGCTTGCTGTGTTCTCGTGAACTGTGAAAGATTTGTGCGAAAACGAACATCAACCATGTGACCGTGCGTCAACTGTTCGGCTTTGTGTGGAGCGTACTACCGACCCAAGAAAGTCAAACCAGTGGGCCCTCCAGCAGCCACCAAGTGAATCAGTTGCAAATTGGGCCATGCTATCATACTGCACAGTTTTGTGGAAGGGGGATGGATAGCAACAAAAGATATGAGCCCAAACTAACTGTGCTCGTCAGAGTCTTCAACCATGAGTTGTTGATCAGCCTGAAAAACGTTGACTTGGATGTGGTTTAAAGGCATCAGATAACGCTTGCAATTTGTAGAGACAAGTTGAAATAAAACCCAAGTTATTTTATCTTCCTCTTCAGTTTTGAGTGTTTCGTATTGATCATACCGGGTGTGCATGTGCTTCTTACTATTCTTCGTTGAGAATATGGACTCTATAAACTTCTGAAATGCTCGCAGACAGTGTGACAGCATCTATGGGATTTGTGAAAAAATGTATTTTCAGTGAGAGTAACCTGGATTTAAATGTCTGCCTCTTTGTTTTCCTTTGTGCTGTTGAAAGACTGATCCATTTGCTTCAAAGAGTTGGAACAGAACGTTGGAGCTTAATCTTTCATGTTTCATCATACTGTGTGTGGGAGGTCTGAGGGGGAGGATGGTATTTTTTTTAAAAGGTGCAACTCGGATACTAAGAAAAAAATGTAGAACTTGTAAATGTGCAAGTATGTGTTCTGTGTCCAACACTAATTTTTACTTTATTACCTTAAATGGACGAGTTGCTTGAAGATGGAGGTGTTTTTTCCCTAAATTCTTCTGCCAAAATTGATGCCTCTTCATTGGATTTTACTTCTAAGGCAGAAAGAGAAGAAAAGATGCCACCAGCTGGAGCTCATGACACATGCTGTCCACATTCCTCCCTCATGACTTCCCCATTCACCACCTGATTTGCATTTGATCCCCTTACACTTGGCTAAACTCTCCTGAAAACCGCCGCAGGTCAGGGGTGCGACCCCCCTCGCCTTTTCGCCTGAAGTTTTCTGACACATTCTCCCTACCTCTTCAACTAACCTGCTCCAAACTTGACAAGGCGGGGTTCAGAGGTCAGCGTGAGGAGGGTATCTCGGGTCATCGGCAGTAGCCTAGAGGCCGGAGTTGCCAAGAGTGGTCGTCTGCGCTCATTGGGTTAATAGGATAAGTGGCCCTGCAGGTCACTTTGGCCCAGTTCTAATGCTAATACAAGAGCTTGTCTCTGCTCTGTTGCCAGGATGGAGAATAAATCCAGGATTTAGGGACTCCACTTGGTTACAGTTTTAATCCAGACATGTTTGAACTTATCATTATTTCATCCTTGGGATCGGTTGTGAATGCTAAAAACTGACTTCTGTTTTTCGCTCCTCCATTTTCTTTCCTTTTTTTTGTGCTCTTTTTTTATTTTTTCATTGCTTTCTTGAAGTGATTGCCTGTGAAGTGATTGTGGAGTGTGTTATCTTTTAACTTTCCTCACAGATGCCTCTTGGGAGTGAATGCTAGCTCATCCACAGACTCTGTGATTAGAAAAGTCTTAAGCAGTCTCTTGATGTTAAAATGGAAGATTTTCTTCATTTTAAATTAATATTCCACACCGACCTCTCACGCACCACCTTCCCACGGTCAACACGTCTCATATAAACTAAAAGTGCTTTGAAATCAATGCTTTTGTTAGAAATTATAGAGACCACCTTCTCTTTCTTGTTTTGGGTCCCAGGAGGGAGTTGGTGTTTGAGATGTCTGCAATCCTTTTACCTTTAATCCACTCCTCAGACACTTGTGTTGCTGCCGTCTCCGCAAAGCTGTTTGGCAAAGAAGTGGGCCAATTTAGTGGCCTTAAGTGTAATAAAAAGGCATATGAAGAAAGTCTGAGAGATAGTGTTTAGTGGGTTTTGCTGKGAAGCGTCTACAGCCACTTTGTAATATATATATATATAAAAAAAACCAGTCATTGTGTTGTCTTGGAAAAATAACTTATCCTCTAAAGTCCGAGATTCTGCAGGCCAGGCGTCAGTGACCTCTTTTGCTTCCCTTAAAATGACTTGTTTTATGATTCCACTCTTTATCTTCTGTTTTCTCTCAGACAAAGTGTTTCACAACCAGGACAATATCTGTTTAGAAGTAATCATTCTAGTTGCTGTTCATCAAATATCATTGTCTCCTTGACCCAGCTTTAGTGCCAGGAAAGATGTTTATTGCCTCTTTTGGATAACATACTGTATAAATGCGTAATCTGATTGTTTTACATCTCACACCCAAATATTTTAAGATGTTAATGCTCTCTTTCATTTTTCTTTTTTCTTTTTTGTAAAATGTCAGCTTAAAGACAAAAATTTCAAAATGACAGCTAAAATTTTAAATGACTAAATGCTGATGAAGGATAGTTGGATTTCTATGAGCACAGATTGGTAAATTAAAGGGGCAATATTATGTGTTTCTCAGGCATATATTTAAATACTATACCATAATAAAGTATCTATGTCACCTTTAGCTGTTTTTAAAATGCTGTTTTTATGTTTAAATAGAAAATAAACTCATCTTCTCATCACTTCCTCTTTTAAATGCCTTGAAATTGGCCTCTGTCTCTTTAAGAACCACCTTCCGCTTCTGTCCTGTCCATKKYGKKRKGGKGGGRGGGKGGGCTRCCAWGATGCAGTTTACTTGGCATCTGAAAATACATTTCCTCAAAGGTATTTTTAATCTGAAAAGAGCTTCACTGAGTGAGAAGTAATGTTGAGAGCTCAGCAGACAGTTAGGTTTCACTTTCACTTTCACCCAAGAGCCTGCAGGAGCCATGGGTGGGGTGCACTCTGCCATGAGGAAGTTCGGCTTAAAGACACGTCCCAGGGGCGTTTCTGGTCCCAAAAGGTGTTTCTGGCCCCCACCTGTCGTTTTGCTCCTCAGCATGGCTTCCTAAAAACACTGCAGGATTTCTCAAACATGCATGAATGAGTCAAAGCAAGGCTTTGGGCATGTTTTTTATGAGAGTATAACATTATAACATGATATAAAACTCAAAAATGTTGATTTTACATGATATTGCCCCTTTAATGTAATTTTTACACAGTATGGTTTGTCCCAAAGCTTCGCTGTTTTTTTTAAGACAAACTAATTGCTCCCTTTCACTTGAATTCTTACCAGTCATGTATCTTCTTTTCAGATGCATCCTTTGGGACTATGCAATAATAATGATGAAGAGGACCTGTACGAGTACGGCTGGGTCGGAGTGGTGAAGCTGGAGCAACCAGAGCTGGACCCCAGCTGTCTGACAGTCCTGGGAAAGGTAAAAACTGCTGGCTCTTTCTGTTTTTATGTTGCTTGTCAGTTACTGTGGCTTTCTTGATAAATTGCACAGTACAGCTGAATGCTGCCGTTATGTCGGAGAGGCTTCTTGTTTTTATGAATATTCTGTGTGCAGCATGACCTCCTTAGTAGTCTTGGAGTAATTTTGGCATGTAAAAGTAGATTAGCTGTTTTGTTAAATAATAAATTGTGATCATGATAATTGATGTTTTAAAACTGTAGTGGTCGATAAACGTCTTGAGGACTGAAATGAAGGCTTTCTGGTGCTGTGATTGTAGACTTTCAAAGGAAAGAGCTTGTGGCGAATTTAAGCAAATCATTTGATAAATTGGACCTCCTGTAATTACAAATAATCCTGTTTTTGTTTCGTGTTTTTGTTGTCTCTTGCGGGGAGAGTAAAGAGAAACTCCACACTCATCCCTTCATCCTTCCCTCCCTGCCTCCCCACTGTGCTCAGACCTCTCTGGAGTCTCCGAGTGGTATTTCATTGTGCTATAATTAAGTGGTTCTCTTAATGGATTGTACCAACATTTCCTGGAGGAATAAGATGAGGGGGGCTGGCTGCAGTCCCTTTTTCATCCTGTGCATTCCCGGTGACAGAAAGAGAACAGTCATTCATGATTTAAGGAGCCCTTGTGGTACATAGACATGCTAATGCACTCTGTTCGGTGATGGTCTCTGCTACCTGCCCTACGCTGAACCCCATAAACTTGCATCATTCTCAGCAGAGCTTCTCCTCAGCCATAACAGATGAATTTACTCACTGGTAAATGGTCTTCACTGAGGGGATGTCTGTGGCTGCGGAGCCATTAAAGTGAACTTTCTGAAACCACAAGATATAGGATGTGAACAGTGTTGTTTCAGGATGGCGGCGTTGTCATGAATTTGACTTGAAGGAGGAAAAAACTTTTGCATTTTTCTCCTTCAAGCCTACTTCATGGCAATTTATAGGCTGAGGACAGTTTCTCCTTTCAGACACGAGACGTTAGACGTGAAAGAGCTCGTACTTTCCTCAGAGCAGCGGCGTTCAGACATTCAGACATGAGTCACGTTGACATTAACGTGTCTTGAGCTTTCAGACCATGATGACAAGATGGTCAGTAATCAGGGGAAATGTGACCTCAAAGTTTTTATATAGGAAAAGTACTGTAGTGTTTTCTTAATGAGCAACTCAAAAAGACTCCTGCATTGGCTGAGTTGAGGGATATTGTGCTCATCACTCCTTTATACCATAATTTTAAGCTTAAGATTATCTTTTACTGAGAAATGATAGAATTACAGCTGTTTTTATCAAACCTTTTGATGCTATTGAATACGAATTTTCTTACACTATAATGTAATACTTTGAGATCTAAGATGATGTATTCAGAGTTTGTGTTGAGAATAACTTCCAGCTACTACCACCTCAAATTTTATCTCAATACCTGTAAAATTAGCAAAAGTATAGCCATGTTTTTTGTCTTTTAATGTTGATTAGCTGTGGTGGCCGCCTTGTAGATGTATGCCCAATGATTGCTTTTTAACTTTTGAGTTTTATTTAAAATTTGTCCAATGGTACATGAGATATTCTAGCAGACTGTTGTAGTTGACTCACATGGGTACTGGTAATGTTTTGAAAATAGTTTTCATTAGGGCTGTGTATTGGAAATAATGTGGTGATACAATATATATCATGACACAGGGGTCACGATACAATATATCACAATATATCGCGATACTGTAAGCAAGGAGATATATTGCCACTTTTTTTCCTCCAACAAATCTCATTTTAAAAACACTCAGTATGTTTTATATGCATTTTATTTGTTCCATATTTCTTATTTCATCCATGTTTTCAATGGTTGAGCCAAATGTGCCATTAAACAGCTTCAAAGAATCGATACAGAATCAGTAAATGGAATATCGTGATATTTCAGTGTATCAATATTTTTGTACAACCCTAGTTCTCTTCTTTGTGCTTGCAGTATGCATTTGGAATGACTTTCACCCATTAAACAAAATTTAATTCAATATTTGTAAAACCAAGTTAAAGCATTTTACTATTTGCTAAGATCATTTAGCCGTTTTGAATCAGTGTAACTCCCAAAGCTATGTCCAGTTATTACTTTCTGAGAGTTGCAATATATTTTATTGAAAACGATACTCCTTAAAGAGAACGACATGTTAGAGGTTACTGCAGCAGGCAGAAACGACCTGTACTGATTTTCTGTCAGAGCAGAGCCGAAGAAGCTAAAGAAGAAAGAGTTGTTTGAATCTGAAGGTCTATGTTCAGCCTTTGCCTGACCTTGCAATCTGAAAGCTGTGTCTATTATTCAACGGGTAGTTCTGCAGCCTTGATGCGTCTCCTTATCAGAACTCTGTAACATTTTATTTTCAGGAATCCTAAGGTTCACCACCCAGATCAAAGAAAAATAAAAAAGGTCTCATTTTCAAACTGCTAGAAGAAAAATGGGTCTGATTTTGGGGGGCATTAGTTGGGCTTTAGAGAGCTCAGTCAGCTGCTACTTCACGCAAACAACTCCCTGGGTATCATGGTTATTCAGCATGCCAGAGAAAAGGTTTAGAAAATCTGAAAAAGAAGCAAAGAAAAATAGCAATCACTGTTTGTCCCCTATGCCCATGTTTAGTTGACCTGAAATGTTTATCCTCCAAAATTAGCTGGGGGCACAGGTCTCTGCTACTGTTATTTTGTGGGTCAAAAGCTGAAAAGTTTGGGAACCACTGCCCTAAACCATGACGGTGAACAATCTTTGTTTTCAGCTCATTTGAAACTTGTTTTGAGACTCCCATGCTGCGAAGATGCAACGAGGAGAAAAACTTAAAATTACCCCTTTAAATACCCTTTCTCATAATTGGAGTCCCTGTGTATGGAGGTCAAGGGTCACTGAACTTACCAAAGCAAATCTGAGTTCCAATAATTAGTCCTAAAGGTTTTGAAATCATTATAAAATGACAACAATGCCCAAATTCATGCACTTGCCTAATTTTGTTTAACCAATTATTGCACACTTTCTGTAAATCATATCAACTTTATTTCACTTCTCAAATATCACTGTATTAGTCCCCTATATGATATATTTAACTGATTTTTTTTATCCAAACAATCAATGATTTTCAAAGGTAAATCAGGAAAATCAACAAGGCTGCCCAAACTTTTGTACCCCACTGCATGGTAGGTTGCATGGTACCAAAGCCATAAGGATACCTGAAAGATCTGAAATCTGCATTTTGTACTCAGTGGAACCAATCAGTTCAGATCATTAATGACATTTTTTCAGGTTTGTAGGTTGAAGCGACACTCTAGTGAGGATAGTTGCAACATTTGGCCTCCACCCAGCCTCCCCAACCTTCAGACCACTCTGTTTCCTCTGTGTTTATTCAGACAGAACTATAATTAGAAAAGGGAAAGCCCATTGTTGCATCCTGGAAAAAATAAAATAAAAAAATAATAATAAAGCTCGCCTGGAACCCGAACACAGCTGGGTGCTTTGCACTGGCGCTGTTGACGGGGCCAGACAGCGCTGCATCTACCCCATGCCAATCTGCTCGCTGTGCCCAGCCAGGCAACAATACCCAGCCCCATTTGGGATACTATGCCCTCCATCACACTCACCCCATTTAGTCTGGCCTTAAGATCTGGGAACCCCTCCGCCCCCACACCAGTCCTCCGCCCCCTCTTTACCCAACTGGCCCCTGACTGAACCCACTCTGCTTTGCTGCCACTTTGCCACCAATGGTGTTGGGGTTTTTTGTGGTCAACTTGGATTGCATCCAATTACAGAATTCCTGAGAACACACAAAACAAAATGTTAGTTGGGTGAATGGAGTTTATTCTAAGCAAACTTTAATTAAATATAAAGCGTTTGGAATTAAAGGACCTCAGCTGTGAGGTCCTTTAATTTACAGCTGATCAAAATGAATACAAGCATTTCTTCCCAGTGAGCGGACCCGGTCTAGATCTGACCTTAGCTTAAGAAATCAAATTTTCTTGCAGTTTCTAATACAGATTTTGTTTTCTGCTGTTTCTTTTCATTATGGGCAGCACGACGGCTCAGTGGTTAGCACCGACGCCCCACAGCAAGAAGGTCCTGGGTTCAATGCCCGGTTCGGATCTGGGGTCTTTCTGTGCGGAGTTTGCATGTTCTCGACGTGCTTGCGTGGGTTTTCTCCGGGTACTCCAGTTTCCCCCCACCCCACAAAAACATGTACAATAGGTTGCCTTCAGGCCCCAGACCTCCCTTGAAAAAGAGATCCGAGATCTCAACGGGACTTGCCTGGTTAAAGAACGGTGAATAAAATTATACTGTTTATAGGCCGGTGCTGAAAGGTGGATTTGGATCGATAATGTTTTAGGCCTGTCGCAAAAAACAGTAAATCAATTACTTGTTAGATAAATTAAAATGAGGTCGATTATTGTTTCAGCTGGCGACGCCCTCTTTCGGTTGTTTATTTTTTTTATGCTATGTAAATTTTGTAAACGTCCGTAAATGTTCTGCCATTAAGTTTAAAATAATCTCCAAACAGTATTATCGTTTATCGCGATAATTTCTGATGCAATTTATCGTCCAGGTAAATAAATGTTTTTGTCTTTTGTGCATTTTTGTTTATTAAAATATCTCATGAACCACTGATGATGAAGCTTGCAGAAGCTAATCATACGTTACACCTACAACTTTTGGAGTTAAAACAAATTCAAATTGGTTAATGTTTGTCACCAATAACTTACCTTAGCGATCACAAAAAAAGCATTCCTTGTTTTTTCAGGACTTTCATTTACCGTATTTTTCGGACTATAAGCCGCGACTTTTTTCCTGAACTTTGAACCATGCGGCTTATAGACCAGTGCGGCTTATACGTGGATTTTTTTCTTCAGCCACCAGGGTGCTCTTATGCTCTATTTGCTTCAACCACTCGCTTCAAAAAAAGAAAGGACAAAAGGAAAAAAGCGATCGCTTCCGGAGCCGACTGTTGTACCAGGAAGCAGCGATTTAAAGATAGCCAATGGCCAAAAACTCATAAAAGGGGATAAAACAGACATTTTTCACGGTGGAATCTGACTGATAAAAACTTTGGAGCTT
>NW_013952479.1:1554084-1556444 GCF_001266775.1 Austrofundulus limnaeus
CAAATTTGGGTGTACTGTTTTTTTTTATGTTGGGGGTGTGGCTTATAGTCCGAAAAATACGGTATTATCTTTTTTTATCTGTGTGTCTCTAAACTGCTTTCACTGCTGCAGAGATGTTTTGGATGTTAAAGATATTTCTGATAGAGAAAGACGAGGAAATGAGGTCGGTCACATCAGCCTCTGAAGTCTAGGTGCAAACCTCACTGAAGTGCTGGCGTGTCACATATATGTACACAGTTTTTTCCTGCTCTTCCTGTGTGGATCCTGTGCGAGCTGCAGGACTGTTAAACCTCTGACCTCCGTGTGCCACAGCAGTCGCTCCTCCCCTTTGAAGCAGGAAGATCAGCAGCAAATCAGTTCCTGCTGCAGCACACGTCGTTCCAGGTGTTGTTGTTTTTTTATCTTGTTTGGTGAAATGAAGAGAAACTGACCAAGTTTGGACACATTTTGATTAGTGGCGCAGAGTGTCGTTGCACGAGTTACTTAACTGGAGCTTATCAAGCCTTTGCTTTCTCCAAGGTGTTTGTAAATGTTGTAAATCATGCTCACACCTCTTTACGCATGTATCCGTTCTCAAGTTGAACTATTTATTGCAGTCAGTAACATATTCTCGGTTGTCATTTCCTTCCTGCTGGTTGACTTTCTCAGAACTGACTCCCTCCCTGCTTTACACTGTCTCCTCACACACACATACTCTGCAGTTTTTGGCAGCTCCACTGGAACATGAAATCATGCCACCCCGCTTTCATTGGTTTACGCAGCCCGGTCAGGGTCTTTGACGCAGCGCCAGTCCCGAAGCTTTTCTTTCAAGGACCGCGGTGTCAGTCGAGTGGCCACATGGGGCCTTAGCATGCCGACTTTGCGCCTTTCATCCTGCCGGTGCTCTCATGACATCAGTCCCCAACATGTGAAACCTGAGCAGGAAGGGCAGAGAGGTGGGGGACGGACAGAAAAGTGGAAGTCGGAGAAGAGATGAGAACAGGACGTGTCTTGTGGATTTTATTTTCCTTATTTATTTATTTTTGTTTGTACACAGAAGAAGAAGAACGTCCAAACTTTCTCACAACCATGCCGCCTGTGTGAAGCTAGCCTCTTGGCTGACACAGCATGTAAAAACTCTTTGGTATGTGATTGTTGTGCGTAGGACTGTGTATTGGCAAGAATTTAGTGATATGATGCATAACCAGAGGTCTATAAAGTACTTGAAAAAATAACTAAAAGTAAAATTACATGGACAGAAAATGACTGGTAAAAATAAATGTCACTGATGAGAAAACTATTCAAGTAAAAGTCATAAAACTTTCACAAAAATTAGGAAAGTAAAAGTACTTTTACACACTTTCTAAGAAATAAACTGTTGAATTTACTGAACCAATCTGGTTCCACTAAAGCCAGGTTGAGTAAACTGAGCGATATACTGTCTGTAAATTCAGCCAGTTGACACGACTTTGTTGAGTAAATTCAATACTTAATTTTTTAGAGTGCATAAACATCGTTTTTCATTATATGTTCAAACATATTTAATTTTGTAACGAGTTTGTAGGTGTTGCATTTTAAAGTAAACAAGTAAAAGTATCATTTTTAGGTTTAAAATGTAACGAAAAAAATATTAAATGTAGCTATTTAAAAATAATTGGTAAAATTACAAATCCTCAAAACTACTTAAGTACTGTAACAAAGTAAATGTACTTGGTTACTATAAACCTCTGTGCATAACAAAACAAGGGGCACGATATATATCGCGATATATTGCGAAACTGTGAGCAAGGCAATGTATTGCCATTTTTTCTCCAAATATTCTAATTGTACTAACTTTGAAAAATTTAATTGAATTCAGTTCATTTTTATGCAATCAGAACTGCCTTTGTATTTCAGGTTTCTTCTTTCTTCCATTCATTAAGCCTTCATTAAAAAGCGATACAGTATCAAGAAATGAAATATTGCGATATTTCAGTGTATCGATATTTTCTTACACCTCTAATTGTGTATGAGCTTTAAAATGTGATAAAAACAAAAAGACCATTTATTGTGGTATTTGTGGTAAAGGTTTTGTTGTGTGTGTGTGTGTGTGTGTGTATGTGTGTGTGTGTGTGTGTGTGTGGCCTGTTCTCTGGCTTTAAAGGGGCAATATCATGTAAAATCAACTTTTTTGAGTTTTATATCATGTTATAATGTTATACACTCATAAAAAACATGCCCAAAGCCTTGCTCTGGCTCATTCATGCATGTTTGAGAAATCCTGCAGTGTTTTTAGGAAGCCATGCTGAGGAGCAAAACGACAGGTGTCTGCTGAGCTCTCAACATTAGTTCTCACTCAGTGAAGCTCTTTTCAGATTAAAAATACCTTTGAGGAAATGTAT
>NW_013952479.1:1556675-1560161 GCF_001266775.1 Austrofundulus limnaeus
CATAGATACTTTATTTTGGTATAGTATTTAAATATATGCCTGAGAAACACATAATATTGGCCCTTTAACCAGCCTGTCTTTCGAGGCGCGATCAGTTTTTCGGTAAACGCCAGCCAATGACAACAACTTGGACCGGCCTCAGATCGGCCGCTACAAAGCACTTCAGAATAACTGAAGCAACGAGAAAATTTTGGAGCTCTTTATTGACATATCCTCCCCAAAAATAAAGCTAGCTGCTTTCAAGTTGTTGCCAGCGGCACACAACCATAAACAGTGCATCCTGTGTGGGAAGCTGTCTTTGACACACACATAAACATGGTTTGAAAACCACAGTTGCCACGGAACAATGTGAGCGGGCAGGAGTTTGTCGTTTTTTTGTTTTTGTTTTTGTTTTAGCCAAAGCTGGCACTGCGGGAACAGCAAGCCAGAGCAAACAGCTGCTGCGTCTTAGTGCTAAGTGGCTTTTGGACTCTTAACTGCGTCTGGCATCTCGGGCCTGAGCTGCCAGAGTGTGTACGGATGTGTTTGCCAGGGCAGAGACGGAGGAATGACTGGAAAATACACCGGGTCAACAGGAACGGTGTGCAACTAAAACAAGAGCAATAAAGAGCGAGAAATGGCAACAGACAGATAAGTGTGATTTTACTGGCGACTGGCTTTGCACCCTTTGGCCAGGTTAGCCGTCCTACACACTCAGGTGTGTGTTCGGGGTCGTCCCGAGGCCATGGCAATGCCAGTAGGGTGTCATAGCACACAGCTTGTTGTAAAGAAGCCTCACTGCTGAACAGAGGAGCCTGTATTTGACCTTGTTTCCAAGCTACCTATAATACAATTTGGACGGTAATCTGTCTAATCGGTGGAAGAATTAGTTAATCTGAAGGAAAGCCTGGTTTATAGCTCATTAGCTGTTTATCAGTGTGGATAAGGCGAGCAGAAGGCCGGCAGATCAGCTTGTTTTGATGCAGACAACTGAATATGACTCACCGTCTTCGTCTCGTCACGCTTTTCTCACCACTCCTTCTCGTTTTTGTTTTTTTTCTTCTCAAGTCGAAAACTGAAGGAAGAAGAGAGACTAATGGGGCAAAGAGATTGCAAAGAAGCCGCTGTAGTTATCGATTTAGAACTGCAGCTTTTGTTCGACACAGAAGAGGCTTGATTATGCTCTTTTTTAAAAAAAATCTTTAAAGATGCAGAACATCGACGGAGCAATTTTCTCTTGTATTTGTGCTGGAATGATTGGGCTTACCTTCTTTCAGCGGAGAACTGAGAGCTGAAAATCAAAATCTTTCTTTGTGTAAAACACCAACAGTGGTTTCACGAGGCTCAAAACTTTTCTGCTTCGTCAAAAGTTCTCATCAAAAACACTCTTAACAAAGGCGGCAAAGTCGTTTAATTGAAGTAGCAATTAACCACCTTTCAAATGCTTCACACACACCCCCCCAAATCAGCCTCCGAAGTCATGGGGATCGGTCTTTGGTCCCCACGAGGCAGCATTTTCCTGAAAAATCGTCCTCACCAAGTAGCAAAAACAAGGACACACACACATCCTTGTATTTGCATCAAACTGAGGACATTGTATTGACTTCTATTCATTTTTTTAACTGTATTTATGCCTAACCCAGACATTTTCCCTAAAATTAACCATTATTGGTCTATAGTTAACCCTAACCTGAACCAGAACTTGATTCACAACATACCTCTAAACCTAACTAGTAAAGCACAGCAGAGCTGCAAACAAAGTGAGGACCAGGAAAATGTCCTCACTTTCCAAAAATGACCTCACGTTGTTGATTAAAAACCTAACATGGTTCTCACTCTGTAGCCAAAACAAGTGTACACACACACACACACACACACGAACACACACACACAAACACACATCGTTTATCCTCCATCTTCCTGTGCCGGTCCCAGCCTCGCCTCCCTGGCAGAGCTTAAAAGAAACGTCCGAATCCACCAGAGCAGGATCCCGTTTTCAGCCCTGCTGACCCCTCTGATGGAGGATTCGTGCACAGCAGAGGAGAGATGTTGGATTAGCTGTGTGGGACCGGGAAGCTCCAGTTTCCAGTGTCGGTGCCAGGCCGTGGGCCCGGGCCCCTGACAACACCCCCCCCGACGTGCAGCGGGATCACAGAGGAGCGCTGGCTCGGGTCGACTCGAAGGAAGCGAGCTTTGTTTGGTGTGGGTGGATGTCTTGTCTTTAAGATTTACTTTTTCCACGGCTCTTCTTTTGATCCTGCGTTAAATTCTCTCTTCTTTTTTTTTGGAAGGTTTACATTCGAAGCTGGTGTCTGACTTCTAAATAAAAAAAAAACATCTCAGCAACGCTAAATAAACTTTCCTCTTTTCTCCATCATTTCCTTCCCTCTCTCCTGTTTTCTCCCATCACCTTCCACTTTCTGTCCCTCAGTCTCTCTCATCTCAAGTCCCGGGGGCTCCTTTCTTCTCTCTTTAAATAGAGGCCCGAGCTGTGAAGTCTAATAATGGTCATTTGGCCTCCTATTGAAAGCCGGGTAATTCGGCCCAGGAAAGGCTCACTTTGAGCCACATGACACAAGGAGCTTCCCAGTGACCATGGAAACGAGCGCAGTGGGATCCCGGGCGCCTCCAACTGCCGTGAAACGTGGTGAAGCGGTGATTTAAGAAGAGAGGCGGCAGAATTTGGGGAGGGGATCTGGGATGGAAATACGAAGGTAGGTGAGGGACTCCTCCAGACACCCCTCCAGGAAAAGCAGCCTGGATAAAAATCAGCAAGTTGAGGCAAACATGAAAGGAGAGGCAGGACTCGGTACTTCTTTTTGATTTCCCCCTTTTCTCCCCTCCTCTTTTTTTAGTTTCTCTTTCCTTCACTCCTTCTGTGCTGCCGTGTTTGAAAGTGTTTGTTCTGTGAGAAGCAGGTGGAGAGAGAGAGAGCTTCACTTTAGCTCATCAATCAGCTGATGAGTGGAGCACCCTTCAGCTGAAACATCAATTTACCAAACCCTGGGAATGATTAACTACTCTTAAAAGCATCTAAAATAAAATATACCTAGCATTCCTTGAAGTTAAAGGTTAGCTGTGATTCATACCAGTATTTTTTTAGATGAAAACCATCAGTTGTCGCTGTTTTTGAACAAAAATTCAGAAAAAGGTGGTATTCACAGCTGATAGTCCGGTAGACTCGGTTTGACTGGGTACCGAAATTGCAAGATTTGTTCACATTTTCAGATGCTGCTCTTTGTCAGACAAACCAAGCTCTATAAACAACCTGAAAAAAAAACCCCACCCTCCCCTGCCTGTGGGGGGCGCTACACCAGGATCCACTAAAGCAGTGGTTCCCAAACTTTTTATCTTCTGACCCACAAAATATCCATGGCAAAAACTTGTGACCCCAAATATTACTGATCTGAGTACACAAACTTCATTAATAACCCTAAAAACACAGGCTTTTTGACAATCTAAACAGCTTATACACAAATATAAATACTTACTTATACTGATTTTGTG
>NW_013952479.1:1560421-1564572 GCF_001266775.1 Austrofundulus limnaeus
CATTTGTATCAGGTCAACAAAACATGGGCATAGTAACAATATTTTTTATACTACATTTATCCATTTTAAATACACTAACCTCACTTCTTTGTAACAACTAAGACAAAAATGTCATTAATTCAGAAAATCTTTTCAGGACCCCACCCTGATGTTTTGTGACCCCACTTTGGGTCCCGACCCCAACTTTGGGAAACACTGCACTAAAGGAGTTAGGGATGCACGATATATCGGCATTCATATCGGTATCGGCCAATATTGGTCAGTTTTTAGAATATCGACATCGGTCCGATATTAGCCTGGTAAAAACCAGACCCTGTCCTTCACTTTGCTTCGTACGAGGATCTGGACTCGCTGCATAGAGAAGCGATTCTTGCAGGAGGCGTGGCCTCTGCTGAAGCATGTGTGTGTTGTCGTTGTGAAGGAGGCTAAGCTAAGAAGCTAACTGGAAATCGCGTGCACTGTAAACAACCCTACTGAGAGGAGAGAAGTACCGAGCCGAACGAGACGACTGTAAATGAGAGCTGCTGCTTTGTCAGATAAATTTATTTTAATTTGGAAGCCTTATCAACACAGACTGCCTTCATTCACTTCCTACACTGCCGTATGCTAAAATAACTAGCAGACACTGCGCAGAAAGTCGACGTCGTTCAAAACTCCACCTTCTGTTTGCTGATTGGCCCAGGTAAATTAAACTACAAGCAGACACTGCGCAGAAAATCGACGTTCTGTTCTCTGATTGGCCCGGCTAAAAATCTGCCAGTGAAATCCATCTCTATGGGAGAAATCCCAGATGGAGCAGTGAAGGAAAACTAGAATTGAACGGAACTGCGTAGGAAGGCAAGGGCCAGGCTAGTCCGATATGTAAAACTGGGCCAATATTAACGTCTGATATTGATTTCCCACTTTTTAGCTTTGTCTTTCTGTTTTAGGAAGAGAGATGGTTGGTTAAACGTCATCTGTTTGATCATGATAGTGATATTGATGCTGCAGCCAGGACTAACTGAAGTAGGGAGCCATGTCAGAGATCTGGTCTTTTATTTGTGGTATCAAAAAAAAAGGCCCAAGTGTGTTTGTGCGTATATGTATAATATAATTTGTGTGTTTGTGTGATATCGGTAAATATCGGTTATTGGCCATAACAGCAATAATTATATCAGATATCGATATCGGCTGAAATTTTCATATGGGTGCATCCCTAGAAGGAATCAACATAAAAACCCATGAAGAAGACACTGAGCACAACTTCCTTTTTCACGAAATGTAAACAAACATGGAGTGACGTCAGATTTTAGTGGCTGTAGGATTTAGACTTAGATTTTCAGGCGGACTAGAGTTCGCTTGTTTGGTTCTCATCAGTTTGATTACAAGTTCACACCTCCCCAAAAGAACCAGACTTTCTAGACAAACGAACTAGAGTTTGATTAAAACGACCTGAACAGGCCTGATGTGAATACATGAATCTCAAATTAGATCTCAGTGTGTTTTGAACAACCCTCAACTACCACTGGATTTTAGCCCTGTATCAGTAAATGTGTTATCATTGTGGCCGTTTTTGTGTTTGCTAAGATTGCTTTGCTATGGCCGCCATCTTGAATCCAATCGATTCTAAAAGAAACTTAATTTTCAGCCATTTTCTGCTTTTTTTGCTTAATAAATAAGTGTTTTTCCTGTAAAGTGTTGAAAACGTTGGACCACTTAAAGTTAAACATTGAATATTTTCGAAGTTCTGCAAAGGTGCAAATTCAATTACAAGAATAGATGTATTAAAAAGGGAGAATGAGGTGTTTTATCAGCTTTCTGAGGCTCTTGGGTGCATCGTGATCCTGTAGAACTGTGAAGTGAAGTGTGCAGATGTGTCATGGAGACAAAAGAAAGCCAACAGGAGTCGTGCTGCTGCACACGATCATCTTTATAACGTGGCTCTTCTGGTGGGGAGGTGAGCACAATGAAATGTGTGAAGTGTAAACAACACATCAATTCTACAACCAAATCTCTATCTTCATACCATTATACTCTCAACCATGTCGTACTGTGTACCTGTTTGGTCTCTTACAACAAATGAAATCTTAGAACCCATAGTTAGGCTCTACAACAGGGCCTACAAAATTCATAAAAAACTTCCTGGTTGGACTCATCACTGTACAGTTCTTTCATTGTCTGATGCCTTGACTTTTCAGAATTATGTTTTGTATAGTGGTATTAATTTATATTTTCAGATCTTCCAAGGTGCCAATTATGGAACTCTCTGTGCATTGTTGCCCAAATCAAATTCTGGAAGTGATCATTCAACTATATCTGTTACAAAAGGACATCTGATATTACCAACTTTTAAAAACTGTTACGGCCAGAGGTCTTTCTTCTATGTTTATACTAAAGCATGGAATGACATTCCTCAAAACATAAAGTCCATTTCAAAACTACAGCCCTTTAAGAAGAATCTTGTCTGCCATCTGCTGGACACTTTTTGTTGTGCTCATATTTAGACATCCTATTTTACAAATGCTGCCTTCCTGAAATTTGGTATGCTTGTTTGTCTTTGTGTCTATGGTGTATAATGATGTGATTGTGATGCTGAAATTCTGAGTGTTTTATGTGCTGCAGAACAGGAACCTGCTGTAAAACAGCAATTATGCTGAGTCAGGCTTGATTTTTAATAATCTTTTCCTGTTAAATAAATAAATCAAATCAACCAAATTTTCTACCGTGAGCAGAAGTGTTGCATTGTGGGTAATGTAACAACTCATTTAGATTTTGATGACTGAAATCTGCTCTAGAATTATCTGATCACCCGTTAGTTTGACTCCTTCACAAAAATTGTCCCGATTCTCCAAACCGAGGTCACTCTGACTTCTATCTGCTGCAGGTAGGACACTTACAACTCCTAACCCCTCCATAGAAACCCAATTCAAATAATCCCAGCTATCCCCCGTAAGTTGATCTCCTCTTCTGGGACGGGCTGTACGGCGGGAATCAAAAGTTTTGGTGAAAAAGGAGACAAAATGTGGGTGGGGGTGACGGGGCTGAGTCCTGACCTGCTCTGCTGTTTGCCCAGGGAAAGAAGAGGGCAGGCAGCAGCACCACCCCTCCAGCAGTAGCAGAATGGGGCATTAGAGAGAGAGGAAAAAAAATGAGGGGCAACTACAGCAGCAGCAGCTTTTTCCATGCAAGCAGGGGCCTGGTCTCCTAAAGCAGCTGGAAGGCACAGAGATTAGAGCGAATCCTCCAGCTCCAGGAGAATCAGCGGGAAGGCAGAGGTGGTCGTTTGTGAGATTCCTCAGCTCCACTCAGATCTCTCATCAGATTAAACTTCATGTTTAAAATGTGGTGTGGAGGGAGGAAAAAAAAAAAGCGTAGCAGAAAAATGTCTGATTTTATGTGTTCGATACAAATGTGCTCTAGTATAGCATAAAAATGATACAGTTTTACTCTTCACTGCCTCCCAACATGAAGAGGTGATAATGTAATAGTCTCTGTGTGGGGGTATTCTTCTGTTAGCAAAATATCTCATGAACCAGTTGTATTTTCAGTGATGTAGCAAACCATAACTCATTGAGATTATCCATTTTCCTTCCATACGTTATTTTTGGCAGTTTTTATCCTATTTCTTTTATTTCAAAACATTCAGCTCCTTTAGGACATTCCAGCTCTGACTCTTGGTATTTCAGCAATTTTAACAGATATTTAGCTTTTTTGAGCATTTTTGTTTGGTCTTTCTGCTCTTTTTGGTTTCTAATGTCATTTTTCTGTAACTGTCCCCCGTCGCCGAGGCGGGGGACTTAGAAATGCCCTCTGTCCGTCCATCTGTCTGTGACAAAGGACATCAGCAACAGTTGGTGTCGAGTTCTATCTTGTTTAAGCTACTTTTTAGCCATTTTCAGCTGAATTCACCTTTTTGTGATAATTTTAGCTGCTACTTTCAGCTGCTTAACTTAGCAAGCATGTGCTGTTTCAGCTTCTTTGTGCTGGATTCAACATTTACCTTTTAGCTACGTATATTTTTTTGCTGTTTTCAGCTTTTTTTTTTGCTTAGTTTACAACAAATTGCAACATTTTTATACTTTTTTTCAAAAACTCATCCAGCATTATTAATTCACGCTAAATCCAGTATTTCCCTAACATTGTACAAGGAGGGCAGCCCACCCCACAAACAG
>NW_013952479.1:1564655-1572877 GCF_001266775.1 Austrofundulus limnaeus
GTACTACCACAATAGTTTCAATATTTTCTTGTATATAACTGAAATACTGTGTCTCTACCTCCGCAGCTCCCTCCTGTTGTAGGAACTGTAGTTGTTTTGTTTTTTCCACACCAGAGTTGGGGCAAAAATATTTTTTATTTAAATGCGCAGATGAAAAGAATGTGGACGTTTGCTTAGTCATAAGTCCATCTTGCTAATTTATCAGTTGGCTTCTGCTCTGGGAGCGCAGCAGATCATTTCAGCAGCATTTGGGAGCTCACTGTATGGCAGGACGTTATTACATTTAATTGGCTAATTTCCTGATTTTAGAATTTATTAGTGGATTAGTACTTGCTAAATTTAGAAGCACTAACTCAGGTCTTTAAATGTTCTAAATTAACATTATTGTTAACTGCTGAGGGTAAAAGCTGTAACACATTTTGTTCAAATGTGTGTCTGCAGACTTATTCATGGAGCATTTAAAGAGTAACGTTCTTGTCCCCTGTTGTTTATTTTTCTTTGAGCTACAAAAGGAATAGAGACAAAAACAATATGGGAAGGACAGAGAGGAAATTTAATTAGCGGTCATCCCTTCCTCGGGGCTCAGTGTTTGTTCTTGTCAGGACGTGGGCAGCGGGAGACGCTAAAAGGCTCGTTGATTAGCGGCGAGGTCCGTGTGTGTGTGTGTGTGTGTCTGTGTGTATTTCTATCTGCGTTTGTGTTGTGTGCGCCGGACACCACGAGACGTCGAACCACACAGCGAGAGACAGGAAGTGCCGCCTGCGGTGCTCTTCGGTCAGGATAAACATGTATATTTAGATTTAAACTGCTCTGTGTTGCACAAGATGTTTGAGTCATCCATCACTTATTTTTTATATTGTCCTCAAAGTGTCTAAGTAAGTTTTTGTGTTTTTTCTTTCAAAATAAGAGCTGGAAAACCAATTGAAGGCCTAGCATTCCTTGAAATGGTTTAAATCAGTGTTTCTCAAAGTTGGGGTTTGGACCCAAAGTGGGGTCCCGAAATATCAGAGTGGGGTCCTGAAAAGATTTTCCTGAATTAATTACATTTTTTCCTTATTTGTTACAAAGGAATGAAGTTAGTATATTTAAAATGGATAAATGTAGTATAAAAAATACTGTTATTATTACTACAGGTCTCTGCTACTGTTATTTTGTGGGTCAAAAGCTGAAAACTTTGGGAACCAGTGCACTTTGGTTCTCAAAGTGTGGCTTGGGATCCAATTATGGGTCATGAAGCACCTTGGATAATCTCCAGAAATCAATTTAAATGGTAATAAAATTATTGCTGATGTAATATTTTCCCCACAATTATTACAAAAACGCAAAATAAGTATAAATAAGTATTTATATTTGTGTACAAGCTGTTTAGATTGTCAAAAAGCCTGTGTTTTTAGGGTTATTAAACGAAGTTCGTGTACTCAGACCAGTAATATTTGGGGTCGCAAGTTTTTGCCATGGATATTTTGTGGGTCAGAAGATAAAAAGTTTGGGAACCACTGGTTTAAATCACCCATCAAACCTTGATGATAACATCACATTAGGTGCTGGTTTTTTGATATTTGTTATTATAGTTTTTATTTCAATTTATTTGAAGAAAGAATTGTAGAGATCAGCAATGAGACACTGTTTGTTAAACATTTGATTAGCTGATGTCATTTTAATTGGTCGAGGCACCTGAGGTTACGTGTTGAGGACTGAGAGCAGAACTGTTTTTTGGGAGCATCATGAGCAAGACTTTCTAAATGTTTATTGCAGACACATCAAAGTGGAACGAGAAGAAAATCGAGGGACACAATTTGGACATTTTCTGCACTAAGTGCGAGTTTTTAACCAAATTAACAAGAATAACGTTGAAAAGGCTCTTGACATTTAGGCTTCAGACACTTTCAGAGCTTAACAAGAAATTTAGTCAATGTGAGGTCAAGACTTAATGTTGTTTCTGTAGCAGATAAAAGGTTCATGTAGGTCTTATAAAGTGAGCCCCCCTCCACCAACTCTTTAACAGGGTCGGCTTGTTGCCAAGTTGTATACCTTTATATATGTATGGGTATGTGTATATTTTTATATATGCCCTCCATGTATTTATCCATTTATTTTTCAGGTGAGCGGACAGATGTTGGGTGTGTGGTCCTGTGTTTTCTTGGTGTATATTTAATATAAATTGCTATTTCAATCTTTCTATCTTTCTAATTACTTCTCTCTCTGTTTTTCTCTCTGTCTCTATTTTCTCTTCACTTAAAAAGTCACTGATGATGAAGAAATAAATAAACTAAATAAAATAGTATTTGATTTAGTTTTCTACTGAAGTGACACAAAAAAACTGGGCCCCACGATGTAGGAAAAACAAGGACACACACACACACAGCCATTTTCATAGCACAGTTCACTTGTACAATTCTAGTTATGCAATGGTGGGTGGATGGCCACCCCACATTGTGCACTGAGGGAGATGCAAACCTGAGATGTTTTGGGTTTGGATAAAGTGTGTGTGTGTGTGTGTGTGTGTGTGTGGGGGGGGGGGGTACAACCCAGAAATCTGATTTTAAAGGCAAACCACGAAGTGAATTTTAGCTGTACAAATACGCTGATCTTGTAAAATCGATGAAACGTTACCTCCGGCTCGTTCTCTCATGTGCTGTCTCTGTCCCGTAGAGAGCTCTGTTTTTTTTCCCACCCTAACAGAGGCGTTCCACATCAATGCAGAAAAAAACCTCTTTAAAAAAAAAAACCATATGTCTCTGAAACGGATTCCGAGTGAACAAACTTACAAACTTCCTGTGGTTTTGTGTTTGTTGCACAACTTTGTTTTTGTCCCCTGTCGCAGAGCGAAGTGGACAATTGGAAATAGCATTCATGCATCTTGTGAGCTGGACAACTTAAAATAAGTGAGGTACCCACTTCCATTTTGGTGTGTGGCTGCGTCCAGGCCTAAGAAAGGTCCCTATCGAAAACTATGTGGCAACATCAAAATCCAAGATGGCTACTGGCTATATATTTATATTTAAACCAGCCGTCGCAATCGTTGAAACAAACTATGCATCTCAAAAACTACAAACCTTCATTATATCCCTTGGTGATGGAGGACATCAACATACTGCTTGTGTATTTGAGGGGATTTAAACCACCTGTGGGATGCTGCTCCCATCAGACTGGTGTCACAGGTGCTCCGGACATTCTGTCTCAATGTGTGGACATGTAGGTTAGTGGTCACATACCAGTCAGAGGCAGGATCAAGGATCAGCCTAGCTGTGATGGCAGAAGAGGCTCCTGTAACAGCACAAGCCTAAGAAAGGAGCTGTCCCGTAGGGTTGAGAGTATTGATCCTTTTCATACTGTCGTATAACCTTTGTAAAACACTGCGGTGTACAGGTTTTTCTCATGTCGAACAGATCAAAATACGTCATATAACTTTTACAGACAGAATTTCAAGGCGCAGCCAAGGTGTTGAAGGGATCCTTTTTGGTGACCTTAGGATCAAATCTCTTGCTTTTTGGGGATGATGTGGTCCTATTGGCTTCATCAGGTCGTGATTTCCAGCTCTCACTGGAGCGGTTCACAGCCAAGTGTGAAGCGGCCGGTATGAAGTCCTGGGAGCGGTGACGTCATCAAAATAAAAAGTTACATTGCAGAGGGAGAAAAAGAAAAATGGATTCCTGTTTCTGTTTGTTTGAAACTTCCATCACATTATCTCTTTTGCTGTGGGGCAACAAACTGTACGGGAGCCTTTGCCTGCCCTGAGTATTGGACTTGGTAAAGAAAAGAAAAGAAAAAAGGACACTTAACATTGTGTTTTTTGTGGGGAGTTTATTTATTTGTTTTTACTTTTCATGGACATTTTGAAACTGTAAAAAAAGAAAAAACATTGTGAATGATTTTGTTTGTTTTGCTGTTTATATAAAAAGAAAAGAAGAAACAATTTTTTTTGTTTTTGTCTTTCATTCCAACTAATGCCCCTTTTCCACTGGTGCCACTTTGTGTAGTGTCGTAACGGTCGGTGTAGGTACGGGTCGGACCGGTTCGTTTTCCACTGATGTTCCAGTCCGGTTCCAATGGGTGTGTTTTGGGCAGTTGGTGGAGGTGGTTTTTAGGTATTTTGAATAAAAATTAATGAACAAAATGAGAGATGGAAACACATTTGATGAATAACTTTTGAAATTTTAAACATTTGCAAAAATTAAGCCAATCAGTGAAGAACAGTGTTCTGACGTCACATTTTGGTGTCAGCTGGGGCCGGTTGGAACCACAATGAAGTAGGTACTAAAAACAGGGCCGGTTCCATGAATCTGGCCTAATGGAAATGGTTTGGAACCGTACCGAACCGTTCCGACACTACACTAAGTGACACTAGTAGAAAAGGGGCATAAGGGTCTACATCTTGTAGTGTAAGGTCCTTTTTGTGACTGGTTGCGAGGAAGACAAGGTTTAAATAACATCCTAATTGCCAGGAGGGATACCTGGCTGGCACCCATTTATAAGTAATAAATATAAAACAAATTAAAAATTAAACCTTGTAAACCGTCACAAATAGTGCTGGGCGGTATACCGTTTTGTACCAAATACCGGTTTTTATTTTTGTTATACGAATTTTTTGAATACCGGACATTCCGGTTTAAATAGCTGAATGTTTCGTCGCGGCCGCCAGTGAACTGTTGTTTCCCGGGGGACATTTTTCCTTGCTGCACCGCTATGTGTGTTAGCATGCTAATGTTTGGAGCAGCTAGTTGCAGCCGCGGGTGGCGATTCCGCTGCTTATATTGACTGACGTTTAAAACAACATCCCGTTTTCACCGTCGCTGAATGCTTCAGTGACGTGCACAGTTAGATTTAACGTGGTTAGTTAATATGGAGACGTTGTGCTGATGGAGACTTAACGTGCTTCTATTGTGAAAAGCCTGCAGGAAGTAGTTGGTAGTGGAGTTGGAATTGACTGGTGTGCAAGGTGAGTCGTGCTGATAAGCTTTAATAAATAACATAAAACAATAAAGCTGATCATAATCTTTTCTTAACCCTCCTCCTTCACGACTGGACCAAAATGCGTGACTACTGTCTCCAACCACCAGTCAGAGAAAAGACACATAGAGGAGGGAAACAGCGACACAGACAGAGGTACAGTAAAAGAAAAAAAAGTTAATAAGCAGGGTTTGTACATTTTATTATCAGCTGAGCTGTGATGAAAAGAAAAATACCGTCAAATACCAAGAAACTGGTGAAAATGTTGAAAATACCATTATGTAAAATTTTGATCATATCGCCCAGCTCTAATGACAAAATAAATAGCTGATGAATGCTTTAAAGTTTGTAGAGCACAAAAAGAAGCACGATGAGATCTGAAAGGAGGAGTTGTATCGGTGTGAATTTAACTGAGATGCTCGTTGGTTTGTCACGTTAGGCTGCAGACTCAAACAGGTTTTATAGTTTGTAAAACGATCAATGATCAACTTTTTCTGAGAACAAAATGTCTCAAACAGCAGCCCTGATTTGTGTTTGTACCTAATTGCAGCATGTTTAGAAGTTTTATTGCCCCCCCCTGGGGGTCAGAATTAGCCGCCTGCATTAGATATTAAACCCAGCTTCCTCACTTTGAGCCTTTCCAGTTCAGATGTAACTTCTTGTTTGAATCGTGGATATTAATGACGCTCACTGAGTGCTTCAAGTGATTCTTCCCTTGTGTGTTTACACTGCAAACTGTGGGTTTATCTAAAAGGGGTTGAATGGAGAGGGGTTCAAGGAGGTTCACGAGCCCCCCACCCACCGGTGTGACACATAAGTGGATTTTTATGTGTTTCGTAAACATTTTTTTTTTCTTTTTGTTACTGTTGCTTCAGAAAGGGTGTGTAAAGTTGCTCCAGGGGCATAAATGCTCCTACTGGTAGGACTAAAAACCTCTTTATTACAGGGGAGACAAAAAGAGTTTGAGACCAAATCAAGTAGAAGAAGAAACTAAATCATGATTTGTTTAAAACTCCCACGAAACACTGAATTATAAACACTTAAATGCCATATTTTTATTCAAAAAAATTGAGGTGCAAGTTTTCAGCTATGAGTCAGGGTTCTTGAATTAATGAAGGAAAAAAAAACCATTCTTGGCATTGCCAACTTCAAGGTTATTTAAGGTAAGGTAATCACAGGTAAATAGTTGCAGAACACTGTAATTATGAGAGGAAGACCTTAACGCTGCAGCTGTCATGACTCAACAGCGAGCTCATTCAGCAGAACAAGTGTCAGACGTGCTGATTAAATCGTACACGGCTGATACAATAACATGCTATGACAGATCAACAGTTCGTCAGTGAAATGTTGACATCAAACAGTAGGAGATGTGAGAGAAGGTGAGTAATGTTCTGTCAGCAAAATAAACGACCTGATGTGGAAATCAAAACGCCGGGATTAAACGGACGGCTTCACGAACAAAACCTGAGAGCACGGCGCTCGTTTCCCCCCTCAGGGCCGCAAAACCCGGTTTCAAAAGTCTGGATTTTATTCTAGCTGAATGAAAATAATGTCTTGGCACACACGCCTGCTGTGACACGGAGAGAAGAGGGGGGAAAAGGAGGAGGGGTGACCACATATAAGAAAATCCATGGGAGAAAAGTATGCCTTTATCTTTTAATAAACCGTAAAGCCAGGAGGCAACATGAAATTACAGCGTAATAGCAGTGGAGAGTCTTCTGAAGACTTAATTGCCTTAATTATAGTTGAGCATGGAGAGAGGAAAGGCAAGCATGAAGAGGAGGAGAGGAGGCGAAAGCAGGCAGGACAGCAGGAGTGTGATGAAAGGACAGGTACGTGAGCCACGTTCTGCAGGTGGATCAGCTTTATGTTTTACATCACGGTTTGTTTTGATGCAACAAGAACCCCTGCGTCGGCGTGCAGGATGGATTGAGTGCTGCGCCTGAGAAAAGTCCCTTTCCAGACGAGCAAAACTGCCTCCCTCAGATCTTACAAGCTGGCAGGCTTACTTAGAGATGCTAAACATAGCTTTCATTTTTCTCTGCGTCTAGACTGAGTTCTTAATGCTTTCTGCTGTGGGTTTTTCTTCGCTCGGGGAGGATCCTTCCCTAATTCTTGTGCCTTCGGGCCGGAGGGATGTTTGTTTTGCAAGCAGTGCTGTGATGTACCTGTACCCACCCGCACACACCTCCCACTTCCCACCCCACCTTCCCAGTTTAGGTGTCGAGTTCAGCCGATAACCTTTTAAACTTTGAGAAAACTCATTTAGGAATTAAAGCACCATTTTCCTCTCGAAAAATTTATATTTTTTAACTTTTAGAAGAAATTGAGTTTAGTTTATTTATATAGTGTCAAGTCACAACAAATGTAATATCAGGGCTCGGTGTAAACAAACAATAAATCTAAGGAAGCCAGCAGATTGTGTTGAATCACTTCATCCCACTTTCCCATCCTGAGCGACTGGTGACAGTGGGGAGGAAAAACTCCCTTTTAACAGAAACTTCCATCTGCCTCGACCAGCTGGGTTTGGGAGGACAGGAAAGTGACACAAACAGGTTTTTATGCTCATTTTGAAGCATTGCATTAGAAAAGGTGGATGGAAACGTCACAATTTGAACAAACTTCCTTAATTTCGAAAAAAAAAAAACCCAGCTTGAAGTGTTTTTTGGATGATTAAAAAGGAAGATGGAAACACATTTGCAGAATCAGTTCTGACGTAGCGAACGTTTACCTCACATTATTGATCAGCTGTTCCAGCTGTCCAGTAACTGGAGCTGGTGTGGCTGGACCTGCCTCCTGCTGTCTGTGTCTTCCTGGATATTCCTATAATGTGAAGAGAATTGCATTTCTTACAGCATGTAGCATCACCATATAAGTTGATATGACAGAGTAATTACAACTGGCCCAATAACAACACATTTCTGATAGCTGCTTCTTTCTTTCTTGCTTGCTTTCTTGCTTTCTTTCTTGCTTTCTTGCTTTCTTGATTTCTTGCATGGGGCAAGCGTCACATATAACAAATAATGAACAAATTTGGAACACCAAGCCATTTGATTTGGCCCACCAAGAGTTGCCAAAGTTACAAGGTTGTAACCTGTCATTCTCTGTAGAGAAACAGTGTTTACATTGGTCAGATGACTATATAAAGGAATGAAGGTAGTTTTCAGTTACGGTGCTGACTTACAGCGGGTAAAATAAGTATTGAACACGTCACCATTTTTCTCAGTAAATATATTACTAGAGGTGCTAATGACATGAAATTTTCACCAGAT
>NW_013952479.1:1574192-1575588 GCF_001266775.1 Austrofundulus limnaeus
TTCCACATTATTACAAATAACTTCATTTCTGGACATTTATGGTTTGATTTCTTTGTATGTATGGATCACTTGGGTTGTTACCGACATCTGGTGGAAATTTCATGTCATTAGAACCTCTAGTAATATATTTACTGAGAAAAATGGTGACGTGTTCAATACTTATTTTACCCGCTGTGTCTTTGCTATATTAGGATTAAACATGAAACATGAAGTAACAACAAGAGATATTTAGATCAGATTTAACCCCACATGTAGATTTTCACACATTATAAGGCCACAAAACCTAAAATTTTATCAATTTTTTGAAATGTCCTATGAGCCTTTGCTATTTGAGCGTATGACAGACTTTCTCTAAGTGCGCAGACTAAAACAAAAGAGAGTCATTGCACTGGCTGCTAGCTTAATCGTTAAAATAAAAGGACTTTACTTAAAAAGTATTTGTATTTCATGTATTATATTACTGCATTTGGCCCGCAGCCCCCGATAGATTTTCATTTTGGCCCTCTCGGGGAAAATGTTTGGGCACCCCTGATTTATAGCCTTAGCTCGTTGAAGTGCAGATCCCCAGATAGGCTTTTAACAATATCAAACAGTTTAAAAACAATAAAACAACATGGACAATAAAATATCATACTACACATAATCCTAAAAAATTCGCATTTCTTATCTCCAACCAGGTCCAGGTGATTTTGAGTTTGGGTGATAATTGGGTACCAAACAGACAAATGGGAAAAATTATCGGATATCAAGTTCGTTTTTATTGCCTCTTTGTTTTAATCAACCAATAAACTCCAGTTCAGTCTCAAAGAAGCCTGTATGAATAAAAGTTTATTTTTCTTATCCTTCTTTTTAAAAGTCATCCACTGAGGACTGAATGCCTCTTCAAACTGCTCACACTTCTTTACACGGGAGCTCTGACGTCTGAAACTCCAGAGCCACTTTGTGTTCATGAAGTAAACAGCATTTCCTCGTTAAATCACTTCGTCTTTAGCAGCTCTTCCTTTGGTGTCCGAGGTTGTAGGTTTTTTTTTTATAGGTCTTAAAGAGAAGATGTGTCACGGTTTTTAAAGAGCCGGTTTGCCTGCGGGTGCATTTTTTTCGTCGTCAGGCAAGTCCCTGCACTGCAGCGCAGGCCCGCCTGCCTGAGTGGAGAGATTCTTCAGGAGGGAGATCTCTTTCTTCTGAAAGCGTCTTACCGAGAGCTATTAATTATTAACTGGGAGAGCGAACATCAAAGGAGCAGACTTGTGCTGAATTAAATGGAGGAGAGGGGTGCCGGGGCTTGGCAGCATGGAGCTGTGAGAGAACTGGGTGAGAGGGAAAAGCTGAGCTGAGATTTCACTCTGCTTGCTTTTGAACTTTCCAACTGCAGAAACTGGTGGTGGTGGGGTGGGGG
>NW_013952479.1:1575621-1579246 GCF_001266775.1 Austrofundulus limnaeus
GACGAAAAGAGCGATGTTAGTTTATGTAGAGGAGGTGAGATGAGAGGGAAGAAGTTGAAAGGGTTTGTATTTATAGCACGTCGCTGTTTTAATGTGTTTGATAAGACGTTTGATAAGAATCAGCTTCCTGGGTTAATTGGTCTTTAACGAGATCTGAGAGGCAGATTCATAAACATCTCCTTAGATTCAACTGGAGAGATTATTGAGACATAGTTTAACTCCTCATTCATGATACATTTAAAACAGAAATAAGTAAATATAGCCACGCCATGCAGGGTCATATAATTCTGTTAGCAAAATATCTCATGAATCTGGAGAAACTGTAATAAACTTTCAGAACAAAAACAGTGTAGGCGTGTCACGATAACAAGTTTTGCTGGACGACAAAATGTCTCAAATTATTGCGATAAGTAAAATATTGTTTTGAGGTTATTTTTAACTGTTTCACCTCTGCTTAAGAAGTTTTTGGAAATTTCGGAAATTTACATATTTATTTTAAAAAATGACAGACGGGAGCCGAGATTGTGAAAACGACACAGAAGAGGAGCTGCTGAAGTTGTAACATCGCTACGCACCTCCTCTACCCAAACCGGCAAAATTATTTTTTATGTATCTTCCTCTAGTTTCGTAAAATAACTGTGGTTACCGGCACTCTGCTTACGAAGTTTACAAAATTTACGTAACGTTATGGACAGACTGGGAGCGGTGTTTGTGAAAACAAAGCAAAATAACAGCTACTAAAGTTGTAATATCACTACACACCACCTCTATCCAAGCCAGCTCAATCTATTTTTTGTGTCTTCCTCTGGATTCATAAAATAATCATGGTCACCTGAGCTGTGCTTACGAAGTTTACGTAATTTACGAAAAGTTACAGACATTTCAGGAGTGGAGTTTGTGAAAATGACACAAAATAACAGCTTCTAAAGCTGTAACATCGCTACGCGCTTCCTCTACCCAAGCCGGCAAAATAAATTTTTTTATATCTTCCTCTAGTTTCGTAAAATAACTGTAGTTACCCGCACTCTGCTTACGAAGTTTACAAAATTTACGTAACGTTATGGACAGACTGAGAGCAGTGTTTGTGAAAACAACGCAAAATAACAACTACTAAAGTTGTAATATCGCTACTGACACCTCTATCCAAGCCAGCTCAATTTATTTTTTGTTTCTTCCTTTGGATTCATAAAATAACTGTGGTCACCCAAGCTTTGCTTACGAAGTTTACCAAATTTACGTAAAGTTATGGACAGACCGGGAGCATCGCTACGCACCTCCTCTATCCAAGCCAGCTCAATTTATTTTTTGTGTGTCTTCCTCTGGATTCATAAAATAATCGTGGTCACCCGAGCTGTGTTTACGAAGTATAGATAGATAGATAGATAGATAGATAGATAGATAGATAGATAGATAGATAGATAGATAGATAGATAGATAGATAGATAGATAGATAGATAAACTTTATTGTCTGTCCTAAAGGTGACAGAAAATTGTCTTTGACAGGGCTCCATGTTAAAAACATGCATTCAAAAATAAGTTAAAAAAGTTTACGTAAAGTTACGGACATTTCAGAAACTAAGTTTGTGAAAATGACACAAAATAACAGCTACTAAAGTTGAAACATCGCTACACACCTCTTCTATCCAAGCCAGCTGAATTTGTTTTTTGTGTGTCTTCCTCTGGATTCATAAAATAATCGTGGTCACCCCAGCTGTGCTTACAAAGTTTACGTAATTTACGTCAAGTTACGGAGATTTCAGGAGTGGAGTTTGTGAAAATGACACAAAATAACAGCTACTAAAGTTGTAACATCGCTACTGACACCTCTATCCAAGCCGGTGTAGTTTAATTCATTGTGTCTTCCTCTGGATTCATAAAATAATCGTTGTCACCCGCACACTGGTTACAAAGTTGACTAAATTTACAATCTTAAAAAAAATTGTCATCAAACCCAAACCCGAGGTTCGGCACCGTGCCCTGAGGCGTCGGAAGGAGGAGCGAGTTGAAGAGAGACGCTGAAGAAAACCAACAAAATGAAAATTATTGAGCTGATTTAAATTTATCGTGCGACAGGCCTAATTGTGTTCTCATCTACAACTGACGAACTTTTAGTCAGCCCAGTTCAAGATGGCCGCCACAGTTCACTGATTTTAGAAAACACAGTCGCTATAAAATGTTGGTTCTATAGGATAAAATAAAACTTTAATGACCGCCATAGTGTAACTTTTGAAGCTGCAGCTTTGGTCCTGAGCAGGTTGGCGTCGCTCGCTGTGGCGCCCCCTGCAGGAGGGAGGCGTTGAGAGAGGAAAACACGACGCTGTCGCTCGTGCTTTTTATTTTGTTTTCCTGAACTTCAGCGAGTTCACAGCAGTTTGTAGAATCCGTCTGAGGCAGCGTGACCCGGTTTCACCAGGTGAAGAAGTCGGATTCTGTCTGAAGCCGGGCAGCTTTGAAAATATTCCTGCTAAAAGACACGCTGAGTTCAGGTTGTGCCCAAAATGTTTGTAGGAGATGATGTAGCTGGAGGCATAAATAACATTTTTGGGAGTTTATTTCCAAACAGAAGCCTAATGAAGTTCAGGAAAACTTCACACTTTTGTGATTTAAAGAGCAAATAAGTCGAGTAATTTAATACGTGGAGTTTACATTAATTCATCCAACTGTTTCGATGCTCTAAATGTAAAGGAAAAAAACTGTACGTAGGCTCAAAGATATTAATGAAACATTAAATATGAAAATGTTTCTCTACAATCAGATCCGTGTTTCAACATGCAACTGATAAAATGTTCTGAAGCCTAGTGTTTGTGTTTCGCTCGTGTCGTAATCTCATGTTAAATGGTTGAAAATGGAACAAAATTCCTTAATCTGTTTTGAAATCCCAGATGGTGTTCAAGCTACGCCAAGTTTTTTTTTTTTCTCCACAGTGTTCCCACTTGGGGTGACCGCCTCCCGGCAGCAACCTGCAGTGTCACAGTCCCAACCTGTACTTTACTCCTTATTTTGTTGTAAACTTCATTTAATCACTTGTCTGTTAAGCTTTTGGTTTTTATACGCCACTTTGTTAGACTTTTTTATTTTTAGTCGCTCTTCTGAAAAGAACTTACAGGGAGTAGAAATAAAAGATGAAGAAAACTTCATACTGCTACGTTTCTTTTTAACTTTTTTAGCCATTTTGAAGGTGTATTCTCTATAAATATAACTTGAGTTGCACATTTCACTGTTTTAAACAACTCATGAAAAGTTTAGCGACATCTACGTTGAAGACAATTTAAAAAATCAACTGGAACCCTCTTTTAGGCGTGTACACACTGTAATGCTAACAAATTGATAAAATATCTAAATTAATTTACTGGAAAAATAATTTTCAGTAGTTGTCTAAAACGTCATATGACAAACGTTTAAACTTGAACACAATAATAAACACAGAAAAGTTTTTTTTAAACCTAAGCATTGGTTGTACACAGGATAGAAATATAAAAATCTGAGTGTTCTTAAGCTAAATTTTTTATTGATATTTGTTTTCCCCATTATTTTATTTAATTATTTATTTTTGACACATGCATTTTTCGTGCTATTTCAACCATTTATAAATCGAAACTTTCTTCAGGACATTCGAGTTGTAACA
>NW_013952479.1:1579256-1582103 GCF_001266775.1 Austrofundulus limnaeus
TGATAATTTCAGCCTCTTACTTTTTAAATAGGCAAACGTGATTTTCCTGTTTCTTTGTGCTACTTTCAGCGTCCTTCAGCTTCTATTTGGCTGATTTTAGCTTTTTTAGCCATCATTCTGACCTTTTCTATCTGCTAATTTTAACATTTTTTTATTTTTGCAGCTGCTTTTTGCCAAATTCAGCCGTTTTTTGTGCTTTTTGTCTCATTTGAGTCTTTTTCAACTAAATTCACTTTTTGTGATAGTTTCAGTTTTTTCAGCTGCCTGTTTTTTAAGACTTGTTTCAGCTTTTTTAGTTCAACAAAAATCTCAGCATTTTTACAGGAAATGTAAATTCTAGTTGCCCTTGCTTTCATCTTCAGTTGGCGTGCATGAAAACTTGGAATTATGCTCCTATTCAGGTGTGGGATTATAATCTGTTGGGTGCACAGCAGGCGTTTGACAAATAGTTGTAAGATTAGTTTGGTTTATTTCGAACATGTTCTCTATATACAGACAATCATTTTAATTGAAGAAAAGACAATTAAAATAAAGAAAGTGTAAGTTATTACAAGTATCTCCATGTTTTTCTAGTATAGCTCGCATGTTGAAACGTATTTAATCCCACCCCTTCAACAGTAATTATCAACCCTCACCAGTCTAACCCCATCATTACCACCACTAATGAAATAACAGACATATTTACTGTATTTAACACAGGTTTTTGTCGTATTTTTATGTGTTTATGATTGAAGAGAGGACGGGTTTCATGTCTCACACTGATGGAACTTTCTGATGATTTGATAAAAAGCCTAAAAGAATAAATTTATATTTATTAAACCTGATAATCAGATAAATGAGTCATATCAAAGACTTTCACTTGAACAGATCAGACTCTTGGTTTTGATGGAGAGTTGAAGCTTTGATGAGTGTTTAGCTCTCTCTGAACTCTGCGTTGTTCCTGTTTGGACACATTGTACAGAAACATGAAGCGAGCCGAGCACCGTCGCCTCATGTCATCAGGATGCATCGTGAAAGCAGCGTTTGCACCTCCTCCTCCACACATACCTCCGTCTCCTCTCTGTCCTCGCCTCTCAGATCGGTGCGGTGACACTCTCCAGCTCGCCGGCGGGCCGGGCCGCAGCCCTGTGCGTCGTCACTTTGATCTTCCCTGCAGTTATTAAGAGAGCTGGCCGGAGCCCAGGGGGCACTTGATAATACCAGGATATGATCATAGCTGCGCCGCTTCACATCCTGTAATGCAGACATCAAAACACTTCTCTAAATAGGGCAGAAGCAGGTTGAGAGGATGAGTTCAGATTAAAAAAAAGTTTTCCTTTTTTTTTTAACAAGGAGAAGCCAATTTGGATTCTGCAAGTAGATACTTGGGGTTCTGCAAATGCAAGCAATTCCTTTATCTCTTGCCTGTAGCAGCACTCTTCAAAAGGCCTCTGTGCTCCGACTTTCCTGACTCCCAGATGAAAGCGGCTCACTTTTTTCTTTTTTTTTTTCTTTTTTTTTACAGCTGGAAATCCTTGATAAGTTTGTTCAACTTTTCAGAGCGTGCTCTGCAGAATTCAGTTCTCGTTGCATCACATGGAATCATGCATTAAGTCGATTCAGGGGGGGACTGTTTCTGGTTTTCGGTCACAGGGTTGGCTTAATGTGGTGCAGATTCACACGGGGTGACATCATGGGGAGCAACGGCCACATGTGCGTCCCAGCAGAACGTAACCACTGCCTTGTTTACTTCTCCCCAGTTGGTTCTCCTTAAAAAAAAAAACATTTTTTTAAATCTTCATTGCTCCTGAGCTGCACGGGGAGAGAACTCCCTCTAGTGGCTGTAAGGTGAACTCCTCTTCAGTGTAAACATGTAGCTGTGTTGTTGAACTCATCTAATAATGACTGTGTTGTGTGTTGGCAGGCGAAGAGAGCGGTGCAGCGGGGAGCCACGGCCGTCATCTTCGATGTGTCGGAGAACCCAGATGCCATCGATCAGGTTGGTGCGCACCTGGAGTTAGCCAGGCTTTCACACTGCCTAAATTAAAAAATAAAAAAAAACTGCTTCTTCGTTTTGGAAGTCACGTGTTTGTGCAAACAGTGATCTGTGCAATTTTCAACTCCACAACTTGTGTTTGGAGGACTGACGATGGATACCCAGGTTCAGCTTTCACCGAACTGCGTGCAGCTGCTGATTGCACAGGTAGAGCAGGTTACCTGAGCTGCCGGAGCCCACAGAGCCGTGCTCCTGTACGAGAGCACACCTCCTGTCACACTCGTCCACGTATCGCTTTCTTCCACCACTCCTGTAAAGCAGCTCTAATCCCTCCAGTTGCTCCTTTTGTCGCAAGAATTTTCTTGCGGTATTCATCCTCGTAAAGGCCAGCCCAGGCCCGGACTTGCAGAGTTTCTTTTCTTTTCTCTTTCCCTTTTTTTTTCTCTCTCTCTCTCTCTCTCCTCCTCTTCTTCTCTGCTGCTGGGTCGTAAAGTGCTTAGCTGAGAGATAAAAGGGATTGCGCACAGACCACATGAAAGGCAGCGCTGGGCGGCTGCGTTAAATTCCCCCGAGAGGCTTTTCCAGTCAGAGCAGAGACGGGAGCCGCGAGGCCGAGGGGCGGGGAGGGGGGAGGGGCTTAGGGAGAATTAAGGCCCCCCAGCCAAAATTAGATGAAGCTTTTTGAAAAGTTAAAGCACTTGACCTTGATTTATTTATTTATTTCCCCCCACTCATTTCGGACTAGAAAATGAAGACGAGCTGCTCGGGGAGAAGTTAGACTTTTTTTTATAAAGTTGCAGCTTCAGCAAACTTTACAGCAGAAACACGACAACAGAGGAATCCATAACGTTTTATTTTCCCCGTACCCCCCC
>NW_013952479.1:1583344-1587560 GCF_001266775.1 Austrofundulus limnaeus
TCAATAAATAAATCAATAAGTAAGTAAATAAGTAAGTAAGTCAATAAATAAATCAATAAGTAAGTAAATAAGTAAATAAATCAATAAATCAATCAATCAATAAATCCAGTCCTAATTTTAGTTTTCAGTTTAAAGTGGACAAAAATACAGTTTTAGGAGAAACGTGATTTGTTTTGCAGAGAACTTTTTTTTTCATGTTTTGACATAAATCAGAGACTCTGTAAATAAATGCATCGTTTACACGCCTGTCAAAATAAAACTTAAGACCACAAAGAATTATCTGAAGATCAAAACAATGTTTTAAAGAGAAATGAGTTCATGTGTCCTGATTTCCTTACAGAGCTTTGATCATTTGTGGCACATTTTTGTCAGAAGTGATACAAAAATTGATGCTTTTAGAGATAAAAAAAAAAATACAGTATGAAAGGTTTAAACATCTTTCTGTAAAAACCAACCATTTTCTAAACTGGTGAAGGCCCTGTCACACCAGACAACTCATGTCAAATTATGAAACAGTTTTATCTCTAAATTGCTAATAAAGGTTATATATTTGATCAATTTGTTAGAACTAAAGCCGAAAAGAAGCTTCCTGTTGATTCTTTTCAATTCCATCTTCAACAGAGACGTCTTTAAAATGTTCATAAGTTGGCCTGAGCTGTGTAGTGTGACAGGGCCGGACAGCTGTCACCAGAAGACCTCCACTGTTCATTACCATAAGATTTTACAGGGATCCATCGAATCCTTAAGTCTTAAAAGGCACTGAATTCATTATTAGGGGCTGGTATCGTGACCAGTTCTATGAATCGATTCAGTTTTGATTCATAAGGTCTGAATCAATTAATGGTGATTCGATTCAGTTTGACTCTGTTCGATCTGCTGAAGAATGAAAATAGTTCAACTGTGCTGCCAAATACAAACCATTTTATTTCTTCTCTTCACCATAAACGACAGGTTTTAAACTTGTTAATTAAACCGTTTAATCTTGAAACAAAAATGTCTCAAGTTTCAAAGGTTTTAAATTAAAAAGGCATTATGTGTGACAGTGTTGTTGGATACGTTCATTTTTAAGAAATGAAGAATATTTTTCTTGATGAATAAGAAGTGATAGAATAAGGTTGCAAGAGGAGAGGTGGGCTAATGTAAATATATGTCTGCCAACTCCTTTTGAGCGTATTAAAACTGTATATTTGTAATGTTTTTGTTACCTTCTGTTATGTTCAATAAAAATGATACTTCAATATTTCATCACTGTTTTTCATCAAAATGTTTCTTAAAGTTTAAAAATAATAATATTGGTAACAAAACTAAACCAGTTTGTTTTTTTTTGTTTGTCACACATTTCTACATGCTGGGAGAACAGATTCTGTCAGATGTTTACATACGTACAGTCGTTTTGGTCTCTGTTATCTTTTAGTTCTGCAGAGTCAGCAGGTAAAGTTGGTGATTCCTTAGTTTCTCTTGTTTTGCCTCAAACAACTTGTTGTCAGAAGCTAACGTTAGCACTGAACGTCAACCAGATGTAAACATACGGCAAGCCAGGAGTGACAAAATATAGCTTCATCACACACAAGACCCCATGGGCAAAAATTCATCTCATGCCCGATGAATCGATTTCCCCAAATCTAAGTTAAATCAATCCAACACGACACGGGTATAGAGCTAATCAAGCCTGTTGTTAGGTGATGGCCCTCTTTTGCATGTGACTAACCTGTTTGTCCATGTGGAGGCAGTGCTTATAAGGCTGAGTTCACCTGAAACTCATCAGACTGAAGAAGTCTCTTGGTGGAGAGATGAAACGTTTCACTAAAGAAGAACCCATCCAGAGGACCTACTTATTTTTTTATTTTTGATAAATCAATCTAAGATCGGTTAAATATATATTTTACACAGCCCTATTCATCGATTCAAAAATAAGGCCTTAATTAGCCTTAAAATGTCTTAAATCAACTTTTAGAGGTCCTACGAATGTTACATTGTCAGTGAGGTGATTATAATTCATCTCAAATGTTAAAATAATTGGTAACATTTATTTATCTTTATAAATAATTTACTAACTATTTACTTATGGAAATATTTAACAAAGACAGAAATACGTGGTCCAAGAATGAAGGAACTCCGTGCAATGATCAGCTGAATTTTATTGCAAAAACAGGAACACAGAGAACAACAACAGACCGTCCTCAATACTCTCTGCTCTGTCTCTGTGCTTCTGCTGCAGTTGAGGAAGTTGAGGCTTCATATATACTGTTTAACAAACACTATTATGTCATCTTAATAAGCTAAGGCAGGGGTCTGCAACCTGCGGCTCTAGGGCCACATGAGGGTCTTTGGTCCCTCTGCAGTGGCTCTTTGAAAATGTGGCCAAACATAACAGAATAAAATTTTCTGTTTGTTTTTTTATACCCACAACAGAAATCAATTTGTATGCAAATATATGCTCAATACTACTAATACAAAAAGTAAAACCTGTAGATTAGCTCATGCTAGCCTGTCATTTACTTAAATAATCCAACTTATTGCTGTGATCTTTCTTTCAAATCCATCAGAATGACCTTTTAAAATTTTTGAAGACTACATAATAATAAGAATTAGAAAATAGTTTAGTTGTACTAGTTTTTGTGAAATTCAAGATAAACTATATAAAGTATTTTTTTACGTGAAAATAGTCTATTCATTTGTCCTAATGTGTAAAAATAATAATGAATATTAAAATTCACAGTATATTTTTTAGTTTTATAATGTCACCTCCACTGGCCGTAAAGGTTCCTGAAAAGGCTTCAAAAAAGCCCGCGGACCACCAGTTGATAATCCCAGTCTTAGCTTGTTTTGCTGCTCTGGACACATTTTCTCAGTGTGCCGAGGAGCAGAAATGGCTCTTTTTATCATAAAGTTTGCAGACTCCTGACCTAAGGCAATACCAGGTCAAGGGAAAATACAAAAACACAATTGATATCTAAGAATGATTGTTGTTAGCAAATCTTGTTCTGACTTTAATCATTCTGTCTACTGATAGAATGATTTTTCATGTCATAAAAACCTTGGTCATTAAAGTAGGTCATGAATTACTGGCTTAAACCTAAAAGTATCAGTTCCATTACAGACCGCTTCTCACAGCTTGTTGTTTTGTGTTAAAGTAAAGATTTCGGTAAAATAGTCGCTGTTCTTTTCATCCATTTGTGTTCATTGTGAAATTGGTTTTAAATCTCATTTCAGGTGGCCTAACGAGGTCCTAACAAGTCTTAAAATGAACTTTCCTCAAACTGTGGGAACCTGATTTGATCTGTGGTCACTAGAAACAGAAATAACTGAAGCTAACTCATTGCGGAGTCTTGAAAACTTCTCATATCAAAGTTTAACTCGGGTTAAAATCTGGAACAAAATTTATGATCCTTGTTTTTTTTCTCTGTCTTGTCTTCAGCTCAATCAGGTCGCTGAGGACCCCCTGAAGCGACCGGTGGTCTACGTGAAGGGCAACGATGCCGTCAAGCTCATGAACATCGTCAACAAGCAGAAAGTGGCTCGCGCTCGCATCCAGCACCGACCGCCCAGGGTAAGACCCCGTGAAGACGACGATGATGATGATGACACAAACCAGGAAGTAAAGTGGGCGACACGGTGGTCAGTTTAAAGTAGTGATGCACCGATACCAGATTTTTGAAAACCGAGTACGAGTACTTACATTAAAGTACTTGCCGATACAAGTACTAATAAATGTCCTTAAAAATCCTTATAATTAACTTAAACTGTTTATTTTCATTAGGCACTTCAAACATAAATAAACAAAGTACATTACTATTGGTTTAAAACCATTTTACTGTCATATAACCATACTATGACAGCATGTACAAAAAATAAATAAATAAACCTAATTCACCTAAAAGAGACTTCCAGTTGATTTATTTTTTATTCCATCTTCATCGTAGATGTAAAAATTTWAATGATCGGCTCAAGTTATCTAAAATGTGTTATAGGGCCCTCACTGAATATTAAGAGCATTGTACCATCAACTATATAAATAAACTAAACTAAATAAACACATTTTGTAGTATGTTAAATTAATTGCAATTAAGTAATAAATGTTTAATTTGTAACATGTTGTAGCTTGGTCATAGTGATTTTTCCTCCATCAGATTACTTGGCAAATAAACGCTTATAAAAATAAAATATATTTTTAGGCAAATCAAGGCTTATATTATTATTTTTAATCATTTTTATT
>NW_013952479.1:1587775-1589037 GCF_001266775.1 Austrofundulus limnaeus
GGCTGGCATTAAGTCTGTTGCGCGATTCTGCCGCCTGCTGGTTTAGAGCGTCTATGCACAAACTGAGCGAAATGAAGCTGTATCGGGTCCTGTAGTATCGTAGCACTTTTACAAGTACGAGTACGAGTTAAAGCACATGGTATCGGACCGATACCCGATACTGGTATCAGTATCGGTGCATCCCTAGTTTAAAGCTGTGCTGTTTTTCGATGTGAGGACAAAGGAGAATTCCAGCTGTGAAATCAGAGCCTTGGCCTTTCTCCTGCGCTCCTCGCCGCCTCGAGGCCGAAGACTTCCTCGCAGCGCTGCGACAGATTCATATCCCGGTCAAAGAGCCGTGTGTGTTTGCTCGGCCGTTTGAGAAAGAGAGCAGCACGCTCTGAGGTCAGATAACTTGACACAGTGAAGTCCTGGGAGAACCTACTTTTTCTGATGGGAGAACAGTCCCAGGGGAGAAACAAAACAAACTTCACTTCAAGAAGTCGTTTGAGGTCGCCAAAGTTTCGTTCTGGATCACGGAAAAAAAAGGGAACTCCAAAATATTCCAAAACTCAAAAAATACAATTAGTTTCTCCAATAAAAAAAAGCTCACCTCATAGTTTCAGCTCACCTCTTTAAGATGCTCTCCTCCTTGTTGGACTTTGAGCCTCCTCGGTCACTTCCTCTGTGTGACGTGGTCTGAAGCACCGGTGTCAAACCATGGTCCTGGATGGACACGGTCCTGCACACTTTAGAGGTTCCTCTGCTCCATCACAGCTGATTGAATCAGGTGTGATGGAGCAGAGGAACAAGTACAACATTCAAGGTGAAAGCCTTCAAAAACCAGGATGAGACTCTCCTGGTCCAAAGACTCAAAAATAAAGATCCTGATGAATAAAACCTCATAAACTCCTGAGGATGTGTTCACACCAGGAACACTTTGCTCTGCAAAAACTGTCCATCTTACCAAGTTTTAAAATCTTATATCAGCCAAAAAATCTTTTTGATCTTGTTTTGAGACTGATTTACTAAACAAGAACTGATTGTGTAAGAATAATCATCTTGTTTTCAGAATGTGTAAGATTATTTATCTCGTTAAGGGCTCGACACACGGGGAGCGACAAACTACAGCGATTAACGGCTGTCATCGCAGCCAGGGTGAAACCCGACACACGGGACGCGATAGCGATCGCAGAGTTGCGAATCACGCTCTCAGATAGTTTGTCTTCACAAAATTTGATTGGTTCTTGACTCTGAAGGCGGGTGTGCATTACGGACGTGTA
>NW_013952479.1:1589584-1593688 GCF_001266775.1 Austrofundulus limnaeus
ATCTTACCAAGTAAAATTTTCTTACTCAGAAATTTTGATTTAATTAGAGTCAAATTTTCAGACTAACAAGACAAATAATCTTACACATTCTGAAAACAATATGATTATTCTTACACAATCAGTTCTTGTTTAGTAAATCAGTCTCAAAACAAGATCAAAAAGTCTTTTTGGCTGATATAAGATTTTAAAACTTGGTAAGATGGACAGTTTTTGCAGTGAGCTTGTTTATTCTGGACCATAAAATGGACTTTGTTTCCTTTGGTGCAGTTTGTATTCACATTGTGCTTTTTGCAAGTGGACTATAATTTATAAACAAAGCCACGAAGGTGACGGTCACTGCTCCCATTGGACAGAAAGGACGGGGGCGGGACAGAGACCAGGAAACAGTGATGGTTCTGTCAGTACCACTGAGTATTAATATGAAGAGCAGCTCATTCAGGACTGGTTTTGCGATGATAAACGTATAATTTTGGGTCAGCGTTGTTAAATGTGTGCTGCAACCTAAAGGAGAGGAGATGCTCCATGATCCCTGACCCACAGCAGCTCATTGTTTGCAGCGCAGTGTTAGCATTAACACTGAAGGGTTAATGTTGTTTAGCTACGGTGGCTCATGAAGTCCAAAAAGATGCATGTTTCCTGTAGGTTCAGTCCCAGGCCGGTCTGTATTCACACCAGGAGAGAACCGCACCAGAGTTGGTTTGGAAACAGACCAAGACCCATTTCTGATGTCGTCTCGGTCCGGTTGTTTGATCCACACCAGGGTTCACATGAGTGTATTCACACCTGCCTAAAGAGTCCGAACCAATGAGGGAAACAAATTCTGGTCCATTTAAAAGTGCACCAAATGTGTCAGGTGTGAATACGACCTAAAACTACCCACATCTGGACTCATGACATCAGCCAAACAACCCAAAGTGCAGCAACTATTACTGGTTTTCAAGTTCAAGTTTATTAGTTAGAGAAAACTACATTGGAGAGACAGTGGCAAGAGCTCATATCCTCAACATGCACACATAGACAAATTAAAAGATCAAAAAAAAATTTAACACTGAACACAGAACCGCTCATCTGCAACAGACTATAAGTTCACAGAACACACTCCACATTCCATTTCATTTAACTGTGAGAAAGTTAATGTGCGTTGTTCAAAACCCTCTGAGCCCGTGGAAAAAAATGATGAGACGTCGTACGTTTGATGGAACGGTACCGTCTCCTCGAGGGAAGGAGCTCAGACACATCCTTAGCAGGATGAGTTGGATCATCAATAATAGGAAAATACTTAGAAAAGAAGTCTGCTTTTAAAAATGTCCTCCAAGGCTGGAGCTGGAGGCTTTTGTCACTGGTTTTGTGAGACTGATGTCTTTAGAGCAGAAAAGCTTTTTTTTTCTTTATTTTATTGTGTTTTTAATCATGTCAAAAACTCCCTCATTATGTAAATACATCATACATGTTGCTGCTGTCCTACATGTTTTATAATACACTGTCAGTTGAAGCATATTCAATTTCATTATACAGTTTTATTCTATTCTATTCTATTCTATTCTATTCTATTCTGTTCTGTTCTGTTCCAAGCTTGAGGCTAGATGTGATAAATGAACCATAAGTGAGCATAAGGATGACTCTGTCCATCTGTTATACCCTGAAAATGGGAAAAATTTACTTTTCTCTTTTTTTTTTACATTTAATTTTAGTTGTTTTTTTAGAAAAGAAAACAGGGAAGAAGTCTGGAAACAGTTACTTGAAAAATGCTAAAATCAAATTTCAGACCTTTCACACCTGATGAAATTATTGAGAGTAAAAAGAATTATTCTGAGTAATAATAAACCTTAAATATATATTTTAAAAGCACCATCAACTAATGTGTGAAGCTAACATTTTAATTCTCTGTATAATAAAGACTAATACTAATTAATGAAAGTCATAAATCTTCAGAGAAAATGAACCTGTTAAATTATTATGTGAAAGGTTTTTTTTGACAGAACGTGTTTGTTTTTGCTTTCTGTTTCCACAGCAGCCCACAGAATATTTCGACATGGGCATCTTCCTGGCTTTCTTTGTTGTTGTGTCGCTGGTGTGTCTAATCCTGCTCATCAAGATCAAACTAAAGCAGAGGAGAAGCCAGGTTAGTGTGTCAGCACACACTCATCCTACACGCCGTCGCAGTTTTCTTTAATCGCTCCTCGTTGAGTCACCCAGAACCAAAAGTACGAGCCCTTCTTACACAAACACACCCTAAGCTAACGCACCGCACCACTTTGTTTTCCTCAGTCTGTAAGACGTTCAGCTGGAGTCGAGTCGGGCCGCGGTGGCTCTGCTGCTGATTGATTCCTCTTGCGTGTTGACAAACAGCTCTCAGTGGAGGCTTATGTCGGGCACTTGAATCAGGATTAGCATTTAATTAACACTGATGAGGAGCTGGCTGACGGAGCCAAAAGCACGGCGATGTCACGACAGAGCAGAAAACCTGCCGTGGCATCCGTTAAAACCGGTGTAATCCTGCAAAAACACAGGAGTGTCTGCACTTCTCTTATTATACTTGTCGTCTCTGTGTGCGCAAAAGCATTCCTTATGTAACAGTTTCTAACCAAAATGTGAAAAATGAACACTTGGGAGGTAAATAATTAGCAAACAATAGCTGCATTTCCATTGTCCATGAAAATGCGCAAATTAGAATTTCAAAAATAAATTTGCCCAATGGAAACACGTCAGTTTAGAAAAAAATTACGTTTTTCGACAAAATGTTTTTGCGCTAGGATGAGGTGGTTTTTCAGCCGTATCGAAATTGGTGTTTTTCGCAAAACTGCAAAGGAAACACATTTTTCGCATCATGGGAGTCACGTGATCAACAACCGGCTGTTTCTACTGGCGAAAAAAGATGACGACAAAGAAGACAACAGGAAGTAGAAATAGTAGTAATATCACAAACGTTGTAAAATAAAGTAGTAAACTCGCCGACTACATGTTCCCAAAAACACAGCATACGTAGCCGCTCCCAAGTAGGGACTTGTCTCTGGAAAGCCTCGATAAAAGACGCCGATGTCTCCTCTGATGATGAGCGCTAGTGTCATGGTAGCAACATGCTATGTGTTTACATCCATCGCCGCCATGTTTGTAATGACTTATCGCGAGAACAAACGTATTCACGCGTAACTTTAATAGCATTTCTTACTTAATGGAAACACCGCAGTTGCAAAACTGTTTTTTTTTTACGTTAACAGAATATCGACAGAAAAAAAAAGAAGAAAAAAAAAGAAAAAAGAATGAAAAAAATAACTACAAAAAATACAGAATATCGACAAAGTTTTGCGCACATTTGCAATGGAAGCACAGCTACAAACTACAAATTCCTCCTTTTGCTGTTGAAAAAATTAAAGCACATGTCCTTCAAATACAATATGTCAAAGAAAACATTTATATTTCAGAAACTTTACACAGTGCACGTGATTTTTACCCATTTGGTCACATAACCGGCATAATTTCCTTTGAATTTGACTCAAAAAAGTGAAACAGGAAGTGACATCAAAGGGGATCTCTTAAAGAAAAGGAACTCCCCGGTCTTTGTTATTGGAAACAATTTTATTTGAACTTTCATTTCTCTGAAAATAACTTAAAATAATCTAAAGAAACATCAGGTTTTTTTCTACAGTCTGTGTTAGCCATTGTAGCAATGCTTTCCCCATTCCCCTTTGACATCACTTCCTGTGTCTTCGCACGCAAACATCTCAGCAACGGTTCATCTCAGCAACGTGAAATTTATTTTGCAATACGTTATTAATGTTCTCTTTCCAAAAGTGCATTCATATTTATAACAAAAAATTGATGTCACCGGCACTTTAAAGCTTCATCCTGATCATGCTATTATAAACTGAAAATAAACTGGTTTGTCAACCTTCGCCCCCAAAGTTCTCGTGTCGATCAGAGTATCGCCTTGATCTGAAATTATCTGCAATTATCTCCGCGTGATTGAGCATAACAGGAAGAAACAGTCTCTGCTGTGGTTTAGTTAAGCCTTGGCAAAAATAATTGTCACGTGAGGAGTCACTGTCAGAATAATCACCAACGGCTGTAACTCACAATTACACACAACACTTAAAAAAAGAAAAC
>NW_013952479.1:1594008-1595537 GCF_001266775.1 Austrofundulus limnaeus
TTTTCACCCCACACCAGCACAGGACAGAGGAGGAGGAGCGCTCCGACAGCCTGACAGAAAAAAATAAAAGCATACAGCTGCAGCTGCTCACAAGATCACTAGTTTAAATCAGGAGTAAAAGTGTTGGGTCTTGTTTGACTGAAGTTCGGTCCGGTTCGCATACATTTCAACCTCTTTGGACGTTTACCTGTATAAAGAGCCCTAAAAATCCATAAATGTCGCAAAAAATCTGTACAACTCGCACACGCGGGGGGGGGGTTGCAGTGTTGTGCTGCAACACAACACATGGGTGTTGTTGTGGCATTAAATCTATTTAAAGTAGAGAATCAAATTTCTGCCAATGGAGTAAGAAATTTTTACTTGGTAAGATTCTTGAAATACTTGATTTGACTCAATTTTTTCTTATTTCAAGAATCTTACCAAGTAAAATTTTCTTACTCCATTGGCAGAAATTTTTGACTTAATTTGAGTCAAAATTTTCAGACTAACAAGACAAATAATCGTACACATTCTGAAAACAAGATTAAGATCTTCTTACACAATCAGTTCTTGTTTAGTAAATCAGTCTCAAAACAAGATCAAAAAGACTTTTTGGCTGATATATGATTTTAAAACGTGGTTAGATGGACAGTTTTTGCAGCGTAAACTCTGCAGAGCTTCCTGGTTCGGCGTGGTTTGTTAAACGCGTCCTCATGTCCCCCTCCTGCCGCAGAGCTCCATGAACAGGATGGCCATCCAGGCGCTGGAGAAGATGGAGACGAGGAAGTTCAAGGCTAAAGGGAAAGGGCCGAGCGAGAGCAGCTGCGGGGCGTCCGAGTCGCTGAGCAGCAGCTCCACCTCCGACTGCGCCATCTGTCTGGAGAAGTACATCGACGGCGAGGTAAGAAAAGACGCCGTGAAACCTGGATTCTGCTCACAAATGTCGTCTTTTTTTTGTTGCACGATAAAGCTTTAACCAGATTATGTGGAAGTGTTCCTGAGCTCCTGCAGTGATGTCCAGAACAGAAATGGATCTGTTTTTAGTTCAGTGGCCCCCGAGGGCCCGAACATCACAGACTCCCAGTGTTGGCTTTCAGCCTCGTCCTTTGAGCTCAGAGATTTCTACAGATTCTTCAGCTCTTTTGATGATATTATGAACTGGGTTTAAATTATGGGCTTATGAGATTTATGAAGAATTGCATTCTGTTTCTACTTGCAGGTTATGCAACAGCTCAACGTTTTTAAAGAACCGCAAGTTCTGCATTATGTGTTGCAGCACAACACATGGGTGTTGTTGTGGCATTAAATCTGTTTAAAGTAGAGAATTTGAATGCTTCATGCTAAAGAAATTTGACAAAAAAAAATGATTTGGTTGAAAAAATTGAAATTGGCAAAAATGTAGCTAAAAACACAAAAAAACAGCTGAAATTGACAAAAAAACAGACGAAAAAGCACAAAATGTTGAAATTAGCAGAATAGCAAAACTGTCAACATAATTATTTTTATTTAAACTGCAAAGCCATTTATTTAAAAATGTGTGTGTATATATA
>NW_013952479.1:1595622-1603222 GCF_001266775.1 Austrofundulus limnaeus
ATGTAGGAGTTGCAAACACATCGGTCACTAGCAATAGAAAACCTTTGACCATAATATGCCATAGGTCGCCTTCTAGAAGTATAATCAATCAATCAATCAATCAAAATACAATAATTTAAAAGAAAAAGGGATAAAAAACAAGTTCTGAAAGAAAGCAGTGCAGAGTGAAGAAAAGGCTAAAATCAGCTAAACAGAAGCTGAAATTATCACAAGGAAGTTAAAGATTTCTGAACATGTTAAATGGTTTGAAGGATGTTGAAGACAGCTCCATTCATTTTCAATGAGGAAAAAAAACGGCCAAATTAGCTAAATATCTCAAAAAGTATAAATTGCTGAAATATCAGAAGTCATAGCCAGAACATCCTGAAGGAGCTGAACGATTTCATATATAAATTGTTGAAATAGCATAAAAATTGTCGCGAGGTAAGCTCTGAAAAACATCCAGAAGAAAAAAATGATCCCAACATTTCCTGTGTAAATGCTACTGTGAATGCTTACTGCTGAAAACTTTAGCTGAGAGCTGCTGAAATGGAGCTGAAAATGTTTTATAGCAAAACTGTTAATGCCAGTTCTATATGAAAAGTTGAAAGAAGCACAAAAAGTAGCAGAAAGAAGCAGAATTATAGCTGAAAATGGCTAAAATTAGCATAAAAAACTAGCTAAGTCCCAAGTTGATCTTAGCACCCAGATCATAAAAGTGTAGAAAATTTTAAATTAGCAGAAGAAAAAAAATCATAAAGGTACACAAAAGTGACCATTTATTGTAAAATATTATATTATTGCTGTAAATATTTAAAAACATTTTGAAGGATTTTAAGGATGTTGAAAACAGCTCCATTCATTTTCAGTGGGGAAAATGTGGCCGAACAAGTGAAATGGCTACAAAAGTATAAACAGCCGAAATACCAAAAGTCCTGAATGTCCTGAAGGAGCTGAATATTTTAGTGTGAATAATGCTTGTGAAGCCTTCACACAAATCTAAATATTTTACACAAACTCCTTGATTTGATTGTTTCTATTTAAATCTGCTGAGTCATGTTTGAGCTGAGCCTTTAAACTCTTGACCCCTGTGATCTTAAAGCCTCTGAGTTTGTTTTCTGTTCACCACGTTCTCCCCAGACGTGGAACAAAACGCAGTTTCACGGACAATAGAATGGAAGTCCCCCCGATGGGCTCGGGGACCGCAGTCCCGCCATCTTTGCTCACGTCCTTTCCGCCACCTTTTCAGATCTTTAGTTCGGTCTTTCAGAGCACCTGGTGAGATAAGGGGCACCCAGAGCGCGCCGCGCTGTGATTGCACTTCCTGTTTTCCCACCGGTGGTCCTCCTTTAATCCTGGATCGAGTCACTGTCAAAAAATGCCTTCCAGTCTTGGACTTTGAGGGGTTTTTTTATTTTATTTTTTTACTGTAACTGCGTTGCTCATCCTTTATTCATGGACGCTGGAGGGACAAACCCCGTCGCCTCAGGGGGACGCAGTCTGTGTTTGTGTGTGTCCTGTGGTTGTGTGAGTCTTTTTGGTGGGGGGAAGAGAAGAAAACACAAAGTGTGGCGCCAGGATCGCACAGAAGGAAGTGGCAATATAAAAGGCTGAATGGCATCAAAGAGGTTTTTGAGCAACAAAAGAAGCTGAAGATGAGTCACATTTTAGGCAACGGCTTCTGCCAGTAAAAGACGTCTTGCTCAAAGTGCTCCGTTCTTAGAATTTATTCACACGAATGCAAATCGCATTATTTTTTAACAAGCGTGTTGTTTTAATTTATGAAACGATTATTTTTAGAATCTGTAATCGTGTTATTGTGTGGAACAGTTAAGTTTGTTTCTCTGACTTGCATATTTTATTTACATTTTTATGTGTCTTTGCTCCCACCTTGTGGACATCCAGCTACATAACTCCACATTAGTTCCCTCAGACAAAATAAAGTTACAGGTACTGAAAAGGGATTCTGGTAAAATTGGGGAACGTGCATCGTTTGTATTTTTTAACATCGTATTTTTGATGAGGTCCTAATTGTAAAACACAAAGCAATAATAGAGAAGCTATAAAATTTAAAAACAATAATATTGAAAACAAAGCAAGTGTATTTTTATTTCTTTCAGCCATAGTTTAAATGGAGAGAGTTCCTGCTGAATGCTTCTGGAAGGAAACTGTTCCTCATTTTTTGTTGATTTGGTTTTTAAGCTTCCAAACCTGTTACTTTGTTGCTCTATTTAAACATGTCAGTTGCTGTAATCAACATATTTCTGTATTTTTAAAAGGTTTTATACATGAAAGTTTCTTTGTTTTCTCTCCTCAGGAGCTGCGGGTGATCCCTTGTGCTCACAGATTTCATAAAAAGTGCGTCGACCCCTGGCTGCTCCAGCATCACACCTGCCCCCACTGCAGACACAACATCATCGGTGAGTTCGTCCACAACCAGAGTACGTCTTCACACGCAGATTATCAGTCGGCATAAACCACTCCTCTCATGTGGATTACAAATTCAGAATCAGTTAATATTCCGATTGGGGCAATAATGTGACGCTTTTTTTTCCCCCAATTGGCCGTTTACTCTGATTACCATGTAAACCTGGTTTGTGATTCACTTATTCACCTAAAACATTATAAAAATGTTCCTGCAGGTGTCTGAAGTTGATCTTTTGTTTTTCTACTGCAGAGCAAAAGAAGGGAAACCCAGGACCGGCGTGTATCGACCCAGGATCCATCCACGGCAGGCAGCGAGTGGTGCTTCCGGTCCATTACCCAGGCAGGGTGCACCGAGCCGGCCAGATGACCGCCTACCCGACCAGAACCAGCATGGACCCCCACGGCAACCCCATCACTGTTCTCACCGTGGACCAGCACCCAGACCCTCAGGGTCTCTACCCATCCCAATCAACGTCTGCCTTCCTGCGCAGCTACCACCCCACCCTCCACCTGGAGCACTCGCTGAATCCCCACCACTGCCGACTGGAGCACCGCGGACCCCCCGCCTACCCCGCGCAGCCGCATCACGCCGCTTTCAAGCGACCCAAGTTCCACGGCCGCAGCTTCTCCCGGGCGGCGTGTTTCTCGCAGTACGAGACCATGTACCAGCACTACTACTTCCAGGGCCTGTCCTTCCCTCAGCCGCCCGAGGGGGGCCAGGGGCCCGCCCTGCCGGGGCAGCTCGGCGGGGGAGCCCACAAGGGCCACCACGGCAGAGCCTTTCAGCAAGGACTCCTGTACCCCACGGTGGTGCACATGGCCCCTCCCACCTCCTCCAGGATGGGCGAGAGCGGCAGCGCGTCGGGCGTGAGCTGCTACCACGGGCAGCGCTCGGTGTGCAGCGGTTACCTGGCCGACTGCCCCGGCAGCGACAGCAGCAGCAGCAGCTCCGGCCAGTGCCACTGCTCCTCCAGCGACTCCATGTTGGACTGCACCGAGGTCAGCAACCAGGGGGTCTACGGGAGCTGCTCCACGTTCCGCAGCTCGTTGAGCAGTGACTACGACCCCTACGTGTACCGGAGTAAGAGTCCCTGCAGGGGCTCCGGCGGGGAGTCGGGGGCCGCAGCGTGCGCCACAGTTCCTGCTGAAGACTCGTCGATCCCCGCCTCGTTGGGACACGACTGCCTGCAGCTTCCCTCGGGAGCTTTGGGGTACAACTCGGGGGACCACCACTCCAACTGCAGCTCGGAGCCCAACTACAGCGGTCGTTCGTCACTGGAGCCCAGGGAGAACAGCAGCACTACCTCAGCCGGGGCTCCCGAGGCCGCTGCAGCCGACAGGGGGAAGGGGGTCCCGGAGGAGTCGGTGGAACTCGGGGCGGCGGCGTGCGGCTGCTGCTTTGAGGTTGTTCCTCCCGGCGCCGAGTGCAGAGGGCAGGACTCGGACCGAGCCGGGCCCGTAGCCTCGGGGCGCTGTCAAAGAGGGGTGGACTTTCAGAGCTCCCCGTCGAAGAACTACTTTGTTCCGGAGCGCCTGTGCCCCACCTCCGAGCAGGTGGGCTACGAGGGGCTGCCGTGCTGCTTCTACAAAGAGATGAAGGTCCACCGGGCCGCGGCGGGGCACTTCGCCGAGGACTACGCCGTCAACGTGCAGTACGCACACGCGGACTCGGACGCCTGCTGCGAACTCAACCACAGAATACCCATAATTCCCGAGGACACGAACTGTGAACGGGGCTCGGGGGAAGAGACCCAGAGCCGCTTGTTGCCCGTCAGCTTCACGGTGGATCAGAACTGCGGACAGGGCAGCAACAGAAGGACAGGTACTTCCCCTCAGGACAGCTGAGGGGTCCGGCGGAGGAGACCAGAGCTTTGTTCCACCCTCAGCTCCCTGCAAGCCCACCTGCACCGGGAAGCAGTACTTCACGAAGTGAGGGGGATCTGGGCGTATGAGTCTAGGACGAAGCGATAAACGATGTGGTACGGTGTCAGCCGGTTGTCGAAACCCCGCGTTGCCTTGTTCTCACCTTGAATGTTATCATCTTAGATTGTGTGGTTTTCTACTGAAATGGCCTGATTTTTTTTCTAGATTAGCGACGTATCGCGTTCATTCCTGTGGCCGCAAAACGTCTCTAGACTCAGCTGCAGTTACGTCTAACAATCTTTGTGTCTGGCCCGAAGGGTTGGTGTTCTAAGCCCCAATTTCAAATTTATTACTTTTTTTCACGTGTGTGCAAGCTGTTGGAAATTGAGTTTTCCTGTCAAAAGTAGATTTTTTTTATTCACACACGGTTGCATAAATAGATTTATAGAAACACTGACGGCCTATAAAGCTTCAACCACCAACTAAAAAGGTTCAACGCAAAAATTTGTTTGTGCCCTTTTTTTTGTTGTTGTTGTTAAAGACAAGAAAATAGACGCTGCTTTTGAGTTTTGGGTCAATAAAAAAAATCAGACTAATAAATTGAGGCCTGTCACGATAAATAAATGAATTAATCGTATGATAAATTAAAACTATGTCGATAATTATTCTTTCAGCTGGCGACACCCTCGGTGCACCTTGCCAAACTTTTGATTCACAGTTATTTCATTTTTTTTACACTTAGTAAATTCAGTAAACTTCCGCAAATTTTCCATCATTTTAGTTTAAAATAAAATCTGAACATTATCGTTTATCACAATTTCTGAGACAATTTATCGTGGAGCAAAATTGAGCAGGGGGTTTCTGCAGTCATTAAGTAGGCGTTTCTTATTTTGTGGGAGGAGTCGGCACAAGACGTGATTGGTCAGATTGATGGTGGGGTTTGAAGAAGCTGGGGGGCAGCTCGGACAGGAAGCACCTCTGTTTTTTTAAACATACATTAAGTTATAACTCAAGAAACACAAAATTTGAAGTCAATAAATTATGTTTACATTTTCACAATTTTTAAGTCATTGTTCTGTTTTAAACTGTACAATAAATCATATTTTACTTTTTCCATTACTTCCAATTTGAAGTTGCCCCACGAGACAAGTCAATCCGACCAATCACGGTTAGGGAAAACTCCGCCCACACACCAACTGCCAATCATGATTAGGACTCCGCCCACACCAAGACCTTCCACAATCACAGGGTAAACTCCGCCTACCCAACATGTACTGCAGAGACCTCTACTGGATGAAATTTGATACTCGATACCGTTAACTTTATATTTCGTTGCGCAACCGTTTGAGGTTATCTTCAGCCCACTCATAATTAAACTGTTCCAGCTGTTTCAGCTTTTTCCACAGATGTTCCGTAGCATTTAGTGTTTTCTCTTCAACAAAAGGGTACAAACAAATTGATCTGGATATGGATATACCAAAACAGAAAGACACGATTGTTGTTTTTTTTATATTTGAAAAGTAGAAATATTCGTCTCTAGCTGTGACACGTTTCTCCAGGGAGGAGGAGGAGAAAGCAAAACACAGCAGAGCAAAGAAATGTGAATGCAAGGCTGACACTGGTGTCCAATCAATGTACAGAATATATTCATGTATTTCATTTCAGTCCATTGTGGCCTCGAGCAGAAGGTGAACTACGTCAGAGCCTTATTCTAGTGAGATATTAGCAGCAATATCAAACGACACTGCACAAATTACGGTCACATTTCTGACCAAAACAAGTGTCTTGGTGTTTTGGAAACCCTTAAAAAGTGTATTTTTGCTGTCAGATAACCAGTTTCCTCTATGAGGCATGCTCTTATATCAACAAAAGGTTCTAGTTTGTATCTAAAAGGCCAAAGGAAAGTAGCTGAAACACTTATTTCACACGAGTTCCTTGTTGTACTGTGACTTTATTCTTTTTAAACGATGCAGTTCTACATAGCAGAGTCCACAGGTCTGAATCATAACGCGCCGTACGGAACACATTCATGCAATATCGACTCGTCATTCACGCCTTTCTGTTTGTATTGCAGACTGTTTTTTTAATACTGTTTCTATGAAATATCCACGTTCTCTGCACAGAGGAAAACCTGAAATAACCCTATTTATAAGTTAACCCAGTGCTGTAATCAAGTCAGAATCTAATCTTGCCTTTGCATAGATACTGCAAATATAACGTTTTCGGGGTACTCGAGTCGCTATTTAAATTGTTTTTTGTTTTTTTTTCTGTCCTTGTTTCTAGCACTTAAAAAGATTAAAAATGTGTACAAAAATTTAATATTTTTTAATTTTCTAAGAGTAATTATTTTCTGTCATATCATTACAAATGTTTAAAAAGAAACAAAAGAAGCTAGAAATCGATCTGTGTATATTCTGTACCTGTATAGCAAAACACATTTCATAAATGGAACTATGTTCTCTGAATATTTATTTGCTAATATATTTATCTTTAAGCCATGTCTTATGTTCAGAGTGTATGAGTTGTTTGGTTCTTTCTTTGGAGAGAAATCACTAACATGAGACTTTGTATATACATGGTAATTGCACACAAAACGATTAAATATTCTCTGACCAAAAAAAAAACTGATTTTAAGACTTTAGTACTATACAGTTTTGTAATTAAAGTGTACAAAGATCTGTAAAATATACAGTTTCATCCAAGTAACTCAATGTTCTGTCCTGTTTTTATTACCTCATCAAAACAAAACGATAAGTCCAGACAGATTTTATTTAAGAAAAGAACTTGTATTACAAAAATACTGTGTGGAGTCATTTAAAAGTGCAGTTCAAGGTTATTCAGTAAATAACATCCACCGACCTTTGACTCCCGTACTCTTTGCTCAGTGGGATCTGCAGCTCTGAGGGATAAACTAGTCTTAAACAGGCGTGTGGGCCTGAAACGTACAGCTCGAGCTTTTGGTCCCATCAGGACTGCTGTGGTGCTTCCTGACTGCAGCTCACAGCTTGAAACCGGAGTGAAGAGCCACCACACCGGCCGAGAGGTTGGAGTACTGCACGCGGCAGAAACCCACGTCCTCGATCATGTTTTTGAACTCCTCCTGCAAAAGAAATGATTTTTTAAAAATATTTAATTGAAAACGCAATACATACAGCGGGTAAAATAAGTATTGAACACGTCACCATTTTTCTCATTAAAAATATTACTAGAGGCGCTAATGACATGAAATTTTCACCAGATGTTCGTAACAACCCAAGTGATCCATACATACAAAGAAATCAAACCATAAATGGCCAGAAATGAAGTTATTTGTAATAATGTGGAATGGCAC
>NW_013952479.1:1604268-1606471 GCF_001266775.1 Austrofundulus limnaeus
ATCTGGTGAAAATTTCATGTCATTAGCACCTCTAGTAATATATTTACTGAGAAAAATGGTGACGTGTTCAATATTTATTTTACCCGCTGTATACACAATATTAAAAGGGACAAAAAATGTTCTGAATGAAAAGCCGAGTGAATAAAAAATCTTCTCACCCTTATTTAAAAAAATTAACTTGAACAAGCTTCACATTTAAAAAACTACAAAGAGATGCAGCTGCTTGTTGTAAAACTGCTCAGATCAGGAAAGTTTGTGTTAGAGTTGAGCAGAAAAATAATACGTTTGATTATTTTGTTTAAATCCTGACTCAACAACCTGAGCCACAGTCACTGGCTGAGAAAATAAAATCCTTTAAACTTGAGCTGCACGATATTGTTTGAGCATCCCCATCATAGTGTACTTAGTCAAACTGCAGGTCCTGTGATGTAAGCAGGATTCCCACACCTGGGTCAACATCAAATTCAAGGACTTTCCAGTACCAATATCCTCAAATTAAAGAACCACGCGCAACGGCAATTACCTACTGCTACCGCAGAAAGTTACCAATAAACAGGTTTAATATGTAAATTCAATGAAAAACTGAACATAGAAGTTGTTGAGTGAGAAACAATGAAGTCAGTTTACTGTTATCCTGAGTTATCCACCGGAACAAATGTATTTTTTAAATTTAATTTTATAATTCATTATTTTAAAAGATGATGAAAATCAGTCGTGTGAACAGAGAACTTCAATCCCCAAAAAACATTCAAGAACTTTCAAGGACAAGTGTAATTTTTGGCTGTTTTCACAAACTTTCCAGGACCTTGAAATAATTTTTTTTAAATTCACAAACTGTCAAGGACTTCAAGGACCCGTGGGAACCCTGTGTAAGAGGCTAATTAAATTAAACAATCATGTGTTACAGGTTTTATTTTGACGGGTTGCTTCTGCTGGCAGAAGCAGCTGTGACTGTGTGATTAAAAAATAAAAAAATCTTTCATTTTGTTGTGAAACTTCTGGGAAAATAATGGCAACAATTTTCAGAGAACTGAATCCTCGAGCTGCGGAGGAAGACGAGGGTCTTGACTCAAAACAAGCAGGAGAAACGCTTTAATATTAGCACAGTGTTTGTAATTTAGTTTTTTATGGACCTAAATATGGAGTTGTTACAGTGAGTGAGATCAGTGAGTCACCAAAATAAAAAAAACACATCAAGGGATTTATCACAAAGATGTGCACGAGTGAGAAAAGGTTCAAAAATGTAGAAAAAAATATAAAATAAAACCTAAATCATCTACAAGGACTGAAGGTTTTACCTGATCAGGAAACTTGCGAATGCTCTCCACTAAATACTGATACGACTTCCAGTCTCCTGCGATCACCTCTCCTAGAACTGGGATGACCTGGAAGCTGTAGGCGTCATACAGGCTGAAAAATGAAGAAAAAAAGTTTTAATTTGAGGTAAAATGTGTTTTCTTTGACAGTTTTTACACTAAAAGTTAAAAACTGAAGTGAGTGATTATTTTCAGATGGGTCATATAGAACGGAGACGTCAAACTGAAACCCAGGAGATGTATTTTTACCTATTGGGTGGTCTTTCTCTGCATTAAACCTGACTGACCATAACAGCAACAAGCCAAGAGGGGGCGCTGTTTCTCCAAACCACCATAGACTTAAATATAAAGATCACTAGACTGAGCCCAGCCCATCCCGTACACAGGTAGTGTCTGTGACAACATGGAGGAGCAGAAACAGGACAACAGCTCACAGCCTCCATAGAAACTAATAGATAAACAGCAGCTGAACTGGATCTGTTTCACAGATTATCTGTCATGTTTTTACTATAAATTAATAATTATGTTAATTTAATTCAACAAGCATGTAAAACAGCAGATTTATACCAAAAAAATATATAATATGTCAATGTCAATTTATCTATACAGCACATAGAAAACAACAAAAGTTGACCAAAGTGCTTCACAATTCAGCCAAATGAATAAAACAACAGAGCAACACATTAATGTACACAATAAAATATAATTTATACGTAACAATGATTTAACCCAGACCTGAAGTCAGCCTGTAACTTAGACTTTAGCTAGTTGAAAAATGATGACTTCAGCTAGTAATAAAGTATATTTATTATTTCTTCTTACTGTCATAAAAATGACAGTATTTATATTTACCAGTCAACAGTTAGAAAATGTTCTCTGGTTATAGG
>NW_013952479.1:1606993-1608504 GCF_001266775.1 Austrofundulus limnaeus
AAATGAGACGTTTTCCTGTTTATCTTCTGTTAATAAATCCATAACACAAACAGCTTTTCTGACATTAYTGAAAACATTAGATAGATTATATAAACTGTAAAATGTTAATAATAATTGTGTTAATATTATTATTAATAGTTTTAATGATTTCTACATGGTCAGTCCTTTTTTCTGCTCTGTTGTCATCATGTACAGTAATGGGAAATCCAGACTCTTGACCTTGTAGCGTTAGCCGTTAGCTTCTCCAGCCGATCACACGGTCATGTGGTTTCTGAGCACTCCAGTTCTATAGAACCTCCTTGTAATTCACAAATAAAAACCTCTAACTTTTCTACAACTACTGGTTGTCTTTGATGCTGAATTTCACGATTCATCCTGAACCCTCCTCCTCACCTTGCCAGAACAGGATTGGTCACTTTGCTGAACTCCAGGCACATAAACCTGCCCCCAGGTTTCAGAACCCGCAGAGCCTCCTGAAGAGCCTGAAAAACAGCCATTAACAATGCTGGTTATCAATTAGGAAAAAAAAATAACAGTTTTAATTTAGAAACGATTCATGATGCAACCTGGACTCCGCCCCAAACTATATTTATTTAAGGAATGTAAAATCCCAGCACACCAGACACAGTCCTGAAATTATGACTGAATAAAATCCAAGCTTGTAGCAGAACCAGCAGCGATTTCTGCCTCTTACCTGATCAATACGAGTGACGTTTCGAATGCCAAAGGCGATGGTGTAAATATCAAACTGATCATCGAAGAAGGGCAGCTCCTCTGCATCGCCCACCACCCACGACAGACCTGACAGTTTTATAAAACAAAAACAAACAAATAAAGAGAGGGAAAGAACACTTAGACGTGCTACAGTTGCCCTAAAACCTACTACAGGTACTGAAAGCTTCCCGACACCTGCAGTTATTTTAGGCTCACCAGAAGAGATGCCCATGCTGTCGGCTTTCTGTTTGCCCACTTTCAGCATCTCCAGGTTGATGTCACAAACGACAGCCGTGGACGCTCGCGGTTCGTCCTCCGTCACGTCATCATCAGAGCCGTCCTGCCACGACCGAGTCCGGCTGGACTGCGCCGCTCGCAGCCTCTGCCTCTCCCGCTGATACCGAACATAATCCAGGAAACGGAAAGCAATGTCACCTGCAGGGGGAGGATCAGTGCAGAGTCACAGCAGAGGATTCAGCTGGGTAAACAAAGGTTTTTTGTTTGTTTTGTTTTGTTTTACCTGTTCCACCTGCCACATCCAGGAGCCGGGCACCGGGCTGTGGGTGCATGGCGTGCAGCAGGATGTCCTTCCACAGTCGATGAATCCCCAGACTCATGGCATCGTTCATAACGTCATACTTCTGAGCAACGTTCTCAAACACCTTGTACACTGAAAAAACAAGCATGACCTGGAATTTAACTGTTTACCTGTTTGGTCTCTTACAACAAATGAAATCTTAGAACCCATAGTTAGGCTCTACAACAGGGCCTACAAAATTCATAAAAAACTTCCTGGT
>NW_013952479.1:1608997-1611608 GCF_001266775.1 Austrofundulus limnaeus
CCATCTGCTGGACACTTTTTGTTGTGCTCTTATTTAGACGTCCTATTTTGCAAATGCTGCCTTCCTGAAATTTGGTATGCTTGTGTGTCTTTGTGTCTATGGTGTATAATGATGTGATTGTGATGCTGTATTTCTGAGTGTTTTATGTGCTGCAGAACAGGAACCTGCTGTATAATAGCAATTATGCTGAGTCAGGCTTGATTTTTAATAATCTTTTCCTGTTAAATAAATAAATCAAATAAAATCAAATCAACTGTGTTTTCATGCATGACCCAAACTAACATGATTAATGAACTGACTGACAATTCCTGAGATACTCTGGGATGCTAAATAAACCTTTAACATTTTTTAAACAGAAAATCTACTTTTGTAATGAATAAAACTAGTTTGATATGATTTTTTGTGGCCTTTTTATTTTCGCTTAACACTTCAAAGAGAAATGTAAACTTAACAAATGAGATCTAAACAAGCAGATTTAACAATGTCTGAAATAATGATGCATTATAAATAGTCTGATCTTAATTTTAAGAGTTAAGTAAACTGTGTGGCCCTTATTCAATATGATTGCAGACCCTTATTTACAACATCAAGTGTTCAATGTTGCTAAATGAGTTAATTGTACGCCGAATTATCTAATGAGTCCTCATGAATCTAAAACCACCAAAACCCGCCCTTCAAGGTCAGTATCAGCAAGAAAGCTGTTGGAAATTTAAATTACATGATTTTATTAGTGGAGTTCTTCAGTCGACCTGACCTGTTGTCACCCACCTCTCTTCGCCTTCTCCGCCTCGGACACCGTCTCGAAGCCGAAATGTGTGCTTCTGTCTTCGACTCCTTCGCTGAAACAACGACCGGGCGACGTCCTCCAACGGCAGCCCGAGCGACATGAAACATTTAAAAAGGTGGAGATAACAGTTCTTTGTGAAAGAACAGCCAGTCTGTGCACCGACAAGTTCATGGACGCGGCCATGTTGACTGGCTGCGCGCGCAGCTCCGCGACTCTTCCTCTGACAAGCACCGAGCAAACATTAGACCGCTGCTGCCCTCTACTGGTCAATTCCTGGAATTGCACTGGATTAGCTGTTATTGCAATTAAAATATTATAAAGTTTTATTTTTAGATAAAATTGAGAATTTTTAATATTTAAATGAAGGAAATAAACCAGCATTAAAAAGTCTACCACTTTATTAGGTTTACAGCATGACTATAATACAAAAATGAATACTAAATTTATTATTTTAGCTTATTTCTTAGGTTTATTTAAAAAGTTTATTCGATATAATAATGCTATTATCTATTTATCTATCTGATGAAGTAAAAACAAAGGCTACAAAATAGTTGCTGAAATAAATTTAAATGTTTTTGTGTAAACAAAGCCAGCAGCAAATCTCTCTGAAAATATCATACAGGTGAGTATATTATATTCAAACAAGACTGATTAGGGAGACTTTTCATCACTCTTAGCAGTAATCATTCTCCCTGCAGGCAAAGGTGACGTCTAGTTTACATCAACAGTTTTCAGCAGCATGAAGGAGTAAAACCTGCAGACCTGAAACAGGCTGATACCTGCACTCCCAAAGCACTGAAGGGCATCAGACTGCTCTAATTGCAACAAGGTCACAGACAATATGGCAAAGCGAGGCAGATCAAAACAGGCAAGTTGCTGCACGGCCAGAAAACGTCTTTCCCACAGATAATTTTCACATCCATTAGGACGAACAGGCTGCTTTTGTCTGCAGCAGTCCTGCTCTGTGACTTCAGGACTCAGAGGCAGGTATTGTTCTGCGCTCGTCTCACTTTCTCGTCCCCTACAGAAACTGGACACTGCTGTCTTTTGTCCCATTGTTGTCTTAATTACTCGTTGACTTGGGTTCAGGGGGATCTGCTTACTCCAGGACCCTTTCTTTTGGCCTTGGGAAGGTTGACCACAGGGGGACCTGCGGGCTGATGACTTTTATTTACAAACCCGATGGGAGAAAACTCCTGAGTGGAATTTTAAATTACATTAAAAATCCTTAAAGGAATCAACCAACTTTTTTTTAATGTAAATTTATTTTCAAGTATCATTTTATATAAAAAGATAATAAGCTGTGGCAGCCATCTTGACAGAAGTTGACTTCAAATATTAATCAGTTGCCGATGCAACGATTAATTACATCCTGAGAGTTTCATTCTTATTCATGAGATATTTTACTAACAATTCAAACAGACACAGGCAAAAACCATCATCACTGCTTCCTCTTCGTTTGCAGGTGATAATTTAATGTATTAGCTGCTCAGGAAGAACACGCTCACTAAATGACTTTTCTGAGGAGCTGTGTCACCATTAGAGGGAGTCAGAGGATTTTTAAAAAATACATCTTCCACTGTGGTACTGGAAAATACTGTAAACCAGTGGTTCCCAAACTTTTCATCTTCTGACCCACAAAATATCCATGGCAAAGACTTGTGACCCCAAATATTACTGGTCTGAGTACATGAGCTTCGTTAATAATCCTAAAAACAAAGGCTATACAAATATACTTTTTATACTTATTTTGTGTGTTTTTGTGATAATTATAGGAAAAATATTACATCACCAATTATTTTATTACACTTTAAACTGATTTCT
>NW_013952479.1:1614419-1617541 GCF_001266775.1 Austrofundulus limnaeus
ACGTTTTTAGACCAAATATTACAGAGTTGAACAAATACGCACAAAAACATCAAAATTAGCACAGAAACAGTACTATATAACATTTTAGACACATTCTAGACAGTTTATCAGCCAAAAAAAAGTTAATTTTGGGGAAAGTTACTCTTTAACAAGAAGCCAAAGTAAAGGCTAGTTTAATGTTTAAGTCTAACTAAAGGCTAAATGATACAAGGTTGTCTAAAAGTAGAAAAAAGCAAAGTGAAAGTAGCTAAAAGCTAGCTAAAGCTAAAGCAACAAAAAGATAAACAAAATCTAAAAGTAAACTGTTTCATAGAAACTAGAAAAAGAAAATTATCAAAAGACCAGCTAAATGTTGCAAAAAAAGTGACTAAAAGCTAAAGTAGCAGAATAGTAGCTTAAAACTAACAGTAGCTTAAGAAGCAAGAGACAGATTGTTGAAGCAGGAAATGTGAACAAACAGAATAGATCTTAATTTATTTCTAAAATTAAATACTTATAAAGTTAATTATTGTGAAAATCACAAGTTTCCATAAGTTTTCCTGAATGAGCTGAACTTTTTGATAGTTAAATTAAGAAGTATTGTTATAAATAAGAAGTATTCATATCCAAAACAGAAAAACAACAACGTGGACGCCGAGTCAGCAGAATGGGATTAGCGTGAGCTGATATTTGTGGTCCAGATGTTTCTCAGCAGATTTCCTGTTGACATTTTAATGTGAGGATGAAGCAAAAATAAAAATAAAGACAGTCTTAAGAAACATGCATACAGTGTTTATTTGCAACCAGAACACATTAAATAAAACTACAAAGATACTTCACTTATGCAAAAGATAGATTATATTCCATTCACATACAAAATAAGAATAATTTACTGTATAAATTAAAATCTCACTTTTATTTTTTTGCTATTTACAAATAGATAAAAACAAAGTTTTGGCCCCATGTGATGATGATGAAGATGAAGATGATTTGCCACAGGCCTGTTGGTGTTTTTATGTCAGCGAGCGCTTCGGGACGTTCACCATTTAGGAAAAGGCTGAAGATGGAGGAGGAAAGTTTCCGGCTGACCGGAGGACAGGACGCTAAATTAGAAGTTTATATTAGGTCTGAGCTGTCACATTCTGTTAGCTCCTTTTTTATTCCAAATAACTTCCTGTTTCTGCTGCTCCTCCTTTTCTTCTTCTGGCTCGATCCGGTCCTAAAGAACCCGGGGGCGTCTGCTCGTGTCCTGCAGTGATTATCACGTTAAAGCCGAGCAGAATATAGCACAGAGTCGTGTTTTACAAACTTCTGATTGAGAAAAAAAATCGTTTCGTAACACTTTATAATAACAACACCTTATTTAGCCTTACTTAAGCACTAAAAACCTTCAAAACATCATCAATTATAAATAAACTGTACATAATAAGCTATAAATTAACACATTTATTAAAGCTTTGGCCATAAAGACCAATTCCGAAATCAACATGCGCATTGTTTTTTCATGTTTACATACATATAAACATATTTAATAATAAGTAAGCATTAATAAATGGTTAGTTACCCTTGAAAACATCATTATTAAGAATAAATCATACTTAATAAGCTATAAATTAACACGTTTATTATGCTTTGGTCATAAAGACTAATTCCAAAATCAACATACGCATTGTTTTTTTCATGTTTACATACAAATAAACATATTTATTAATATGTAAGCATTAATTTATGGTTAGTCAACCTTGAAAACATAATTAGGACAAATCTTATTTATTTATAACACATTTACAAATTATTTGCCCATAAAGGCAAATCCTACAACCAACACTCGTTTTTTCATGCTTACATATAAACACATTTATTAATAAGTAAACATTGATAAATGTGTTCTATGAATCATCCTTAATCATGTTTTCAATGTTAACTAACAATTTATTAATGATTAAGTAAGGCTAAATAATGTGTAGTTATCATAAAGTGTATTATAAATGCTTCTTTTCATTTTTTTGAGATTTAAATTCTTAAAAAACATAAAAAATTATCTGATAGTCACTGCAGTGCTTTTGTTTCAAGTGCTCTAGTTGTTGATTAATTATTTTTTAAATTTATTATCAATATAAATAATGCTTTGGGTGGATTTTGACGATCTCAATCTGTAACTGATCCATTTCAAGCTAGCTGCTAAAGCTAATCAACGTTAGCAAACAGAAACGGCTAAAAGTCGGTCAGTGTTACAGATCCTGACCTAAAATCTGCGGCTTTAACTCTTGTGATATCTTACGAGTTTAACGTGTTCAACTTAACATGAAACTGAACAAAAAGCAGGTTTCATTCAGAAGCTCGAGCCATGGTGGGGTTAACGTGTAAGATCCCGGTGGCGTTCTGGTAAGGTTCGGACCGTCGCGAGTCGTTAAAACGTGGCGGCGCCGCTCAGAAAACCCAGACCCTTCGTTCCGTTTCTGCTCAGCCTTCAGGCCGGGACCAGAAAACAACCCTTCAATGCTGTCTAAGTGCAGTTTGGTTCTGGAGAAATTTTAAAACAACAGTAGGGTCTCTTCAAGTGGTTTGCTGAGACAAAAAAAAAAATCATAAATGTAAAAGAAAGTGGTCACAAATACCAATCCCACAATGAGTTACAGACTACATAACAATATTCACCCCTTTTTTCCTGTAATTGAAGTTAATGTGAACAATATGTTCAGTAAATGTCAAAAACACACAAATAAAAACATTTCTTATAAAGTTATGAAGAGTTGTATTCCTGAAGATCTGAGGAGGTCGTTATGTAAAAAACATGTTTTTTTAGTTGCTGGGGGGGATTTTAAATCATCTGTGTTGGGAATTTTCTTAAGGAATCCAGTTTTTCATAAATGTACAAATGTATGTGAGAAACTTTAAAGGAAAATAAAAAACAGAGTAGAGGAGATCCTTAAGGCACTTGAACACCATCAAACCGGAAAACATAAAAAAAAAAAAGAAAAAAAAAACACTCAGATCTTTTCTAAATGTTGTAAAACTGCATCTGAGAGACCCCGACCTCCTGACTGAGACGTCCTGATGCATCTCAGTAATCCAGGTAAAAAATCAAAAAGAAAAAAATTGTATAGGTCTTCAGGACGGGTTCTTCTCTAATGAAACGTTTC
>NW_013952479.1:1618968-1622613 GCF_001266775.1 Austrofundulus limnaeus
GGTGGCTGAAGAAAAAAATCCACGTACAAGCCGCATGGTTCAAAGTTCAGGAAAAAAGTCGCGGCTTATAGTCCGAAAAATACGGTAGTTATTTATCGTATCATCATTAAGCATGGTTATCACAGGTTTTTATGATATCTTGCATCCCTGCAGGGCATGGATCAAAATCTGTCAATTTCTTGTGTCAGGCCACTAAAGAACAGTGACTGAAGGGTTGGGCAGTGGTCCAACGGCCTTATTTTATTTGGAAATTAAGTTCCTAAACTCTGAAAGAGATATAGAATCCAAGCTGCTTCCTTCTAAAGTGAAGTTTTTAAGGTCAGTAATGATTTTGAGGAGACAGGTCACCTGCTGGAGCTGGTCCAAAGTCCAGGAAAGTCCAGTACCGGGACTTTTAATGCTGCTGAGCTTTATGGAGATCCTTTTTGATTGGTCTTATGTAACAAAATTAATGTGCTAAGAAACTAAATTTAGACTTTTTATTCGCTGTAAGCCATAATCATCAAATTACCAAAGAAACACTTGAAATATGGTAAATCCATCTGGGTGTCACAAATCTGCACTGAATTATGTAAAACAGATCAGTGGTCAGAACTGGTCCTGAAGTTTGTGTGTTTTTTCCCCAGTTTCCTCCCACAGACCAACAACGTAAGGTTACCTTCAGGCCCAGGCCTCGCTTGCAAAAAGGAGATCTCAAAGGGATTTGCCTGGTTAAATAAATACCATTTCCATAATATTCTTATTTATTGACGTTTACCTGTAGCTCTCTCCCTCCTATTTTTAGTTTTTGCAACAAAACCAATGGTGGGACACTTCCTCAACCTTTTCCCGTCAACTAAAAAAAATAATAACTTTTTAATGTTAAAAAACAAAAGAGTGAAGAAAAACAAATATCCAACTCTTCAGAAGGGAGGAATTCTGGCTTTTGGCTGCGAAATGTTCATATGAGGCAGTTAAAACAGCTTATGTGTCCTTCATCCTTTTTTTTTTTTAAACGATGAAGCTGCAGTTGCTACTGAACTGAAGTTAGCTGTCACTCGGACCCCCAGCTGGATTTGTTCCCACTCAGGAGTCTGCAGTCTGGAGGGATTTCTGAGGTGATGATGAAAACGGTCTCCTGCTTTTTAAAAGCTTCTTTAGGTTGGTTTTAGAGTCACGGTTCTTCCTCCGTCCAGTCTTTTACCCTCGTCTCTATCACTGCGGACCCTGACGGTCCTGTCTGACCGTTTGTCTTTGGTGCTGAGACGGATGGGTATGACTGGCCTCATCGACCCGAAGGCTGTCTGAGTCAGTTGTCATTAGCCACTCAGTCGTTTGGCTTGTTAGCGTAGCGCCTCATAGAGTTTCGTGTTCTGAGGGCCTCAGCGTCTGATGACCCTTGAACGGAGTGGATGGCGGCGTTGGGTGGTGGCGGAGCGCGAAGCGGGAGCGCTAGTGGCCCACCAGAGGGCTGAGGTCGCCGTGGTGGTTCTTTAGCTTCTTCTTGAAGAGGGAGATGGTGGAGGGTCGGTAAAGGATGATCCACGGCTCGGAGGACACGGTACTCTGGCTGCAGCTGTCGGAGCCGCTGACGGTCGGGATGTTCTGAGACCTGGACGAGAAAACGAGGTGGTTAAACACAAAAATCACACAAGGAAGTTGAAACAACGGCAACTAAAACTAGACATGGGTTTTGTACTATGTAAAAACAAGTGTGCATTGCCACGTAGCATGTCATTGCAGCATGGCTTTGCCTGCAGCATTGGACTTGCAAAATGAACTTTGACCAAGTTCAAATGTGTTTTCTATACCAGCTTGTGCCTGTCATGTCAGCAGGTGTTCAGAATTATGGTAATTGTGTGAATATATGAAGTTTGAAGAGATTTTTTTCTTTAAGTTGTATTAGCTGGGTTTTGAACCCTGATCTCCCACATGAAAGTCCATGACATAGACCATTAGACCAGTGGAGCTGTGGAAGAAGATGGTGGCAGGGGTTGATTTGTATGTGTGCAGAAAGGGGCCACATTGCCAATACAATTATTGACACTAAACTGCATAATATTACAACAATAGAGCAGTATTAAGACAATATTATAGTAAAACATCAAAATACAATCATATTAATATTGTAATCACTGAACTACTGAKTTTAAATATTATGAAACTATGGTGCAGTACCATATTGTGTAGATGCAGCAGGGGGCAGTATAAGGCTCCATTGACTGCCATTATAATTTATTATACATTAATATTTCAAAAACTATGTTTTACAGGCACCAAAAGGCATAGCCATCATTTGGCACAGGGGCTTTACAGATATAAATTACAATGGCAGCTCTAGGACAAAGTATGCAGGAGGAGAAGCATGGCAAAGTTGAGATGACTTGGATGGGAAACGAATCACAATAGTGTGCATTGCATTGACAATGCACACTGATAAACTGAGCTAAGGAATGCAATATGTCTTTCTAAACACCACGTCTGATGCTTGACGATTGTCTCCAAACTTGGTGTTAATCACGTTTAAAAACTGTGGTGCTCACTGCCACTATCTTTCATATTTCACGTTTCAATGATTGAAATCCATCTTTTAAATGTTCTCAAGTTCTTCAAACACCTGTTTATCACCCATTTACTCAAGGCAGGTGTGTTGAAATAGAGAAATCTCTAAAATGTGTCGGGTGGTGTCCCTCAAGGACCAGGATTAAGACACCACTGGTTTCATTGTAAAGTACAGATATTATAGGATTTTTCTCCTTTCTGCTGCCTGTCATTTTACTTGTGATTTGTATTTGTTCTTGTATATAGAATTTGTTTTGTTTTTTTAAATGAAATGAGTAAATAAATCAGCTAAAATGGTAACATTAAGACCACTGAAAAGGAAAACAACATTCAAACTATTTTTTTCATTAGAGTAAATGTGAGTGAAAAGAAGAATAGCTGAGCTTTGACTGAGAATGGGCTGTTTATATAAAAAAATAGCAAAACACCAGGTCTAGAGTTCATTTCAGTTGCAGTTTGCCATTTTATCTACTAGGTGTCTTAAAGTGTCTGTGACATCTAACTTTTGTAATACATATGAATGAATGCATTCTTTGCAAAGATTATATTAATAACATATTGCAAAAAATTCACGACTCTTGGATGAACAGTTGTTGAGATTTTCACATGTGAAGAAACAGGAAGTGATGTCAAAGGGGAATGTTTGCATGAAAACGGAGTGTTGCTACAATAAGACTGTAGAGAAGAATCAAATGTTTTTTTAGATTATTTGGAGTCACTATTAGAGAGAAAAAAGTCGGAGTTCAAATAAAATTTCATGAAATAAATACCCGAAAGTTTAATTTCTTAATGAGTTCCCCTTTGATGTCACTTCTTGTTTCACTTTTTGAGTCAAATTTAAAAGAAAATATGCCAGTTATGTGACAAAATGTATAAAATAATAGTATTAATTTCTTAATGAGTTCCCCTTTGATGTCACTTCTTGTTTCACTTTTTGAGTCAAATTTAAAAGAAAATATGCCATCTATGTGACAAAATGTATAAAATCTTAAATATAAAGACGTTTTTTTTACTTTTTGTATTTGAATGATATTCATGTCACAGCCGCTTTAAAGTGTTTTTCACTTGAGTAAACCTGTTTTTAGCACAAAGCTGTATGAAATC
>NW_013952479.1:1622623-1624481 GCF_001266775.1 Austrofundulus limnaeus
TGCCTGTGGCAGGTATTTTAAAGCTGTATTAAAAATAAAAGTAAAAATAATGTAAGGAGAAGAAAAAAAACATTAAGGAAAAAAGTTTAAGGTGATATTAGTGCACAACCCTGCTTCATAATGATTGACACCCCTGGCTGTATTTAAATCGATGTAAAAATCTTGTGTTCTGTATTTAAAGCATTGTAAGACGAAGACGGAAATAAATTTGAATGAAAACCTCGATATTTACATGGAAGTACAACATGAAAGACACTGAGTTTGGCCCAGGGAGATTTTGCATTTCTGTTTTTGTAAGCTTGTCAGTATTTGTCAAAAAACACTGAAAGTTTATTTTTACAAAGTTTATATTTAACCAAACTTTCATCGTTCCTGCAGTTTGGCCTTAAAATGGATGAACATTGTGTTTGTTCCACTTCACAGGGAGCTCAAATCATTTGAGTGTTCCTAATGGTTCAGAAAATAGACACGCTTCCTATTTTCTTATTTTTCTGCTGCTTCGTTATATCAGGATTGGTACAATCTTTGACAATTAAGAAAACAGTCAAGTTTTTTTTCCCCACAAAAATCTCTCTGCTCACTGAAGTTTCCAACCTGTGGAGGTGAGTTTTTACTAATAAGGACTTTGATGTTTTGATGCTTACTTGACTGAGACGTGCAGCAGCAGCTTCGCCACCATGGCTATCACCGTCAGGATGAGGAGAGCAGCCAGAGCGTAGATGGTCCACACTGTCGCGAGAAAAAAAACAAAAAAACAAACAGGACATCAAACATCCTGTCACCGTAATGAAAACACACTGAGAAGATTAGCAAGCAGAGAGTTACTGAGGCTCTGCTGGCACACCTGTTAGCAGTGTTCAGCCAGCGAGTTGTCAAAGAAACAGCAACACATTATCAGCAAACATCTGCTCAGAAACACACGAGGTAGCTCGCTCAGGCAAAGCGTGTGAGAGATGGAAGTTCTGCAGGAATTTTTTGCAAAAGCAGGGGACACGTCAGCCCACCCAGCAAAGCTCTGACGAGACGTCTGATTGTGATCAGCAGGGAGAGGCAAAGTTTCCGCACTCCTCCGTGATTGCGCCGCACCACATTAAGCAGAACCAAAGCGAGGAAACGAGGTCATGCAGTAGGGTGGGATGGTGGGGCGGCGGAGGGGGTGTTAACATACTAGCGTTGTGGCCGGTGGTCTCGCCGCGTCCAGCCCACTGACCTGGCATGTTGTGCTCCGGTTTCCCGGGGCTGGACGTGATCACGTACAGCAGCTGAGAGGAGCGCCTGTTAGACGTGCTGTTGGATCGCTCGGTGACGCCGCTGGCCGGCCGCGGCTCCACCGTGCTGGAGGCTCCGGCTCCTTCGTCCTCGTCGCCGCCTTCGGCCTCTGCCGTTAGGCTGTCCTGGCTTCTGAAAGCTGCAAACACAAGAATAAGAAACTATGAACATAAATTCACAGACTGGTGGTGTTTCCTGAGGTACTGATCAAACAGTCTGAGTTATAGAGACACAGAGGAAGAATCAGTTTGTGTTGTAATCTCTTTTAATGTGTGAATGTGGACTATAGTGAGCTTTGACTTTTTGTAGCTTTTATAAACTTAAAATTTGTGTTTGGTAGAGTATTCCTTTGTTGCAACAATGCTTCTTGGCAATAAATCTTATACCTGATTGGCAGAAGCCCAAAACGAGTGTCAATGGCAACCACAAGTGTGCAACCAACATTCTCAGCTCTACTGCTCATCTAATGCTGCGTTCACACCGAACGCGATTTCAGCTTCAAAATCGCATCACACACTTCAAGTTGGACGCTTGTGCACTTTGAGGTCAGACGCAGGTCAGCTCTTGAAGCGCTGCACGGCAACAGCCT
>NW_013952479.1:1626102-1630447 GCF_001266775.1 Austrofundulus limnaeus
TGTGAACGTTCACACAAAAAGATCGGATTTTTTCAAAAAATCGGAACTGAGCATTAAGACCTGCAGTGTGAACGTATAGCCATTGACGCACCAGGCATTTCCGGGTTCCCTCGGCATCCGGTTTTTGACGCGTTGGGATGCAAAATATAGGGGTCTTTGAGTTGGGGTCCGTGGTTAATATTAGGGATCTGGGTTCATGGTTAATTTTAGGTAGTGGGGTCAGGGATAGGATGTGTAGGGTGAATATGAGGTAATTTTAGGGTTGGGACAGGTAGTTGACGTGAATTTCCTACACTTTCTAAAAATGGTTAATTTTAGGGATCAGGGTTGATGGTTAATTTTAGGTACTAGGGTCAGAAGCATAGTTGGCCGCGACATATGTCGCTGTGAAGGAGGCTAAGCTAAGAAGCTAACCGGAAATTGTGTGCGCTGTAAGTACTGAGCCGAACGAGACGACTGTAAATGAGAGCTGCTGCTTTGTCAGACAAATTTATTTTAATTTGGAAGCCTTATCAACACGGACTGGCTTCATTCACTTCCTCCACTGCCGTATGCTAAAATAACTAGCAGACACTTCGCAGAACGTCATTCAATGTCGTTCAAAACTCCTCCTTCTGTTTGCTGATTGGTCCAGGTAAAATAAACTACAAGCAGACACTGTGCAGAAAATCAACAAAGTTCAAAACTCCGCCTTCTGTTTGTTGATTGGCCCAGGTAAAATAAACTACAAGCAGACACTGTGCAGAAAATCAACGTTCTGTCCTCTGATTGGCCCGGCTAAAAATCTGCCAGCAAAGTCCTTGTCTATGGGAGAAGTCCCAGACGGAGCAGAGAAGGAAACTAGAATTGAGCGCAACTGTGTAGGAAGGCAAGGGAGGCTATAACATTTTACATTCACTGGATCAAATTATTGTGTGTGTGTGTGTGGGGGGGGGGGGGGGGTCATACACCCCTAGTCCCCCCACAAATTACATCAGTGACTTTTACCCACAACTTTACTACATTTTGATTTTAGCTGCTCTACCAGGATTAATCACTTGGAATAATGTTTATTTCTAGTAAATCTAAAATACTAGCTGAACTTGTCAGGATCTGTAAACATGTGTTGTTAATAGATTTCCAGCTAGAACAATATTAAAAAATGTTTGTGGTAAAGTTTGATCTTTTTAATCTGCTTAGAATTATACAGACTTTCCTCATAAAAACCGTTGCTGGGGAGCTGTTGTGTTCCCAGATGAAAGTCGTTTCCTAAATAAGAAATCTTCTGCTTTTCCTTTACCTCTCCCTAACATAATGTGATTTGTTGAAGCAAATAAAAAGGACTTTGATGTTTATAAGAGTCAGACTGCTTCATTTATTAGATTTTAATTTGTACAAAGCTTTGACGAGGAGTTTTCTTTCAGAAATGGATCATTAAATCTGACTGTGATCATCTGTAAATGACATTTTGTGCTTCATTTATTTGCTTTAAACGGAAACACAAACAACAGAATCCGTTCACTTCTCTTTCACAGACGTTCGAAAAGATTTCATGTTTAAATAAAGATGGGAAACCAGAAATAAATTCAAACAAGTTAACAAATACCCTGAAAGAAAACAAAACAATAAATAAAAGTTAAAACAAAAACGTTCTCTAAAAGCTGAGATTAGCTAAATAGTAGCTGAAAGCTAAAACTCATAAACAGCAGCTAAAACCTATAACCATAAAAACACTAACCAAAAACTAAAACCAACAAAACAGGAGTTAAAAGCTAAAAGCAGCTAAATAACTGACAGCTAAAGCAGCAACTAGAAGATAAAACCAGAGGTTTATAGTAACTAAGTGCATTTACTTTGTTACAGTACTTAAGTAGTTTTTTGAGGATTTGGAATTTTACGAACTATTTTTAAATAGCTACTCTTACTTTTATTTTGTTAAATTTTAAAGCTAAAAATGGTACTTTTACTTCTTTACTTTAAAATCTAACACCTAGTTACTTGTTACAAAATTAAATATGTTCGAACTCATGAAAGATGTTTCTGTACTCTAAAAATGAAGTGTTGAATTTACTCAACAAAGTCAAGTCAACTGGTTCCACTAAGATTAGACGAGTAAATTGAGAAAATAATAAACATATATCTCTCAGTTTACTCAACCTGGCTCAGTGGAACCAGTTTGGTTCAGTAAATTCAACAGTTTATTTATTAGAGAGTGTGTAAAAGTACTTTTACTTTTACTTTCCCAATTTTTGTGAAAGTTTTATGACTTTTACTTGAGTAGTTTTCTCATCAGTGACATTTATTTTTACCAGTCATTTTCTGTTCATGTAATTTTACTTTTACTTAGTTATTTTTTTCAAGTATTTTATAGACCTCTGGCTAAAACCAACAACAAAGTAGTTAAAGTGTAGCTAACAGCTAAAATCCAAAAAGATAAAACCAACAAGCCAAAATCAACAACACAATAATGAAAAGCTACAATTAGCTAAATAGTAGCTAACAGCTAAAAATCACCAAAAAATAGCTAAAAGCTAAAATGAACATTACAGTAATTAAAGCTAAAATTAGCAAAACAGTAGCTACCAGCTTAAAACTCACTAAACATTAGCTAAAAGCTAAAACCGACAAAACCATAAACACAAGGTAAAACCAATATCATATTAGTTAAAGCTAAAATTAGCTAAATAGTAGCTAACAGCTAAAACCCACTAAAAAGTAGCAAAAATAAAGAAGAGTAGCTAAAACCAACAAAGCACTAAAAGCTACAATTAGCTAAACAGTTGTGACAAACTAAAACAGAAGCTGAGAGCAAAAATCAGAAAGAAAACAAAACAAAAAAACTGTATAAAATATACAAATCTTTGTTGAATTTGTAGTTTTAACATTTGAAAAGCTAAAATGATATTATAGAAATTGTGTTTAATGACAGTTTTATGTTTTACAAATTCATCTTTTATTTATTTGTAAATTATTTACTTTTACTTATTCTCTGTGTGCTCATTTAATTCAATGCTTATGTAAAAAAAAAGAAGCTGCTCTGAAGTTCTGAGCAGCCTTAAAAAAAGAGAAATCTCTGAATCAAACAGCCAGAGCTGCGCCTGGACTGCAGCCCATTTCTCCCTGCCATGAATGGTGGTTGGATGTTAAAGCCGTGTGGGATTTTTATTTTTTTTTTTAAATTCTTTTCACATAATCGCTCAACCTGACTGTGATCTTCCCGGAACGTTCCACATGTTTCCCATTTACAAACAAAATGGCATGCTTGGAGCCCAGTCGCAGCTGAAAGGCACCACCAGCCTCATCTGAGAGCGTTTATCCTGAAATTACTGCTGCAGCCACCCAACCAGCCACCACAGAAAGGAGCCGCGTACTGGAGTATTTTACTCCAGTAAAAGTACTTTTACTGGAGTAAAATTTGACTACTTGGATAGTAAAAAACTAAATGATTTAGAGTGATAAATATTTGTTTTTTAAGCAGTTGGAGGGGGCTTTCTCTTCTAATGTGGATAAAAAGGGTAATCCTAATCTAATCTTTAATGAGAATAACATTTAAAATTGAAGAGTTGTAAAATAAAACATTTAGAGGAGGTAGAATGAGTCACTTCAGTGCGAATGATCATTAAGCTAAGTGCATAGCAGCAGCCATATAAACTGTTTAAAATTCCTGCCGCTGTTTATCTGAATCAGATCCTCCTGGTGACTTGATTTAGATCAGTTTATGAGTCGGATCGTTTCAGCAGCAGGTTTGTCATCAGAACGTTGTGGATTTGGACTTTTATAAACCTCTGACCTCCCAGAGCAGACTGAATATAATGTATGTATTGTATAAAATGCCATAATAGTACTGTATAAAGTTAAGGAGCTATTTAAAGAAAAGCACTATTTATACTGTATAATGCAATAATTGCTCCACATTTGATTTATTGTATAGAAGTCTGGGGAAATGCATGTAAAACAATTACTAATCCTGTTTTTATTTGACAAAAAATAGCCATAAGAATTATCACAAGAAAGCATCACTATCACCCAATAAATTGTTTCATCAATTAAAATTCATAAAAATTTTACGAGTTGGTTGAATATCATATTCTGCAGGCTATGTATAAAGCTCATAAAAATGATTTACCTTCAAACTTTTAATCAAATTTTGTTAAGAGAGGAAAACTGCTATAATTAGAAGGGACTAGAAATGTTTGTTAAAGCGAAAATGTGAACAAATTTGAAGGACAGACGCACTTCAGTAAAAGGTTTAAGACTATCAAATAATCTGAAAAATAATTACAAAAGCATTGGATCAATTAATTCCTTTAAAAAATGATCAATGCAAAATTGTTGAAGAAATGTGAAACTGTTTAATATGTATTTG
>NW_013952479.1:1630800-1640553 GCF_001266775.1 Austrofundulus limnaeus
ATCTATCTATCTATCTATCTATCTATCTATCTATCTATCTATCTATCTATCTATCTATCTATCTATCAGGGGTGCAACAATACATGTACTGTATACAATACAGATTTTTAAAATTTACTTTATCAACTTGTCTTCTGAAGTTGCTCTGTGTTGAAGGATCAGTGGATCTGTGTTCGACTACTCCACCTAGGCTGCATTTTTGAGCTCAGATCCACTGAGAAACTTGCTGTTTCAGCAACATTTAATTTAAAAACTGTACTTTTGAGGTTAAACAAATGTTCATAATTAATATAAATAAATTACAAGTTAAAAGGGGCGTGGACATTTCTCTTTTTTGTATCAAAAACATATCGAACCATGAGACTAAAGTATCGAACCGAACCGTGAAATTCCTGTATCGTTGCAGCCCTATACGTATATATTATAATATATACTGAGAACCATAACTAGATACCACAAAGCAGTAGCATATATGACCCCCTCATGTATGCAAAGCACCTCTGCACCAGACACCCCCCTTTTCAGGTGGGGTGGGGGGCTCATTTGTGGGCCTGAAGGATAGCCCAGCTAAACAGCAAAACAAATCTGAAGCTCCTACGTTGAATAGTTTTTGAATTATAAGCACTTTTGTATGTCCAGACGGCCCCTTTTTAGATGGACCCCCCTCCTCAAATATGGGGTCTATCGTAAAACTGTTGGCTGGTGCAGTGTAGGTCGGATACATCTACATTCCTGCCATATTTCATGTTGATCGGTGCAGCCGTTTCTGTGCTACAATTGACCAAAAATCTTGAAAATAAATAAATAAATAGTACAAAAACTATATGACCCGTTTGCGTACAATGGGGTGAGGTGTGTGTGTGTGTGTGTGTGTGTGTGTGTGTGTGTGTGTTTGTGTGTGTGTGTGTGTGTGTGTGTGTGTGTTGGGGGTGGGGGGGTTCATAATTAACCAGGAACAATCAGTGGATCTCAAAAAATATTCACAGCATTAGTTTCAAACTACGTGTCAGATTCCATTCCTGGCCGACGTGGTGCCTCGTCCAAAAGAAGATCAATGTTTTCAGGAGAAAACATGGCCCCCGCAGGGGTCAGGGGGGGTTCTGAAAACCTGCTATTGTTTTAGCGTTGCACCACCGAGCCAGACAAATGAGACGGGAATACAGATGGGGTCAGAGAGGGAGGAGAGTGAACAGATTACTTCTCACTGTGGAGCTTGAATGTCACCTACCCCGAGTTATATCAGCAGCGTGATTTACCCGCTGCTTTATAAATTAAACTATTAAATCATTCTCATGTGTTTTCAGGCCTCTTTAAAAAAAGGAAAAAGAAAAGGGAAACAATGCAGGACAACTTCTCTCTTTCATATTAGTTTGCGATAGCGTGCAGGGACGTCCTCGACTTTGAGTTTGTTTCCCTGGTGAAGCATCAGCAGGCATGATGCTGGAAGAGTTTAGTATGTAGGTGGCAGAGAAACTTTTCCTGTGCGGCTCAGTCGGGCACAAACTCCGAGAGAGCAAAGCCGCCTGCTGCAGCGTGATAACAGAGTGAGTTCCTGGAAAAACAAATCTTTATCTGAACGAGCAGAGTCACCTGCGGCTGCGAGACACTGACTGGCAGAATACAGAGTGGCACGAGGGCCGCCTCACCGGAGCTAACCGGGATTAGCTGGTTTAGCTAAACTAAGGCTGTTCTGCAAAAACTGCATCCAGACGGGACACACCCAGTCATGCAAATGTCATTCTTAGTGAGTTTAAAGGAAGCTGTGGTTCAAGATGGGTGATTCAGCTGGAAGTTTAGCTTATTTTGAGACATTACAGAGCTGTAGTTTTAGTCAAACTTTGAAAAACTCTTGTAATATTGCAAAATGTCAGACTATACAGTATGTTATTAATGACCCCCAGCTCCTAATATGCTCAATTTTAGCTTAATATCTGTTATGTTGACTGAATTGCTGCGATTTTTGTGGTGGCTAGCTGTGGCACCCATCTTTAATCAGGCTGCCTCTCAAAGCCTGTGTCCAAATTCAGGGGCTGTGTCCTCCGAAGGAGTCCAAATACAGAGGACACCGCCCCTGAATTTGGACACAGCCAAAGTTGGTCAGGTGTAGACGCATTGGCCCCAGTTGAAATCTGATTGGCCCCCTGAAGTGCCCCTGTCCTGTCACTCATCTGTCCTTTACCTGGGGGTGATGATGGTGGATGCAGTTGCATGTTCAAACACTAGTTGCGCTAATGAGTCAAATAGTAAAGTCCAGAATGAATCAAGCTGACAGAATTCTTCTTCTCTTCTTAAATTGTGAACAATCCTGCAAAATAGTCTTTCAGCTGACAAATGAGGTGTGGATTTTCTCACATGTTGTGTGTTTGAAAATATTTTATCTATGTCCAGTAAAATGAATGAAAAACTGGTGAGGAGAATTTACTGTGCAAGATTTTTGGTACCACTTTACAATCAAGCTCCCCTTATAGATGGCTTATAAAGAGTTTATAGATAGGTTATTAATTAATTTGTAAAGTTTACACTTTATAAATCATTAATAAATGAAACTGGACAATTTTGTCTCTTTCTCGTCCTTAATTATTGCACAATAAACACTTATTAATAATTTTTAAAGTGTTTACAGATTAATTAATAACCTATCTATAAACTCTTTAAAAGCCAACAAAGGGGGGCCTTATTGTAAAGTGGTACCTTTTTTAAAAAAAATACGTTACATTACAAGTGTTTGAAGTGTAAAATGTATACACTGGGAATTTGTGTGAAAGGATGTTGAACAAAGACTTGGCACCTCAATGAATATTGTGGCCCCTTGATGGCCCCTTACTCAGAAAAATCGTAGATCCGCCACTGTGTAGACGTGTATCCAGTCATGACTTTGTGCATTCAAGTTTGTTCAATGATTCACAAAATACTTTGATAATAGGCTCGCTCCACCTTCGCCGTTTGCCAAAATGTTACCTTGGTAGAGAAGAGCGAAGCCCTGGGCCTGGTTGGTGCGGTCTGAGTAGAAGTACAGGATGACAAAGTCGCCCGTGACGTTCAGCAGCTCCCGCGGCGGGCTGCGCCAGTCGAAGCGGGCCACCACTTGGTTGGTGTAGCCGTCCAGGAGCTCCACCATGTCCGTCTGGTCCGAGATGTCAAAGAAGGTGAAGTTGAAGAGGATGGAGGAGGAACCGGGAACCTGGATGGTCCAGTAGCAAACACGACTGGCCCCATATTTGTCAGGGAAATCGGGGGAGTAGATCACTCCGGATGGTGAGGTGTAGTTCCCACCACAGGCGCCCACCTGGGCTGAAATAAATACAGAAAAATACAGTTAGACAGCTATAGGATTTTAACTCATAAAACTCAAAGTGATGTGTCAAATAATGCTGATTCGACTGTTCTCTGACTGGCTCGGCACGTTATAGTGTACAGTGACCACAGCAGGTCCAAAAACAATCGGAACAAACATTAAAACCAAAAATTTGCTAAGAGCTATTTTTAACGAAAAAGCTGGAATAACCCCTTTTTTCTATAAGTATTTTTGTCCAATAGCACTTCTTCAAATAAAAGTAAATGTTTTATTAAAACATTATTGAACTTTACAATAATGCTGGTATAAAGTAAACATGAAAAGACAATAAATACAAAAGTCTTGTTTGTTTTGTTCTGAGTCATTTAGTGTGTAACAGGAAACAACAGCAGAGACACAAAAACTACAGAATGTGACTCGTAACGGCTGATGCTTACTGTCAAAGACGATCATCCAGCCGTCTCCTCCGCAGGGCTGAGTGTGATCGCCAAAACAAACGTGGTTGCACTCCGTGTTGGACGACTCGCCGCGCTCTTGCATGTCCACCTCGTTGCCACAAAAACAGGCGTATCCTGACTCCATACCTGCAAGCTGCGGAACAAACAGGTAGACATGTTTGAGCTCCTGGATGTGGTGTTTAGGACAAACTTCAGTCGACGCGACTTGTTCAGAGAATTATTACGCTAACCAACAGAATAGATCGTGATTATGTACTTTAGGATCTTATGTTGAGAAATGATTGAGTTATAACTTCCATCTCCATCTTTTGTTGCTTATCTGTAGTTGGGTCATGGAGGCAACAACCCAGACCTCTCCCCTGAGACCCTTTTCTAGCTCATCCTGGGGACCCCCAATGCATTCCCGGGCCAAAGAGGATACATAATCCCTCTAGCGAGTCCTGGGTCTTCTCCAGTGTCTCCTACAAGCGGGACGTGCCCAGATAACCTCTAAAGGGAGGCGTACTAATAAAATGAACCACCTCAACTGGCTCCTTTCGATGTGGAGGAGCAACAACTCTACTTGGAGCTCCCCTCGGATGACGGAGCTCTTCAGGGAAAAGGGAAAAGTAAGCTCTTTTCGGCTTGTATTCGAGATCTCGTTCTTTCGGTCGTGATCCACGCCTCATGACCATAGGTGAGGGTTGGAACGTAGACAGACCAGTAAATTGAGAGCTTTGCCTTTCAGCTCTTTCTTCTAGGGGTGCAACGATAAATCGTCCATCTGATTTACCAGCCCTAATTTCTTAATTTTCAGAAAGCGGTAATTGGCCAATACTTATATGAGTAGCCAATCTTATCCATGATCTTTTCTACCTCTGCAAAGGTCTGAAAGGGCTTTCCCTTTTAGCTCTATCTCATGTCCAGTTAAAACAAGTTTTTATCGTTTCAAGGGTCTTGTTCAACGTTTTTCAATAAAATAAGATTGGAACATTGAAGGTGGTATTGTGATCTTGTAACAGCTGATAGTGTCGGCCGGGTATAAAAAAATCGGAATCAGCCACAATAGGAATCGGCAGGTCAAGCTTTTAAAGGTTGGTGATGGACCAGAAAATTGCAATCGGTGTACCCCTACTTTCTCTGACATGGCTGAACAAAGCAACACCCTCATTATGCCCAGGACGAGGCCATAATTCGTCAATCCATCTCCCACTCCATCCTACTATCACTCATGGTACTGTTCCGTGTACCATGTTGAAGTTGGTATATGCCAAAAGTTGTGGACGTACATCCAATGATTGCTTTGAGAGTTTTACTCAAATCTGTCCTTTGGGTCATTATATAATTTGGTAACCAGCACACACACAAAATCGCTCTGCATTCGCCTTTCAATGATGAGCGTTAAACAGTTCCTCCCGAGGTGACTTGAATGTAAATTGCCCTCATTGCATTTTTTTTGTCCTCATGACTCCACAGCATGAAATATTTTAAACATCTGCACACAACGTGAAGAAAGTAAATCACACAGAAATACCTCTTCCCATCATTCAAATGAAGGATGTTGGTAAAAAGACATCGACCTCGCCAACACAAACGTTTGTTCTCAAAAGAGTTATTGTCCTTCGTTCAGAAGAACTCCATTGTTCTTCAGGCCCGGAGTGAATCCGGGAGAACAAAAGCTTCTTCATCATTTCCCACTTATTTTTTTTTAAATTATTTATTTAGTCATGAAATGGGAATTCTTGGTGCCGTTGCTGTCGTTATAACGTGCAAAACCACGTCCCTGAATGCTTTCAGAAGCAAAAAGAAAACAATTGACCGCCTGCTGTTTCACTCGTCAGGAATGCTCTTTGTCAACAGGTCACACGACTTCCGAGCACTGACGTTTCACACGTGCACCGACAGTCAGACAGCGCCGGTTCGTCACCATTTCAAGTTGACAGAAACAGAAAGACAGAAAAATCAACACCTGCTACCAGATTTTGGTGCAACAAAAACAGAGGAGGAAAAAAAAAACGCACTGCAGAGGAGGAGGTGCCCGGTCCAATAACAGCCGTTTAATTTCCAGCCATCAGCCTTGATTATGGTGATGATTCATCATCTGCTTGTTGCTTTTAAACAGGATCTCTGATGGCCGAATAAAAAGGGTGCCGTAACACTAAACTTTCACAGAACGGCCCGTAAATACAGATGATTTCCATAAAAAGCTCACAAGAGATCGCTCATGTCTAATTTAAATATAATATGGGGGATTTACTGGACGATTTAAAACCCAATAAGTGGATGAAGAAGAGTCAGGATGAGGAATAAACTCATTTTCCCTGCTTCACTTTCATTTATTTGTGCACATTCTGAAGTAAAGGTTTTAAAGCTCACCTTGTATCTTTTCCTCCGACAGAAGCTGATGCAGTTCTGAATAGTGAGTTTATTGTTGATCTCGCTGGCGCCGGACAGGGTTGGAGGGTGTCCGCTGTCCCTGAAGCAGCCCAAGTTTCCTGGCACTGCAGAGAACAAGAGGAGAATCCATTCAGTGAGATCATTTTTTGTGTATATGTTTTCTCGTTCTGACATTTTCTGCAAGCGTTGAGTCACGATGAGAATAGTTTAATTTTTCTTCACGTTAAGAGGAAATCAGACCAATCAGCTTGTGCTCATTGGATGTTTGTTTTGTTGTGATTTAACAAACTCTGCAGGTGTTTAAACTAAGCCAGGTAGTGAAAAAGGATATTTTATTTTTAGTAAAAGTGTCCTACTTCAGGATAAGAGTTGTCATTAAAGTTAATCAACTCTCACAATCACAAGTCCACTTTACACTTCACCTTATTAATGCAGCCTAAATGACAGTTTATCACAACACCAATAAACCTTTTGATCTAATGTTTGACAAAAAATGGTGCAAACTGCCAAAAAGCAGGACTGTTAGGCTTTTAAACAAAATATATGATGAAAAAAATGAGATAAGGTTTCAGGGATGTTTGATTCAAAGCTACAGAAAGGGGAATGTAAAAAACATAAACCATCAGATGTGACATTAAACCATATCAGAACAGGATTTATGACTGTGTGTTGTGGTGAGGTATTTGATGAGTTTAATGTGCCAAAAAAAAAAAGATCATAAAAAGTCTTCCCAGACAGTGTTTGACAAATTACAAGAACTGGAGGAGAGCCAACGCCTTAAATCTCAATAAACTGCTTTTTTTATGTGATTGATCTAAATCTAAAATGAGATTAAAACTAATAATTCTTATTTCTACATGCTATAAATTGTTTTGCTTTAATGATGTATTGACTTAGATAAACTCACTTTTAATTATAGTGTTAACTTTTAAAAACATTTTTCTCTTTAAAATAAGTGTAACTTCAGTATATTTTTGTTGTCTTGTGCTACTTTTAGCTTCCAGCTAGTCTTTTAATACTTTACCTTTTAGCTATCTTTTTGAAATTTAAGCTTCTAGCATCCACTTTGCTACCTTCAACTAGCCTTTTGCTACATTTGAATTTTAACATTTTTTAACAGATTCGATCTAGCATTTTTCTTATTTGTACTTTAGCTAGCGCTTTGCTCCTTTTAGATCACCTTTTAACACTTTAGCATTTAGCTAGCCTTTTGAAAACTTAAGCTCTAGCATTTATTTGCTACCTTCAACTAGCCTTTTGTTACTTTTGGCTTTTAACATTCATTTAGCTACTTTTGGATCTGACCAGCATTTTTGTTTTTTGCCTTTTTGCTAGTGTTTTGCTCCTTTTAGATAGTCTTTTAATACTTAATTTTAGTTAGCTTTTTGAAATTTTAAGCTTCTAGCATCTATTTTGCTACCTTCAACTAGCCTTTTGTTACTTTTGACTTTTAACGTGTATTTAGCTACTTTTGGATTCGATCTAGCATTTTTCTTTTTTGTCTTTTAGCTAGTGTTTTTTTTAGATAGCCTTTCAATACTTTAGCTTTTTGCTAGCATTTTGAAGCCTCTAGCATCCATTTTGCTGCCTTCAACTAGCCTTTTGCTTTTTTGGATATTAACATTATTTTTAGCGACTTTTGGATTTGATTGAGCATTTTTCTTTTTTGTCATTTAGGATGTCATTTACCATTTTTGCTCCTTTTAGCTTTAAAAACTCAATTTTTAGCCAATCTAGTTTTATTTTCAGATTTTTAGGTTTAGGTTTGACGTTGCTTAGGTATCAACAGGCCATCAGTTGGATTAACGACCAGACAGATTTGTGGTTTTTATGAATACACTGTTTCAGATCAAACACAAGTAGTCAGTCCGTCTCCTTTAATCCACAGAGTATTCATCATACAATAAAATCTCTAATACAATCTCTCAGAATCTGGGAAAGCGATTACACACTCCAAAGCCTTTAAATTGAATGTAATAGCTCTGGATGTGCCAATAAAGCCTCCAGCAGTCCATATCCCATTTATGATTTGTTTTTCATTTAAATGACTTTACTTGTGTTTCCAGCGTCTCGAGGTGAAATACATTTGACAAACAGGAATAGACGAACAAAGTGAGACCAATTTCCATGACAAGTGTGGAGAAATAAAAAAAAAAAAAGCTCTTGGGTTTAAAGGAGAGACAGGTCTCATCAAGCTGCAGGGTACAGATGAACGAAACGAGCAAAAATTCATTATTTTTGCTTTGGGATACAACAAAACACTGGTTTCATATCAGGGTACACATTACAATAAGTGTCTCAGTCTCTGGACACGAAGTTTCACAACCAGTCTTAAGACCACCGGGCTGTTTGTCCCCCCTGACACCAAACACTGGCGCTGGTCCTGGACTTTCTGCAGCTTCTGATGAGCCGAGCTGACAAGGACTGTTTATCAAAACCACCACTCATTACATATTTACTCTCTTGTCCTCGCTCACATATTGGCACCGTGCAAAGAAAATGAAACATATATCCAGAATATAAATTTCCATCCAACTTTGTTTAAATATTTAGGCCCACTGTTGCAGTCTAAACACTTTCCACTTGATAAAGACCACACATGATGGGCACCGTCTCTGAGAGGCCACTTGTTGATGCCACACTGTTGACTTTTCAGCTGGCACAAAAGCCCATTTACACGCACGGCAGATTCTGCAAATTCTTTGGTTATGAAAGAAGAGCGACACAAAGGGGAACGGGGAGGGGAGAGGAAGCGACATGTCTTCGATTCTTCCACGGAGCGGCTGGTGGGCCGAGAAACGACTCGAAACAAACAGCTCTGACCGTGAGGTGACCGCCGAGCCGCGGCTCACTGCGGCTCCAAAACGTGTTTGACAAATGACTCAGCTGTTTGAGTCCAACTCCCTGGCACCAGCGATAAATCATACGCAATTTGGGTTTTTTTCTCTCTCTTTTTTTTCCAGCCACAATGAAGCTCTAGAAGTGGATAAATACGCTTGTTTGGGTCATTTACTGAGATGCCGAGGCACACCGTCGCTTGCAGAGTTACGAGCTGAATTACACGACAGGTTAAAGACACACACGGCGGTTATGAGAACCTTTAAACTCAACTCATATTTTCTTGCAGAAAGCAGCAGGGAGTGCTGGGAAAGCAGTTTCGGTGTTTCCCCCCGCACCTCGTCAAGTGCATGCCCCCCCACGAGCAGAGAACAGGGAGAGATAAACACCTGGTTGAGAACCAGCAACCTCCCTCTGAGCAAGACAGGCACTCCAATAGTGCTTTTTGTAAAGCAAAGGCAAAAAAATAATAAAATAAAAAAACTAGGCTCAGCAGTTAAAAGCAGAAGTGCCTTTTTTCCGATTCTGCTTTGAAAGGAAGATTGCAGGCAGCGGTGGATTTGTTGCTCCTGGTCATCCTCTCGCCTCAGGGGTTGTGAAGTTCTGGCTGAGAAGCAGCAGGTGGGATCGTATCACACCGGAGCAGAGCAGGAGTATATACAGGGTACTTAAAGTGCCCGTGACATCACATTTTTTATAATAAATAACAATGGGCCTCATGCAGGAACATGTTTGTATTCTTATCCTAAATTTCTCTTACTTTTGTTCGTACAAAGGGTTCGTACG
>NW_013952479.1:1641434-1644190 GCF_001266775.1 Austrofundulus limnaeus
TTTGTTCGTATCTGAAAAAAATAGTAGAATACGAAAACTTTGGTGAATGCCACAAATTCTCCTATATCACTCGTACGCACAATTTAAGAACAAATCTGTKCGTACGAACGGTTCTTGCATGAGGCCCAATGCCCTTTTTGAAAAGGAACATTAATGACGGTGCAAAAAAAATCATGCCACTGAGACGAACAGTTGTTGAGATATTTGCATGTGCAGTAACAGGAAGTGATGTCAAAGGGGATATTTTTTGCATGTGAACAAAGAGTAGCTACAACAAAACAGACTGTTATAATCTGCTGTTTCTTTAGATTATTTTGAATCACTATCAGAGAGATGAAGAAGAGTCAGAGTTCAAATATTGTTTCAATAAACGAAGACCAGAGAGTTTTCTTTCTTTAAGAAATCCCCTTTTATGTCACTTCCTGTTTCACTTTTTTGAGCCAAATTCAAAAGAATATACACCAGTTATGTGACAAAATGGGTAAAATCATAGTATTATATCAAGTTTCCAAAATATGAAGCTGTTTTCTTTGACTTGTACTTAAAGGACATGCATGTGACAGGCACTTTAAAGGGACAGTTCAAATCTTTTCAATTGGGTTTTGTGAAATCATTTTAGGAAGTTAATGTCTCAAACGTTGCAGTGGATGATTTGACATGAAAAAGATTAGAATAAATCGATGAACTGGTAAAAATGAAGTATTGTAGTATCAATTATTTAAATTTTGTTTGGCACAAGTGGGCAAAATTACATAAACTGAATGAAATCTAGTCTAAAATGTAATTTACTTTAAAGAGCATACAAGTATGATGAGGCACTCAGTCTTTCTTCAGGTTCTTTATCAAATCCTTGATTCATACAGTTTTGTGGACTTTGACCGATTTGATCCATATAGAAAACATCTTTTTTTCCCCAGAGAATATATTCCTTTCACCATTTCATGCCAGAAATCCAGAGGGTCACATTTCAGCCAATACCTTTAATGGTTTTTTTGCACACAATTAAGAGTTTTGAAGAGATACGGAACACATCCCCACTTTGAAGTATCCCACCAGGGTTTTGGAATCTTATCTCTCAACAACAATAAGAACACTGTCCCATAACGGCTGGAGCTTTTACACACGGATCAACACTTTTTATTGCATCCAGCCACGTCTCGTAAATCAAAAATTTTAACTAAATTAAACAGCATTATACCCACAGAGGCAATGGTTAAAAACAGGAAGTCAGAAGTATTTGAACTGCTTCTGATTGAGTCAAATACATAATCAGGTTAATGACTCATGAGGGGTGATAATTGGTTAAAAGCTAAGTGGCACTTTCAGCACTGTGATTATTATTATTATTATTCCTGCAGAAATATTTTAACACTCCTGCAGAAAGTGCCTCAGGCTATAAAAGAAGTGCTAAAATCCACTGCTTATTACAAATAACAATATCTATGTAAACAACTTTCTAATGCAAAAAATCCATGTAAAGATTAGAAGAGTTGTTAAGAGAACCATGACTAGTTGTAACATTAGATATTATTTAATAAACGTTTACTTCAACTATAAAACAAAGACTCGAAAAACACTGTAGACTGCTTGGCTTTTATAAATTATTATTATTATTATTATTTTTTATTGTAACACAGGTGCAGCTATATTATTTATGTTGCAAAGCATAATGGGTAAATCAAGTTTACTAGGTGCTTCATGCAAGGCTTTTTCCTTTCTCCAGCTTTAGTGCCCAAGCTAAAAATATTATATCAGAAACTAACACCATTTAAATTCATTAGTAAGAAATATGTGGCGTTAGTTCATATTTTACTCTAGAGCTAACTCTACATATATTATCTTGGGAACTAATGCTATATTTATTAGCTCTAGAGCTAACTCCACATATATTAGCTTGGGAGCTAATGCTATTATATTATTTCTAGAAATAACTCTATATTAGCTCAGGAGTAAAGCTAAAAGGCTGAAGCTGAGGTTCTCTTTACACGACGCAGCTCTGTTGTCCAACTCATCCATATTTTTAGTTTAGTCTGAGACATTTTTACATTCTCCTCTCTGTTGAGGTGCTCTGGCTTTATTTAAAAGGACTTATCATCAGATATGGTTCAAGATTAACCTTCAGGGTGGATAAGAGTTTGCAGCCTCACACCAGAGGGAACAAATGCTTTTCACCAGCAAGTGACTGTCAACATTTACCCGGTATGATTTACGGCGTAAGTAATATGGTGCTGTCAGTGTAACAATATTTTTTTTTGCATTTATAAAAACTAAACATCCAATAGTAATTTTTACAATTGAAGTTAATATTTATCAAGTAATATCTAATGTTACAACTAGTCAGAGTTCCTTTTAGGAACTACAATCCACTTTGGTCTTGTGAGATAGAACAACTGTTAGTTTGTTAATTCTGTTAGAATTAAACTCTTCTTCCAAACTGAAGCTGGACAAAAAGCTATCTGCGACAGGTAAGATATTAACTGTTTGTAAAATTTCTGCAGAACCAAAATTAGATTAGATTAGACCTTTACTGTCATTGCAGAGCACAATGAAATTACAGTTCAGAACAGCCATTCAGAAGAAGACAGAACATGACAAACATAGGAGAACAGGTGCAGCCACTGACCCTGCACAGAGCAAGGATCATCTTCATGAAGACATCATGAGGAGGTGCAACCATATACAAATAATAATAACAACAACAACAACAACAACAACAACAACAACAACAACAACAACAACAACAACAACAATAATAA
>NW_013952479.1:1644880-1646926 GCF_001266775.1 Austrofundulus limnaeus
ATTTGATTCTGTTTTTCTAAGTCAAACAAATGTCTGTGCTGCAGGTGAGACAAGTGAAAATATCTTAGATTAATCCCAGAAAGAAAAAAAAAACACATTTAACACACTTCAAAGCTTTTGATGGAATTTCAGCTTTAACAAGCCAGAAGGGGGAGAGATGGAGGAACCATAAGGTGCATAATAATCCATTCTGCCAAGTTCAGACCTCTGGAAACCTTTGGAAATCACAGTGGGAGTGGGGGTCTCAGCTGAACCCCCCCACCCCACCCCCTCCACCTGGCAGCTGTTAGTTTGCCTTCCCACAATGCAACTCACTGCTACATCCAGTCTGTGTGCAGCAATCTTAACACAAAAACTGAGAGAGAAGAACAGCACGGTGGGATAAAAGAAAAAAAAATCATCAAACAAGATCATCAAACATCTGGTGGCGAGTTCATGCAAGCAGGTCCATGAGCTGAGTGGGACAAACATGTTATTATGGAAACAAAATTATAAATTCCTACGACATCTGGAGGGTGAAGAGCAGAGAAAATATGAGTAAAGAGGGATTTGAAGGCATCTCTCTAATTATTTTAAACAGATTTAGTTTTGACTTTGTTTGCTTGGAACCACATAACAGAGAGTTCCAGACGAGGCACGGCAGAGCTGGAGGTCAAACGTCAGGTCGCCGAAACGCTCCGGGCTTCCAGAAGAAAAACGATCTTCACACTTCGTCCCGGGCCTGAAGCCGGCGAGACGAGAAGTGATTAATAACGTCAAAACAACCGGAACGTTAACGGAAAGAACTCGTTTATTTTTAACGTTTTCTCAGGTCACACACGTACGTCTGGAGTCATCTGGGTTAAAGTTATTCCCTTTAGCTTGATTTTGTTTTATGTTTTCACAGTGAGAACAGCCCAGTGGGTCTGAGCTGCTGTCTGAGGAATTCTGGGAATAAAAAGGTCAGAAGAAAGGGCCTGAGTGACAGATCAGAAGCCCACCCCCCCGAGGCCTCAGTAAGGGGGTGGGCACAAGGTTTGTATAATAAACAATTAGTTTTGTTGACTTGAATGCACTTTTCTGAACAGATCGTCCTTTTTACAACATCTGTTTTTGCAAATCCAATATTTTTCTGTTTACTTGTGAGGTCGGCTCAGCCAAAGCAAACAGTCTTTGTTATAATTGGGTGTTTTTTCTGGGTTTGGGGTTTGTGGATTTAAGGTGTTCTTAATCAAATTTGATTCCGGTTTTTCTTAACATTGTTTTTTTCTTGTTTTCCTTCTGCTTTCAGTTTGCTCATGTTGTCCTTAAATCCTTTGTTTTTTATGCATCATGGTTTATTGAATTCAAGATCTTTGTCTTTTTCTCATTCCTGCTGATATTCTGTCAACAACAGGCTCATTTTCCTGCCTGTTGTTAACAATCAGTGTGATTTATAATACATGATTACTTTGTTGTTGTCGATTGGACTTTTGTTGGACCCGGGGGCTCACACAGGCTTAAACATTATCTAAACAAAGATGTCATTTTAATCAGAAATCTGTTAAAATAATCTGAATGTATAAGAAAAGGCTTCACTAAACTTGTGATGTGTTCTAGTACATACACTAAAATCCAAATATCAACAATTTGATATTTCAGTAATTTCCGAATCTAAATAATTAACAGGAACAGTGTGGAAAAAGTGAACTATAGAAATCTTGTCTAAATCATAAGCCCTTGGAGGGAACTACTTTTTCTTCTGCCTGGTTAATGTCTCAGCGCATTTTTGTAGATTTATCAGACACATTAAGTGTGTTTGAGCAAAATACAGCGGGCAAAATAAGTATTGAACACGTCAACATTTTTCTCAGTAAATATATTACTAGAGGTGCTAATGACATGAAATTTTCACCAGATGTTGGTAACAACCCAAGTGATCCATACATACAAAGAAATCAAACCATAAATGTCCAGAAATGTCCAGAAATGAAGTTATTTGTAATAATGTGGAATGGTACAGGGAAAAAGTATTCAAGACGCCTCCTGTATGGAGAAACTAGTGGCATGCATTGCTCAGGTGTGATT
>NW_013952479.1:1648044-1657464 GCF_001266775.1 Austrofundulus limnaeus
AATCACACCTGAGCAATGCATGCCACTAGTTTCTCCATACAGGAGGCGTCTTGAATACTTTTTCCCTGTACCATTCCACATTATTACAAATAACTTCATTTCTGGACATTTCTGGACATTTATGGTTTGATTTCTTTGTATGTATGGATCACTTGGGTTGTTACCGACATCTGGTGAAAATTTCATGTCATTAGCCCCTCTAGTAATATATTTACTGAGAAAAATGGTGACGTGTTCAATACTTATTTTACCCGCTGTATCAAGCATACCAACCTGAGTTTGACTCCGTATCAGAAACGAAACGGAAATAGTTATCGACCATCACGACATTAAACTGTTGAGGCTGAGAGGCTCAACTTGTGCAGCACCTAAAGATTTTGCATTCACCCCGTCTGAGAGTAAAAAACATCCATTAAAAATAAATGAAGGCATGACGAGGCGAAGTTTCACACTGCTTTAATGTTCGCTTTTATTCTGACAGCCTCGCACAACACGCCATTAATTTAATCAGGTTTTCTGTTTCAAACAGACACTTGTTGTTACTCTGATTTATTTAGTGTCACAGATAAAGAACTGGCTAAACAAACAAACAAACAAACCAAAAAAGGAAGCTATGGAGAAAAAAAAACAGGAAAACAATTCAAAACAATTCATCACTGTTTCATTAACTTCTAATCACAGCGTAACCAGAGCCCTAAACATCATTAATGCCTCCGTGTTACAGAAAGCACAGATGATTTTAAAGCTAGTCTCTAAAGAATGTAAGTGTATTTTTCAGGCACTTCGCTCAGTTCTTGACCACAATCAAGTAATAGTTACCTTCATTTGTAATGAAAATGCTGTCATAACCTACAGTATAAACACATTAATATTGGCATCTGCCTCTTTCAGAACCTCCTACCATTTCTGACACTCCCTCTTCAGCACATCTTCACAACAACACTTCAAGCCAATGTTTACAACCTTTCTTAGGAACGCTGTATTTTATTGCAAAAGAGAAGTAACATTTCATAATATTGGTTTTGGAAAATGTCAACTCAGGTACAGTTACTCAAATGATCCCATGTCGGACTCCGAAAGTATGTTTTCTGAAGAACTGGAGCAAGTACAGAGGCTCTTATCAGTCGTTTCAGCTTGGTAATTTATCTCCCAGTCATCCTCTCATTCATATACGTCAATGTTAAGAATTTTTTTGCAAAGAAACTACAAATATAGATCAAAGAAACTACAAATATAGATCAAAGAAACTACAAACATAGATCAAAGAAACTACAAATATAGATCAAAGAAACTACAAATATAGATCAAAGAAACTACAAATATAGATCAAAGAAACTACAAATATAGATCAAAGAAACTACAAATATAGATCAAAGAAACTACAAATATAGATCAAAGAAACTACAAATATAGATCAAAGAAACTACAAATATAGATCAAAGAAACTACAAATATAGATCAAAGAAACTACAAATATAGATCAAAGAAACTACAAATATAGATCAAATAAACTATAAACATAGATCATTATGAAGCTGTGTTTTTCAGTGAAATCATAATATGTATTTTTTTTCCTGCCATCAGTCCAGTGGAGCTGTGTACGGGAGGCTCGGGAGAGGTGTGCTCTGTGGGGCGGGAGCTCAGCTTCAGACTGAGCTCCAGGGCGGAGCTTTGTACAAATAGGCGGAGCTTTGTATCAGCAAAGCGTTTAGGAAGCTCCACATGGCTACCACAGATGATTGAAGGATTTCTGCACGCATTATGAGTCAAAGCAGCACTCTGAGTATGGAATAACATTTTAACAGGAAATAAAGGTAAAAAAAGTGTAATTTGCTTAACCCCCCTCACTTTAAAGATTCATTTGAAAGTTTTTTTTAAAACATGAGCATGTTTACGTGTTGTAAACCCTCAGAATCTGAAGGACATACTTTAATTTCTTGCTTTGTCTCTCATTGTGCCTTGGCCATGTTCATTACCCCTCCTGTAGTACAGTATGCTAAATTCATAAACAAATACAGCTGCGAGATTTCATGAAGCCCATGATTAGTCGTGTCGACTGCACCACAGCCCAGCAGAAACATAAGGAAATGGAGAAATACACCACAAACTCCCCCTGGAGTTTCGGGGAACTCAGAACTGTTCTTGCGTTTTTTAGCTGCCTTTTATTTATTTATTCACTTATTTTTACCAAGATCATAAATTCTCCTGACTGTAAATTAGAAAAGTTTGACTTTAAAGAGTTTATTTTATTGAAGAGAGAAAGTCGATGGTTTGAATCAAACCGGCCCACTACAAGGCAGATTTTACTGTTTGCATGAGTGACAAAGAGTCTTTGCTGAATGTTACACATGTTTACTGCATTTATTTTGTTCTTTGTAAGCAGTTTTTGTGTTTGTGAGCGGGGCGGAGGCTGTTACAACAAGACTGAGACAACAGAGATCAATGCCCTCTGCCTGGGGCACTTGGATACTGACTAACCATCTAATTAGAGAGGAGGAAGAAGAACCAAAGCTTTAAATGAATAATTAGTGTCTTCTCCAAGTCTGGGCCGAACAATGAAGAGAAGAAATGAAAAATGGCCGCAGCACCACACTGTCGCCTCCACCGAACAGCCCCGTGTCCCGAGGAGAACCCGGAGACTCGAACCGCTGCAAAATGAAAAGATGAGCAGATCTGCTTTGCAGGTCACCTCAGGTGAAAGATAAGAAGCTCCATTCATCATCGCAAACTTTTAACAGAGACTGACGGCTCATTTATCTGCTGCCACAGCTTGTGCTGCTTATCTGGAAGCCAAACGATGAAGTCAACAGAAACATGGAAGAATCTGACACCATTTATACTTTTTAACTCTCTATATGCTCAAAAATATAAAAAAAAACTGTCTGAAAATCTGCAGAAACTTTACTTTAAATGCTGGGAAGGCTATGTGTGAATAACATGCATCGGATGCAACAGATGCAGCTGCACCACAAAGCATCTAAAGATAAAAGTTATAAAAACAATAAAAAAAATGAGACATCTTTTGAAAAGCTGAGTCTAAAACATCCAACATCTCTTATGGCTCCTCGGAGAAACATCAGTGATAAACAAGATGTCTTTAATAAATAAACACAAGTAATAAAAATGCTCTTTTCTTAGAGCTTCATCTGTTTGATCAGAAGAAAAATAAACTATAAAAATGTTATTTATTATTGTCATAAATAAATATGATTCACAGTTTATTGGCCTTTTACTGTTTATGTTAAAAAGATGAGATAAAAAAGTATTTAAGAAACATCTTAAGGAATGAATGAATAAAATATTCTGTTCAGTTTTTGTTTGTCTCTCAGGATTTGCAAACTAAATAATGCAAAAATGATGAGATACGACAAGAATTTATCAGCTAAATAAGAACAATTAGATGAAAAAAACTATGGCAGGCTGCTTAAAAATAAATAAAAAACACACTTTTAGTATCCTTTTTAACAAAATGAACAATAAAATGACTATAACTTAGTCAAATACACAGATTTTGGGTTAAATTTGGAGCATTGGTAGCAAATAGTCAACCCTTACAAGCATTCTGAGTGTTAACAGATCACAAAATATTACAACATGACACAGAGTCATCCCAAATATGGCCCCAAAAATGGTTTTAACGTTCTTTTTCATTATCAGACAATCTTTGTTTAAAACTCTGATATTAAAAGAAATGGGACAATAAATCCTTTTCTTTTAACTCTCTCCAACATTTATCTAAAAATCTCTGTGCTGAAAACTCGACTCAGTCCAAGACAGTCGTGCACTTCAAGCAATTTTAAACAGAGCAAGTTAAAAACGTAACGAAAGGAAGAAAAACCCACAGAGACACGGACTGGGAGGTCAAAGACACTCTCTAAAACATCCATTAAAGAATTTGCAATCATTCCTGCAGCAGAGCGCTGCTGAGCTACATTAGGCTCGCAGCCATCATCCGTGAGGAGCTCTGTAAGTGGTTGACCTGCGATCCATCTCCTGCTCTCCAGATGAGCACTAAACAATGGCCAATCTCCTTCTTCTCATTAGCAAACATTCTACCCAACCGGCTCGCCTCGTAATCAATACCTTTAATTCCCTAATGGCCCCTCGCTCGGTTTAACCGGGCCGGCCGCTGGGAGCAGCGGAGAGATGAAATCTACCTGATGCCCTCTGGGTTTTTCTGCAGCAGTCCCTGCTTTCTGGTTTCTGTCTGCAAGTTTTCCTAACAGCACTGCAGGCTGGTATTTTACCCCGAGGGCACGTGTGGACGAGCTATAAGAAGGTTAGAAGTCAGAGTGAGATAACCCACAGGTTTATCAGTGTCACAAAGCACATCTCAGTTCAACAGAAGCACTGGTAAAATCCTGTCACAACAACTTGAAGAGTTTAGAACGACTCTCAGCTAATAACACACAGGTTTTAGCTCAAAGTTGATCAAAATCTCTGAGACGTAGCTCATTTTGTACAGACTAGCTGTGGCGGCCATCTTGAACTGGGTTGGTAAATTCGTAAATGCATTTATTATTGAGAGAGTTTCATTAAAACTCATGCAGTGGGTCGTGTGATATTATGCTAACAGTCAGTGGTGGTGCAAATCCGCTAACTGCGGACCTAAATATTTAATTTGAGCTTTAGCGGTCTTACTAATTTTTATAATTCATAAGTGGGTTTGCGCTTTCTAAAATTAAAATGCAGTACCGCTAATAACTAATTATCTACCAGTCATCATTATCGTAAACAGTGGAAGGTATGGCTGTCAATGAATCACAACACACGTGATCTATTCAACAACACCCCTCCCAGATAAACACACTTATTGTGAAGGTATACATCCTTGCTGACTGTTGCATTCGGCCACGGTTCTGATTTCCCACAATGCTTTGTGTCTGCTTACGTAGCAGGAAGGCAATAGCAAAAACATTTAACGTTTGTAATCCATACTAAAGTTTTATATGTATTGATTTATTTTACTTTACAATCGGAGCTCCTTTTTAAAAAAAATTACGTTTAAACGCAGGAGCTCAATATTTGACATAATTGGTTGAAGCAATCAGCCAACGGGGTTAGAGACGTAGAAATGATTTAAAGATGTTATGCTGATGAAGACTGACATCTAGTGGTCAACTGGAGCAACTACWTVGAAAACTTTAAAATCCAAGCTCTTATTTTGAAGTGAAGATAGTTTCCTGTTCTCCGTGCTTTCGTTTCCCGTCACAAATCAAATCCGTCATTTACTCAGAATGCATCGCTTCAGTTTTCCAATAAACAGTTTTAAAATTACTTTATTGATGCTTCTTTAATGAAAAATCTACAACAAACAAAAGAAAAAGACAAAGAAGCAGCCGAACTAGCAATCCTCAACAACTTTAAATTTTTTACACCAGGAGCTAAAGGTCTGTTTCAGGAAATCACATCCCCAGCAATCGGCAGTTGTAGGATTAAGTTGTAAAAGAGTTCATACACTGCACAGAACTTGCGCTTTAAAATTAGCTTCTGCTAGTTTTTCTACGGCAGAAGCGCTTTTGAAGTTACAGACCTACAGTAGATATTTTCATAAGTGCTTTAGAAATAGCGGAGCTAAATTTTGGATTAGCGCTGCCCACCACTACTAACAGCACAGACAGATAAACACACGTAGCAAAAATAATGCTTCATCTTCATCTTTCAGCAACAAGCGCGAAAAATACTAAAACATAAATAAAAAAAACTGAAGAATTCATGTTTCCTGCGAAAAAGTAGCACGAATGCTTAATGTTAAAAGATGTTTGTTGGATAGCTAATAAAAGCTGAAACTAGCATAAAAGAGCTAAGAACGTAGCTATTAGTACAAAGAAATAGAAAGAGCACATGTTTGATGAATGAGGCAGTAATAAACTGAACTTCACGCAAATAGCTGAAATTAGCAGAAAACATCTGAAAAAAGCATAAAAACATAAAATTGTTTACTGATCAACATTTAATCATCTCATAATTGTTTTTCTATTCTATCTTTTCATTTATTGTATAGAATCGACTTTTTAATCTAATCATTCTTTTTAAAATATTGGTGCTGATTAACACAAACTTTATAACTCTTTTTAAAGATTAGAACATAAGATTCATCATATAACTTGTCTGTCTGCATTTTTCACTTCTGCTTCTCTCCCAGCATCTCCTCCAGTCTGCTGCTGGTGGTTTGGTTATGGCTTCAGTTCCCATTTTCTTTCTCTGCATGAGGCCTCTTCTTGAGTGACAGGTTTCCAATATCCTGATCCCTTATTTTCCTTTTCCTAATTCCCATCCTCCAGGTCCACATCTATTGACAATTGTTGAAAAAACACAAAAATTACAGAACGATGCTGAAAAACCTGTTGAAGAAGAAAAATAATGAGAATGTTTTATAAGCGTTCACACCACGGGAGTTATGTTCTGTTACTGACGTCTTAATTGTTGGAACTTTTACTAAAACCTTTCAAAAACTTTTAGTCAATTTAAAAATATCGCTGAGAAACAAGCTGTGCAACTTGGTGATGGTTTTTAGCTCTGGTGAAGATAAGTTTCCCTTCACAGATGGACAGTTCTTGGGGAGCCACTAACCTCTCTGCACTTCTGGTTCTGCAGGAACATCTGCCATAAATTGGCCCGTGTTTTCAAAACAAATTCAAAGTTTAAATCATTTCTAATATGAGTGGAAAGAACAAACAGCGAAAACAGCCATAATTTAGCCATCTGCGCAGCATGACTAACCTCACCCCGGCTTTTCTTTTTCTTTTTTTTTATCCCCTCACGAACTGTTCAAGGTTCTGTTTTTAAAATTTCTGACCCAAACATTCTCTGATCCTGCTTTGGTTTGCAGGTTAAAACGTTTACGGTTGCTGCAACCTGGCAACGATGAAATATTTTTTTTCCAGGGAAAATATTGCGTCATTAAAAACAGCACAAGAGTGAGATAAATGTTGCAGCGACGGAACCTGAAAGCATCAAGACAGCAAACCGCAGCCGCCACAAGGCAGGGCTGCTGCTGCAACTTCTATCTAAACCACACAAGCAACTTGTTACATCCTCCTGCTCATTATGTTATTTACACTTTTTATCATTCAAGACAGATGTTTGTTATATTTGACCTTTTTCAACGTTTCTAGATGTTTTTTTTCCCTTCAAGCTGCTTCATTTTTGGCTCATAAATCTGCAGTTTAATGAGCATCGTAGGTGTCATTTTCAGACAATGTGTAGTCAGGTCAGTAAAGACAGAAGTAAGCTTTCACCTGGTGTATATTTGACTGATCCATGTCCAAACTAAACCAAACTAGTCTGGTTCCCATTTGGCCTAATCGACTGTCTAATTTAAAAAAACACAACAGGATTCAGAAACCTAAACTAAACTGCTTTGACATGTCAAAATGTTAGTATTAATTTGAACAAAAAAATACATAAATTTACTGGCTGTGTATTTCATTGTTTTCCACTAAATAGCTCTGTACTGTTAGAGAAGTGGCGGGCAACTGGCTGAGTCCCCCTCCCAACAAAATAAAAATAAATAAAAAATTCAAAAAAATTAAAGATTTTTTTATTTTTTACTTTAAAACGTATGTGTTCTGTTTAGAGACGCTGTCTGCCACGAACAATTTTAATATAAGTCGCCACTACAACACGTTGCACAAAGCTTAATATAAAAAAGATCATAAATACATAAACAACATTTTTTTACCAGGACCAGAACACGCAGGAGTCTGGACCAGGGGGCTTCTGATGTTATCAGTCCATGAAAGGGACGTTATTAGGCGTTATCAGTCCCATACAATGGCTTCAGAGGGTCCTTACTGTGCCTTCTAGGCTTCAGACTGTCCCGACAGTGCCCCCTAGTGGGTTAATATATTAATGGCAATGAATGTGTAAATAACCAAAACATAATGTAATATTTATGTCCATGTTGAAGTCAAACCCTGGTCTCCTGCTCTCTGATCCGACACTCTAACCATTGCCCTATTGAGAAAATACAATATATCTTTGTCGGAGGTTAGTGCTAACCACCTCATCTGCTCTAAGGTTAACCTTGGTGGCTTTAAGGCTCATATTAACCAGATTTTTTATGCCTCATAATAACCAGTAGTGGTTTTATTCCTCATACTAACCAGCTGACGATTGGAAGCCATTCTACGGGACGGGGAACCTGCTAACAGGCACAGGCAGGACATTTTGAAGCCATTCTAGGGGACTAATAACGCCTAATAACGTCCATTTCATGGATGATAACATCCGAAGCGGGTGTCTGGACTCCAGGCATCTTATGCCATTGCACTCCAGCTCAATAAAAAAAGTGCAATAGTTTGTTTGCTCCAAACTTTTTGTATTTAAATTTATTACAAAAAAGCATCATTACCAGCATCGTTTTAACGTATTTCTTCTGCTGGTAAAAACTTTTCCCCCCAGTTCCTCACATTTATTAGACTGTTCTTGAACAGAGAAGATGGACATTTACTGCACCAGTGTTCACTCTCTTGTGTAAACCTTTGACCAAAACTCAGCTCTATTCATAAGTAACTCTCATCCTAGATGACTTGTAACTTCAAAAAACATCATAAATCTTTGTTTAATTATAAAAACATCTCATCACAGCATGGTTTTCTGAAGGTTCAGCAGTAATAAAAAACAAAAAAAATCCCCACCCGAACACATTGTGTCCTAATGTCTTCAAGGTGTGGATGTTCTGCCAGATGGATGTGATGCTGCTGCTGTTGAGACTATTGTTTCAAGATGACAGATGAATTTCCAGTTTGTTAAATGTTCGGGTGCAAACTCAGTTACAAAGACATTTTTTAAATTACCACAAAGCATGTGGGAGTTGTTGCATTCAGATAATAAGACTCATTATCCAACGCAGCAGGTAATGTCAGTCACAGCAACAATGCCTGATGTAAGGAGGGACAATAAACACGACATCACACGCTTTAAAAGGCGTGTAATTAAAAGTGGGTGTTGAAAACAGGCAGTTTGGGAGTTTATATAAGTTTGCTCAGTGTTATTCCTGAATTTAACATTTATTATTGTCTTTAAAAATCTAAACTATGTTCCACATTCTGTAATTTTATTCAGAAAAACATGATTTCAGAACCACTGCCGCCTGCTGCTGCACAGCTAAACACTGTGGCGCAACAAGTTTTTCTTGGTTATTTGCTGGTGATAGATGAACTCCCAAAGTGAAGATCAAAGTAACTTTGCCTTGGCAAACGCCGGAGGACTTCGCCCTGACAGTTTCACTCCGTCAGTCAAACGCAGTTGAGGCATACAGCGGGTAAAATAAGTATTGAACACGTCAACATTTTCTCAGTAAATATATTACTAGAGGTGCTAATGACATGAAATTTTCACCAGACACCTCCTCTACATGGATGACATCAAGCTTTACGCCAAGAGCGAGCAAGACATTGACTCACTGATCCACAC
>NW_013952479.1:1658589-1662336 GCF_001266775.1 Austrofundulus limnaeus
TCCTGGTGGTGTGGATCAGTGAGTCAATGTCTTGCTCGCTCTTGGCGTAAAGCTTGATGTCATCCATGTAGAGGAGGTGTCTGGTGAAAATTTCATGTCATTAGCACCTCTAGTAATATATTTACTGAGAAAAATGGTGACGTGTTCAATACTTATTTTACCCGCTGTATTGTTTAATGCATGTCAGCTTAGAGGAGCCACACCAAAGCAAAACGCCTTCCCAGAGTGGAACGCTCGCCTCTGGGGAAGCCATCATCAAACTGTTACAAAAGCAAGTTTTTCAGAACATCACAAGCTCACAAACAGAGACGAGCTGCAGAGTTCGGCTTAAAACTTACAACAAAGGCTCGTTTCATCGGCTGCTTGTACAGTCTGTCCATTTTAATGATAAATACGCATATTTTAAATGAGTTTTATTAACCTTCACATTGAGTTAACGACTCATGACCTATACATAAACAAACAGAATCTAAAGGTTTAAGTAAATTTCTACTTTTTCACTTCAGTAATACAACTAAATGCTGACTGCTGCATGACTTTGCTGAAAATTGTTGAAAATGAGTTGTGAATCAAAGTGTTACAGTGAAAACAAGCAGAACAAAAAATGTAAAATCAACATAACGGTAGCTTCTAGCTAAAATCAGCTAAACTGTCTAACAGCTAAAAAGAGCTAAACTGTAGCTAAGCTCAAGAAAAAGTTAGCTAAAATCAAAATCAAGCAAAATTTTAGCTAAAACTTAAAATGAGCAAAGCATAATCAAAGAGTTAAACTTACCAAATTACAAGCTGCAAGCTCGAATCAGCAAAATATGGGTGAACTAACAGCTAAAATAAGCCCAATTTAGGCTAAAATAAAAAACTAGCTAAATATATAAAAATGTAGCTAAAATCAATATCTAGCAGAACTGTATCGATAAGCTAAAATGAGCAAAATTGTGTCAAAGAGCTAAAGTTAAAATCAGTAGCTTAAATCAGCAAAATTATGGGTGAACTAACAGCTAAAATAAGCCCAATTTAGGCTAAAATAAAAAACTAGCTAAATATATAAAAATGTAGCTAAAATCAATATCTAGCAGAACTGTATCGATAAGCTAAAATGAGCAAAATTGTGTCAAAGAGCTAAAGTTAAAATCAGTAGCTTAAATCAGCAAAATTATGGGTGAACTAACAGCTAATAAAGCAAAATGTTTGCTAAAATTAGCAAAGGTAGGTAAATTTAAGAAAAATGTAGCTAAAGTAAAAACTTAGCAAAACTATAGCTAAAAGAAAATTAGCTGCAAGCTAAAATTAGCAAAACCATGGCAAAGAGGTAAAAATAACTAATCAGTAGTTCAAATTTAAACTGAGCAAAACAAGTGGGAAAAGCTAAAATTATCAAAACAGAAGTTCAAAGTTAAACGTGCTAAAATGGTACATAAAGATTACAATTAAAAAAAAACCTAACAGCTAAAACAAAGCAGGTATGCTGAAATAGATTTTAGAGAACTACAGTATGTTTTTGATGGATTTAAAGATATTTCAATGTATTTTAATGAAGAACTGATTTTAAATAAAGCTCAATATTTCATTAGTACGAAAGTGAAAAATACAGAAAGTGATCGGAGCAAACTTCCTGATCAAGTCGAGAGTTTTTAATGTTTGAATGGTTAAAATAACACAAACGCTGTTGAAACAGTTCGAAAACCAAAACATAGAAGAAGCCATCAACAGAAAACAATAGTTTGAAGCCGAATCAGGATTCATGTAAATCTTCGCCTGGAGACTGAATCCGCCCTTTGCTCCTTCGGTTTATGTGATGAGAAAGTTTTGGAGGCACGGCTCTGTGAACGTGTTTGAAAAGGTTTTCACTGGAGCGCAGCCGGTCGGTTACGCAAGAACTGCACTTCAGAAAACAATAACAAGGACACGCTTAGCCGTGCATTCAGAGGTCTGGACCTCAAACCTGCAGGACACCAGTCGGCGTGGAAACGTTCATCTGCGCAGCAGACGACGGGCGCTAATCACACGTCTTTCTGAAATGTTTAATTTCAGCACAAAATAAGTGTCACTGCGAGGGATTACAAGGACCGACACGTGTAAAAACCAATACTGTAATCCTCGCCGTGTGTGTTTCTGGCTGCATGTGCGCTCCACATGTCGCGCTCGCCAGGGTGGCACGACAACTGGGTGACAGGGGATAAAGAATGAGCTGTTGGCAGGCGCTGCAGGTGCCTCAGCCACACAACATCAAACAAAAGCAAAAAAACTAGACAAAACCCAAGCTCAGACCAAACAAACGCCAGACGAAATGACAAAAAAAAACAGTTGCCTTTCTTCTGGTGTTTTCCAGGCTACTCTCACCAGCTGCAGACTAACAGCGCTGAGAAGAGCATCGGCATGCTCTCACTTGGCAGGCGAGGCTTTCAAATTAAGCAGATTGGGAACAGGCAGAGCCAGGAGGTGAGGCACCACGTGGCAATTGTGATTTCACAATAGAAGAGACAGAGCAGCCGTGTCTGAGCGCTCCCTGCAGGGCTGAACATCTCCCAGTGAATGAGAGCGTTTTCATGACACTGGATGCGTCGCTCGCAGCACACCTCGTCTCGTTGGTTGTTGTTGTTCTTTGGGTTCTTAACTTAGACGAGTCTAAAATTTAGGGCCCTGAGAGAAAAGAGTAAAACAACACCAAGCCGTGTTTGATATGGACAAAGCTCTCCATCATAAGAGGAGGTGTTCATGTCGCAGGGATGAGTTACGTTCTTAATAAGACTGGACCGCAAACAAAACACATGCTGAACCTATTGAGAGTTGAAGGCCATTCCTTACTAAAAGTTGGCCTCGTTTCATTAAAAATAAGAAAAAAATATGTTTACCACTCTTCTCCTTCCACCTAAACCTTCACGTTTTTAGATTAATCTGCATTTCCTGTGAAAAATGCAGCGTGAATGCATGCTGTTGCTGAAATTTGCTGAAGTCAAGTGAAGTAAAAGTAGCTAAAATGAGCAAAATGAAGCCAAGAATCACAGAAACAAGCTATAATTATCAGGGAAAATCAATTAAATTAGTAGAAAAACAAGAAAAGAAGTTTAAAAAAGTTGTAATTTGTTCTAGAGTAGCTAAAACAGCTGAAATTAACTGTAAAAGCAGAAAGTAGCACAAATAAGAAGAAAGAGCACTTTTGCTGAATTAAGCTACAATAAAACAGTGAATTTAGTTTAAATAAGACTGAAAATAACTAAAAAAGTAGCTAACATAGCAGAAGAAATCATCTAAAATATGAAACCTAAAACTGTTGAAATTAACTGAAAAAAGCTGAAATGAGCAAAAAAGAACTAAAGGAGGCTGATATTGGCACAGAAAAGTAAAAAAAGCAGAAACAGAACAGAAGGCAAAACGTACAATAAAGATTTATAAACATTTTGAAGTTTTTTAAGGATACTGAAGACAGCTCTATTCATTGATGATGAGAAAAAGAGCTGAAAAAACTAAATATATCAAAAAGTATGAACTGCTGAAATAAAAGTTATATCCAGTGTCCTGAAGAAGCTGAATGTTTTGATATATGACTTGTTGAAATAAAAACTGTGGAACAGGCTATGTGCTGAAAAACATACAGATGAAAAATGCATTATTTCAACAGTCTCAATAATATATTATCCTCGACATAAACCAGACACCACATAGCGGTTACATAATGACCCCCCGCACGCACAAATGCACCAGAACTCAGAAGTTTTTATTCCTAATAAATGTCATGCTGCTAGGTGC
>NW_013952479.1:1662346-1684438 GCF_001266775.1 Austrofundulus limnaeus
AAATCTGAAGCTCCTATGTTTAATAGGTTTTGAGCATTGACCATTTTGAAAGGCAAGATACACCTTTTTCAGATAAATAGGGGGTCGGGGTGGGGGGGCACTGATTAGTGGGCCTGATGGATAGAGCTTCATCAGAGCTAAACAACAAAAGAAATCTGAAGCTCCTATGTTTAATAGGTTTTGAGCATTGACCATTTTGTATGTCCAGATACCCCTTTTTCAGATAAATAGGGGGTCGGGGTGGGGGGGCACTGATTAGTGGGCCTGATGGATAGAGCTTCATCAGAGCTAAACAACCAACAAAAATCGGAAGCTCCTATGTTTAAAATTCTTGAGCTATATCCATTTTTGTATGTCCAGATACCCCTTTTTCAGATAAATTGGGGCGGGGGGCACTGATTGGTGGGCCTGATGGATAGAGCCTCATCAGAGCTAAACAACCAACAAAAATCGGAAGCTCCTATGTTTAAAATTCTTGAGCTATATCCATTTTTGTATGTCCAGATACCCCTTTTTCAGATAAATTGGGGGAGGGGAGCTGATGGATAGCCCCTCATCAGAGCTAAACAACCAATAAAAATCTGAAGCTCCTGTGTTTAATGGTTTTTGAGCTATAGAAATTTTTGTATGTCCAGATACCCCTTTTTCAGATAAATTGGGGGTCCGGGGGATGGTGGGGGGGCACTGGTTAGTGGGCCTGATGGATAGAGCTTCATCAGAGCTAAACAACAAAAGAAATCTGAAGCTCCTATGTTGAACAGTTTCTGAGTTATAAGTGTTTTTGCATGTCCAGACACCCCCTCTTTGAAAGGAGCCCCCTCCTCAAATATGGGGTCTATCGTAAAACCGTTGGCTGGCGCAGTGTAAGTCGGACTCAACTACAGTCCTGCCTAATTTCATGTTGATTCGTGCAGCCGTTTTTGTGCTACAGTTGACCAAAAATCACTGGAAAAAAAAAACCAGTATGAAAACAATACGGCTCCAGCTTACGCTTGGCGTGCGGGGGTCATAATAAACAGGCCGCTCAAAATACAGCTCGTGATGCAACCAAGCTCCTATAGACAACAACACATGAAACGTGATCTAGGTAAACACATCCTGCACACGCCGTGCAGCCAGCGGGAATTATTAGACGCTCTAATGGGTCCTGAACTATTCAAACTGCAGACTTGACTCATGTTTGCAGCTCAAACTGGATAATGGAGCGATGGCTGGAGGGGCCACACAGCTCAAGTCCCACTCAGGGTTTCAGTGTCCATCAGTTCACCATCATGTTAAAATCACTTCAACTTCTGGCTTGTTCAAATTCTAAAAGATTAAGGAAAAAGCTTTATTCTTTTTCTCTTTTTTTGTGTTGTGTTCAGGTCATTTCTTTGCTTCAAGCAAAGTTGTCTGCAGATAAACTCTGCACATCCATCATCTATAAACATTTTTTCTATAGCTTGGATCAAGCTCCTCTCTTGTGGAACCAACTTCCAGTTTCTGTCTGTGAGGCTGACACTCTGTCTACTTTTAAGATTAGACTGAAGACTTTCCTTTTTGATAAATCCTAGTTAGACTTGGGTTTTCTGAATTATTCTTCATTTCTGCTGCTGTAGACTTAGACTGCTGGAGCACAAACTGAGCACATTTCTTTACTCTGTTTTCTTCAGTTTCTCTTCCCTACATGTTTATTATAATTATTTCTATGAACAACATGTTTTTTTTTCTTTGTCTCTTCCAGAAGAAGGTGCACCTGGACCAGTCCTGGACCAGTTCTTCTGTGTTTATCGGTGTCTCTTTCCTGTCCTCCAACCAGCCGGTCGAGGCAGATGGTCTCCTGTCCTGAGCCTGGTTCTGCTGGAGGTTTCTTCCTGATTAGCAGGGAGTTTTTCCTCTCCACCGTTTGCTCAGGATGGGAGACTGTGATGAAGTGATTCAACACAATCTGCTGGTTTCTTCTTTAGATTATTCTTTTTATGTACAGTGCCCTGAGACAACGTATGTTGTGACTTGGCGCTATATAAATAAACTGAATTGAACTGAATTGAATTGGACATAAAGAGGCCAGGGGGCAATGTGGGGCAAAGTCAATAAATCAGACAACCGTTGCTGGTTCACATCTAAGTTTGCATACGTTTCAGAGCTGTCAATCAACTCGAGCAACACGTATGGCATCCAGCTGCAGCAGAACATGTAGTTGTGAATTTGGACTGACTCTGGTTTAGATTTGAAAGTAGTTTCCAGCTCAAAACATCTGTAAAATGTGTTTCTATTTCTTGCTTTGATGGAATAATATAGTGAGAGCAACAACAGAGCTCTAATCGACATTTTGAGCGAAGAAACTGTTAAAACATATTGTCTAACACAGTGGTTCCCAAACTTTTTTCTTTGGACCCACAAAATATCCATGGCATAAACATGTGACCCCAAATATTACTGGTCTGAGTACATGAACTTTGTTAATAACCCTAAAAACACAGGCTTTTTGACAATCTAAATAGCTTATACACAAATATAAATACTTATTTATACTTATTTTGTGTTTTTGTAATAATTATAGGGAAAATATTACATCAGCAATTATTTTATGACCCTTTAAATTGATTTCTGGAGATTATCCAAGGTGCTTCATGACCCATAATTGGGTCCCAAGCCACACTTTGAGAACCAAAGTGCAGTGGTTCCCAAACTTTTCAGCTTTTAACCCACAAAATAACTGTAGCAGAGACCTGTGCCCACAACTATTTTTGGATGATAAACATTTGTATAAGGTCAACTAAACATGGGGACAGTAACAATATTTTTATACTACATTTATCCATTTTAAATACACTAACCTCACTCCTTTGTAACAACTAAGGCAAAAATGTAATTAATTCAGAAAATCTTTTCAGGACCCCACCCTGATGTTTCGGGACCCCACTTTGGGTCCCGACCCCAACTTTGGGAAACACTGGTCTAACATATTGTCTAATAATCGCTATAAGATTCAACTGACTTAACGTAAAGTAAACAACTCAGGACAGCTAAAAAATCAAAATAAATGGTTTCACTTTCTATAGATGCGAGGATCAGTCATGTTGAAACGATGACGCGTGCTGACGTATGGTCGTGTTGCAACGACTAGCCGACTCGGAATTACGACATTAGGGGCAGTTCCAGTTGATACTTCCGACTTGGAAGTCAGAAATTCCAACCTCCGAGTACAACTGGAATGTGACATTAGTGTAAATGACGTGAACGTCAGCTGCATGCTGACGTTCAACAGGATCAAATCAGCAGCAGACAGAAGAGCTGCTCTGGTCCTGCTCCACAGCGCTGCCTCGTGAACAAACACGCCCACCAAGTTCTGACCAATCACACGCTCCGAGTCGCAAGGTTTGCATCGTGGAGTTCTGACTGGAGGAAACGTACACGAGGGCAGACGGAAGCTACGCAATTTTTTTGTCACTCAGCAGGGAGACCAAGACGTGCGACTTAAAACATAAACCAGCCTTCAATCTGAAGACTCAAGTTCTGCATTTATTTGTGTTATTTTTTAATCTTTCTATAGTTTAAGTCAGAGTATAAATTTAGTGATGCAAACATTTCTGATCCAATACTTACTTTGCCTTTTTTTAAATAAAACAAAAATATCAGGGTTTGTAAATCATAAATCGAAGTATTAAGTTCGTCAAGAAGGTAGAAAGACTCAAAAGGAAAAATTCAAGAAAAAATTACGGCAGACAACTTTGTGTAAAGATCAAATATTGTTTCATTGTACACAAACCTGTGCATTGTATCACTGTTGTATGAATACAAGATTGATTTATGTTGTTTCAGTAGATCTGGTAAAGGAAGGGGTGGGATGGGAGAGATTTCGGGTGTTTGTGTTTTTGTTAGTTTTTTTTTGTGGTTTATGTTAAAAATAATTTAAAAAAGACTTTGATCAAAAAAAAAATAAAGGAAAAATTCAGCTAAAAAGGAGAACAGAAACATTTGCTTTGGACAAATAGAAAAGTCTTAAAGATTCTCGTCGTTACAGAGAGAAAAGCAGGCCGGACCAGCTTTGGAGCGTTTTATAAAAAGTGAAAAATAAACTGCTGGAACAGCCTGAAGTAAAAAGTAACATCAACACAAGCGACACTTTGGGTACACACATCCAGCAGATGTCTAAATCCCAACCTGCTCGGCAAGAATCCTGATCTTTGGCACCGAAAAACACGAGTCAGTGATCCGCCCCAAATCTGTTTTCAACAGGAGTGATTAAAAAGGTGGAGAGAAGGAAAGTAGTGGTGATCAAAACAAGCAGCTCTTTGTGCGTTTGCCAAACTGGTAAGGAGCACACACACACAAACAACCGCAAAATCTCCAAGTGTAAACAGTCAATCAAACATATCGACGCAGAGAACAGGGAAGCTCACACACCCACATGTGAAGGAACCACACACACACACACACATTTCTCCACAAAGTGACAGATGCAAAAAAAAATCACTCACATCAAGGAGCGAGTCAAAACAAGCTGCAAAGCCAAAGGGGAAACCTATCAACGCACACACACACACTCAAACACACACATACACAAACGTCAGGACTCAAAGATCTCTGTAATTAACTGGACGTCCTTCTTGTGTCCTTTAAGACATTTTATCCTGCATCTAAAAGACGTCTTTGGTCGTCTTAAAGAACTCAAAACATAAATGTTTAGCTTCCTTCTGTTCGTAAACATCATGACTGACAGCTCGCATTAAAGTGAAAACAGGCCTGGACGTGGCAGGAGGAGGGGTGACGGGAGGCAATTAGAGACATTTCTTTAGATGATAATAGCTGTGTACAAGCATCACAGCTCGTGAAACTATTCAAAGCAAGTGAGAAGATGAGTGTAGCAATAAAAAAAATAACAAATAAAAAATGGTTTGGATGGTGTGCGAGCCCACAGTATGCTCCTGAGGGCAGCGAGGGGGAGGAAGGAGTGGCAGCTTGTCTTACTCTGGCATGTTGGGATGTCGCAGTACTTCCAGTAGATCCCGTCTTCGTGATCGGGGATGTAGCACCACGGCTGAACGTCCCCGTCGGGATTCCTGGAAAACAAACTCTGGTTAGGAGATCTGTCAAATTAAAAGGAAAAAAAACGGAAGAAATGTTTGATTTTGTTTGTTTTATTCCTCATCAAACATGTAACCTTAAAAGTTCCTTAAAACTCAAAAATACAAAACGTTTATCCTTGCTTCAACTAAACCTATTTTCAGTCACTTTGGCTATTTGTAGGCAAACAAGTTTGCATCCAGTTACAGATTTTATTTTGTTTTTTGTTTTATTTAAAACCCCTTAACAATCGTTGTACCGGTGGGCAAAAACAGGGCCGTTTCTACGTTTAAACCAGGGGTGCCCAAACATTTTCCCCAAGAGGGCCAAAATGAGAATCTATACGGGGCTGTGAGCCAAATGCAGTATTATAATATATGCAATACAAATACTTCTTTTGGTAAAGTCCATTATTTTTAACGAATAAGCTAGCAGCCAGTGTGGTGGCCTGCCTTTGTTTTAGTCTGGGCACTTGTAGAAAGCCTGCCATACGCTCAAAAAGCAAAGGCTCATGGGAAATTTCATGAATTGATAAAATAATGGCACGGTGGCTCAGTTGGTAGAGCTGATTACTCTCCAGGCTGGGATTTGATCCAGCAACCTTTCTGGGTAGAGTTTGCATGTTCTCTCAGTGCATGCATGGGTTTTCTCCGGATACTCCGGCTTCCTCCCACAGACCAAAACCATGACTGTCAGGTTAACTGATAACTCTAAATTGTTCCTAGGTGTGAGTGAGACAGTAAATGGTTGTTTATCTCGTTTGTCTCTATGTGTGTCCCTGTGATGGACTTGAGACCTGTCCAGGGTGTACCCCGCCCCTCGCACTGTGACTGCTGGATATGGACACCAGTGACCCTGAAAGGAAGAAACAGGTACAGTGGATAATGGATGGATAAAATAATGTTTTTTCTGGCCTTACAAAGTGTGCAAATCTACATGTGTGGTTAAATCTAATCTAAATATATCTTGTTGTTACTTGTATTTCATGTTTCATGTTTAATCTTAATATATCAAAGATAAAGTCAGCACCATGAGTGAAAACTATGCATCACAGCTATTTTTATAGTCATTGGGCCAATGGATGAAATGACTAAGTGTAAATACTGTGTCTACATAGGACGACAGGTTACAGCCTAGTAACTAGGTCAACTGCTGGTGGGCCAAATCAAATGGTTTGGTGGGCCAAATTTGGCCCGCAGGCCCCAATTTGGGCTCCTCTGCTTTTAACGTTTCCAGACGGGGCGTTTTTATTTTTTATTTGTTTTTTTGTTTGAAAACCAGTGTGTCAGATGACTTCCTCCAGTTCTTACTTTAAACGTGACACCCTTACAAAAAAATCCAAAAAAGAAAAAAAAATTTTAAAGGTTTTTAAGAAAATTCAGGGGTGACTGGAGACATACAGCATCCTGCTCTTAAATCCTGCTGTTTATTACCTCCGCTAAGAGTGAGGTAATGTTTTTGGTCGCGTATGTCTGTCTGTCTGTCGTTCTGTCTGTGGACAACATTACTCAAAAACTTGTGGATGGATCGTCATGACATTTTTACCACATGTGGGTACTGGGCCAAGGAACATATCTTTAAATTTTGGTGATGTTCCGGATCACGATGCGGATACAGGAATTTTTTTTTTCTTTTAACACTCTGAGATCTGCAAAGCTGTGATGCTTTCACAGGGCTTCTGTAAAAAAACAGTGAGCTGGATTGGACAGCACGGACTTCAAACTTTATAAAAGTAATGTTAAAACCAGATTTAATGATGAATAATTTTTGCCATAATATGCACATTTACAGAACATTTTGTGACCAGGAAGTGCGTGACTGCACCATGAATCCTATTTTTCCCATTTCCTCAAACACACCACATTTCCAAAACAACCAATCAAAACAGTTAGTCTCTACTAGGCTTGTAAACAGAGAGCTGCCGGGCCTCAAAGTTTGGAGACGGGGGGAGCCAGGAAGCACTTTATAAAGAGAGACAAACCATTACAAACTCATACAAGGAGATAAAACAGATGTTTTACATGGTGAAATGTGACTGATGAAAACTTAGGAGCTTAATCCCACACCAGTTTGATGATGAGTCTTTTTTTTCCACATTAGACTCCACAGGGAAGAAATCCCATGCATACTGCCTGCTTAAATGTTCACAACGTTAGGACTTATCCAGCAAATGTGTTTCCATCTCTGCTTTTGCGCATTAACTCTTACAGGATGGGGGAAATGGTCTTGGAGGAGGTTTGAACTCTCCAAGTGCTTCTAGTTTATATCATTCATTTGGAGTCTACTGTATATAAAGTGGAACTTTATTCCTCCTTATTGTGGACCCTCGTTCACCTATTTTCAGAGGTGTGTCTCAGATCAACTCATTTTGAGGCTGACTCTTTAAATGGCAAGAATGGTCAGAAACACGGCGAAAAGGTGTTAGAAAGACAAATAGTCTTGCGGGTATGATTTATAAAGTCATTTATTGATGGGCAGACATGAAACAGAAAGCAATCACGAAGTCTGTTAGATGTGGGCCCCCTGTCATAGGCCGGGCAAGCAATGTTATACTGTCAGCTATCATYATGTGATAAYGAACAACCAATCAGRAWCYGCCTCGTTCTGGTACATGAAGTAGGTCAGCTTGATGATGACGTCCAGGGATATCACAAGATATGAACAATTGGACAGTGTCAAGGTGATACATAATAAGTATTCCACAACAGCACCCAACTCCCAGAGCGGTCTATTCTAACATGACAGCGGGGTTTATGGCTTTATAGCCGCGCAGAAACTTTGTACAAATGAATTAAAAGATGTCAACAACAGAAGACTTGTCTGTCCAGCCTTACATGTTGGAGCCAGAGTCTGACCCAGAACCACAGTCTGACAACCAGAGGAGAATGAAGACCACCAAACTAGTTGGTAAATCCAGACTTTATTTAGAAGTTCTGTCTCAAAAACAAAATGACGTAACCATTCAGAAAATGTCAAATAGAGAAAACTGAACTTGTTGAAAAATATGACCCAAACAGAATATAATTTTGCAGCACCTCAGACTAAATTCAACTTTTCTGCACTAAAAGACTCCAAGTCTACAACAAAATGTATTTAACATGGAGAAACGTGGATTTTGCAGATTCGTCCCTTTTAAGAACGCATGCTTAGAGAAGAATATTGTGCAGATTTAGTTTATTACTGCACGATTTTATTATCTTGTCATGACTTTGCACCGAGTACCTAAAAGTTTTTTGCACTGTCTGGTGACTTCAGACCAAACATCAACTCAAACTTTATGATCCAGATTAACTGCTAATGGAACTGGGTTATATTAGAGCTGCAGCCTTTATTCTTGGGATAAAAATAAGTCCTGAAAGTTCGGGTGTAAAACTGCAGAACTGAGTATGTGCAAGATTATGCTGTTTCTTTTCTAATTCTATGAAAGCTAGTAAAAATAAATAAAAATGTTGTTGCCCAATGAAAAGTGGTGGATGTGTGTTGGAGAGGGGATTAAAGCTAAATGGGGGGTTGAACCGATAAATGGTGAAACATTAGGGTAAAAACATCACATTGACCTGGAATCTCCTTTGCAAAGAGCTTAATAAGCTGCACTGTTTAACTGCAGCTTGATTCAGACCCGTCAATCATTATGATTAGCACCCTTGTTAGCTTAGCCCACTTCTCTTCACTCTGGAGGCTTAACATGCCAGTCAAGGGGAAGATCCAAAAAGTCTGCTGGAGGTCAGTGGGAAGGCTCTTTGTTCTGGGCCAGACAGACCCAGACCTAAAAAAAAAGATAAGTGATGGGGCCGTGCTTTTGTCTGAGGCCGCAGCCTCTTTTGAACCTCATCAAGGCACTTTTAACCCATCATAATAAGGCTGAAAGGCCCCTCGGTGCTTCTCCTTTTCACGTACAAAAGCAATGAGGAGCGGGCCAGCAGACAGAAATATCTGAAAGCTTTGTGCGGGCTCAATATCTCCAGGGAAATCATTCAGCTTTGCAAATCAGGACCCTTGTGGAAACTTCTAAATTGTGGGGAAATTAAGTAAACGCAGGCGTAGCGAGCGGTGGAAGCTCATGCTAATGCCGTTTCAGCTCTTTAAGCTCTATTTCAGGATTCAGCATGAGCTGTAAAAACACACTACTGGTTGACTAAAAAAGGCTTCTTAAGTGACTTTTTTTTTTCCAACCCTGACTGGGATTCCCAGAAACCTTTTTGTCTTTTGACACACCTCATTGTAGCATCTTGAAAAGGCCTTGCAGCGATGTCCGTATCCTGTTTCGCTTTTTGTTTGCGACGACGTGAAGGGCGTTTCCAATTCTTTTCTTTTCCGATAAAAAAAAAAACACCATCCGGAGTATCTTTCCTTCTTTTCAGGCTCAGGATGAAGTGCTGACAAAGATATCATTGTGTAAATGGGTAGATGAATCTGATTAAAGCTTCTGCTCTCAACATATATGTCCTGTTGAACAATGGGAATCCAGCACGTAAAGAAAAAGGTACATCTCTCAACGGTGAATCTTTAAATGTTCCCAGCTCGATATCACGAATCTAGATCTAGTTTTTGCTCCACCCTGACAGGAAGAAGACGCCTGTTTGTTTGGCCTGAAGCTGCTGTTTAAAAAAAGACAAAAACTGCACCAAAAATCATCAAAACACTACAGCTAAGTCCGCATTTCCTTTTTATTGTGTGTCAACGAATCATAGTTTTAACAGGAATCACAAAAACATGTCTGATTGTGTGTCTTTAATCACCCCCCGAGGAGGCAGACATAAATTACAACATTAGCTTTAAACAAACCCTCAGGAGACCACCTGCCCGACCAACGCAAACCGTTTCATGAGGATGAAGGTTCTATTTTCACACCATTTGTTTGTAACTTTATTTTTTTAAATCTACTTCTGCATATTTTGTTCATTCATATGCATTCATGTTTTCTAGCAACATCAAAAGAAACGTCAGCTCATTCAGAAGATGGTCGTTATGATGCGAGGTTTATGATTTTTTAAAATATTTAACTTTATATACTATTTTACACAGAAATACTTCTCGTATCTTTGAAATCTGATTGGACATATTTGATATAGTTTTCCTTCTTATGCTGCTTTTAGCATTTAGCCAGCATTTTCCTAATTTTAGCTTTTATCTATCATTTTGCTACATTTAACATTTATTCAGCATTTTGCTACCTTTGGCCTTTAGTTGAAATTTTGTTAGTTTTAGCTCAGTTTCTGCTACTTTGATTTTCTAGTAACAAATTTACTATATTTAGCTTTAACAGATGTTTTACTACTTCTGGTTTAACATTTGCTGCTGTTTTAGCTATAATTTTGCTACTTTTTGCTAGTGTTTTCTACTTTTTTAAATTACTTCTAGCTTGTGTTACAATACTTTTAGCTTTTAAGTATTGCTTTGCTGCTTCTGGCATTAGGCAGTGGTGGGCAGCGCTAATCCAAAATTTAGCTCCACATTTTCTAAAGCGCTTATGAAAATATTTAGATCCGCAACCTCAAAAGCACTTATGCCATAGTAAAACTAGCGGAAGCTAATTTTAAAGCGCAAGTTCAATTTGACACTTACTAACTGGCAATAATTCATGTACTATATATGTACAACACTGCCAACTAGAGGTGTATGAACCCTTATACAGCTTAATCATACAACTGCCAATTGCTTAGCTCCTGGTGTAAAAGTTTAAAAGTTGTTGAGGATTGCTAGTTTGGCTGCTTCTTTGTCATTTTCTTTTGTTTGTTGTAGATTTTTCCTTAAAGAAGCATCAATAAAGTAATTTTAAAACTGTTTATTGGAAAACTGAAGTGATGCATCCTGGGTACATGACGGATTTGATTTGACGCGAAACAAAAGCATGGAGAACAGGAAACTATCTTCACTTCAAAATAAGAGCTTGGATTTTAAAGTTTTCCATGTAGTTGCTCCAGTTGACCACTAGATGTCTGTCTTCATCAGCATAACATCTTTAAATCATTTCTGCGTCTCTAACCCCGTTGCTTCGACCAATTACGTCAAGTGTTGAGTTCCAGCATTTAAACTTTTTTTTTTTTAAAAGGAGCTTCGATTGTAAAGTAAAATAAATCAATACATGCAAAATTTTAGTATGGATTACAAACGTTAACTGTTTGCTGGGACAGGGAGTTCTAAACACTGCCTTCCTGCTACGTAAGCAGACACAAAGCATTGTGGGAAATCAGAACCGTGATTGAAAGCAACAGTCAGCAGGATGAATACCTTTCCAATAAGTGTGTTTATCTGGGAGGGGTGTTGTTGAATAGATCATGTGTGTTGTGATTCATTGACAGCCATACCTTCTGCTGTTCAAGATAATGATGACTGGTACATAATTAGTTATTAGCGGTACCGCATTTTAATTTTAGAAAGCACAAATCTGCTTATGAATTATAAAATTAGTAAGACAGCTAAAGCGCAAACAAAATATTTAGGTCCGCAATTAGCGGATTTGCGCTTTAATGGGCTGGTGCCCACCACTGGCTTTAGGTATTTGGTTTATTTTAGCACTTAGCTAGTGTTTTTTTACATTTAGGTATTTTTAACTACTTTTAGCTTGTATTATATAACTTTTAGCTTTTAAGTAATGTTTAGTTGCTTTGGACTTTTAGGCAGTATTTGGTTTCTTTTAGCTTTTAGCTAGCATTATGATAATGTGAGCTTTAATTTGGTGTTTTGTTTCTTGCAGACATCAGTGTTCAGCTTATTTAAAGGCCCTGTCAACACTGACGTTTTAGACAACTTATGAATTTTTTTCCACTAAATGTCTAATAAAAGTTAGATAGTTGATCAATTTCTTTAAACTACAGTACGTACACGCCTGAAAAAAGCTTCCAGTTGATTTTTTAAAATTCCATCTTTAATATAGATGTCTCCAAACTTTTCATAAGTTGGCATAAGTTGCCTAAAACGTCATAGTGTGACAAAGCCTTTAGCAATAACAAGTGTGTTTCAGCAAAGTCCTCCAGTACTCGCCTTCACCCTGCTGTTTCACAGAAAACACAATGTCTCAGGTTAGGAATACGTCTGGGTTTCATTTTTTCAAATTCAATTCAAAAATACTTTATTGATCCCAGAGGGAAATTTGGTAACTGTGGAAATTTGGTTTCCCCTCAAAGACTCCCTCACACCTGCACATATTCTTTAGCAGAAACATGGAAACATCATCTCCGCTGCTAAAGTGAACAGGGAAACCCACATGACAGAGAAGCGGTCGGTCCTGCCCTCGGGTCATACACAGTGTGTGTTTTCTGTTTTTCTGTAAATCTGAGGGGGAAACAGAAGCAGACAGTCTCAGATTCACTGAGGTGCCACAGCAGATAAAAGTGGACCATGATGGATGGTAACCTGTTGGTTTAACCCTGCAGCACAGAAGAAGATGTGATCCTATATGAAGACTGATAAAATCGTGTGTGTGTGTGTGTGTGTGTGTGTGTGTGTGTGTGTGTGTGTGTGTGTGTGTGTGTGTGTGTGTACATTTAGCTGCATTCCCTTCCCCATGTGTCAGCGAGGAACTTAATTGCTCTGATCAGAAGAGCTTGTTGAAACACTCCCATACCCGGAGGTAGAAGATATTTGGACTCTTAATTGGCACAATTACGCTGATTGAGTCACTTTTGCTCAGAGCGAGCCACACAGTTCGGTATGCAGGCAGTTAAAGCCACCGTGGCTCACAGCCTCCATCAGAAAAAAAAACAGCTGCTCTCAGCTGGCTGCTGCTCAAACGCTTCAATCCAAAACTTTATGATCAGCTTTAAAATGCCTGGCAATGCTATGCTTCATATAAAAATCTAAAAAATCATTTGAGTGAAGTCTTAGATCATCAAAACTTTTCAAAGAAACAAATATTTAGAGATTTGAAACGGACTTTAGTTTCATGATCAAAGACGAACTTTCCTCATTTGGCTGAATTGACGGGAGAAGAAAGTGGTGATGAGAGGTTTCACAGGACATCAGAGTTCAGTTATTTGACGCAGGAGAGAAAACCTTTTAATAAACCATTTTGTAGTTTTTTTTTTTTTTGAGCACATAGCGAAGCCTCTTCTGGGTCACAGGTGAACCAGGTGAACGCTGAGGTTACTATGAAAATGCCATTATTATTGTGCAAAATCAACCAGCTCAAAAAGCAGGTTTATAGCTTTAGATATTTATGAAAAATCTCATCTACAATCCTGACGGAAAGTTTAACAAAAATCAGCTTAGAGAAAATACATTGGGGCTGATTAACAATGTAAATTTACCTGTTGAATTTGTGCAAGAGCAACCACAGCTTTTTCCTGATAAACGCGTGAGGTCGGCCCGCTTCGAGCATTTGTGACAATTTCTATCTACAAAATGCGTTAAAGGGGCAATATCATGTAAAATCAACTTTTCTGAGTTTTATATCATGTTATAATGTTATACTCTCATAAAAACATGCCCAAAGCCTTGCTTTGACTCATTCATACGTTTGAGAAATCCTGCAGTGTTTTTAGGAAGCCATGCTGAGGAGCAAAACGACAGGTGGGGACCAGAAACACCCCTGGGACGTGTCTTTAAGCCGAACTTCCTCATGGCAGAGCGCATCCCAATCATTCATTTCCCTTAACTACAACTGATCTTTGTCTCACCTACATATTAGTATCTATTAGAATTCAGGATTGGTTTATTGTCATACGCAGGTTAACAAAGGTCAACAATGCAATGAAATTCTTAGGAGAAAAAACATGCTATATTAAAAAAATATATACTATGCAATAAAAGCACAAAATAAAAAATATACTAAATAAGTAAAATGTAATATTTACAGTGCACAAGTGAAGTATGGTGAGAGTATAGTGAAATATAATGGTGCAGGCAGGGTGAATAAAGTATAAGTAGAGTATTTCATAGGTGGTAATACTGATGACAATAATAACATGACTATAACATGGTAATGACACTGTATAACCCATCCAGGTCAATTAAAAAAGAAAAGTAAGACTATAATGATGTCAGATTATGTAAATAATGTGGTTTAAACACAGAACTTTATAAGTTCGAAATAAAATTTCTGCCTCCTTTACAAAGTGATGATGAATCATTTGCTTTTAAAACATATTTGCATGGAATAATTATTTTTGACAAACAGAAAAATGTGAGTAAATTTTTCATAAACACAAAACAGATGTGCTGAGGTGTTGCCACAGATAAAAGTGTTGATTTAACCCCGCAGCACAAAGAAAGATGAGTTCTAATAAAAGTCCCTGCCACTGGGTGTGAACACTTTAATGAGAGCTCTGAAGTGAATTTAAGGAGAGTTGAATTCCCATTCTGGATGCCAGTGATGCCCCACTTGGCTCTGATCAGAAGAACTTGTTAAAACACTCACCCAGAGGAAGAAGTTTGGACTCTTAACTGGTACCATTAAGCTGACTGAGTCATGTTTGCACAAAGGGAGCCACATATTTCACTTCAACACCAGCTAGACTCACATTAAAGCGCCTGTGACATCATTTTTTTTTGTAATAAAAATGAATGCATTTTAGGAAAGATAATATTAAGAAAATATTGCAAAGAAATTTTCACTCTGCAGAGATGAAGTTGTTGAGATATTTGCATGTGAATTATAGGGCTGTGTATTGGCAAGAATTTGGCGATACGATACATATCATGACAGACGGGTCACAATACGATATATCCCGATATATTGCGATACTGTAAACAAGGTGATATATTGCGAAATATTGAGATTTTTTTTGGTCCAAAAATGCTATTAAATAAAAACCTCTTACTGGAAAAAAAAAAAAACGAAAAACCAAAATTCATTGTCTCAGAAAATTCTATTACATAGACATGCGCTAACCTTCTGTAACGTGAAGACTGACTAAAGATGGAAAAAAGAGCGCACGAGACACTTAATTTGTCTTAAAATAGAAACATTCTGACAAATAAGTAACTGTTTGTAACCTTACCTCAGCTTAGAAGGCAGAGGGTGTCGGTCTTTTCTGCTCAGATTCAGCTATCGGAGCATGAAGCTAATGTTTACTCACAATGCTAATGCTATCCTTACTCTCTGGAGCTCAAGAGGTAGAGGAGCCAAATGGCTGGCTCACTACTGCCAACTAGTGGTCAGAGGCTGAACTGCAACATAAAAATGAACGGCTGGCAGGAAAGTTGACATTTTAAACCTCAATTAAATATCAATACAGGACTTTAGAATATCGATACAGTATCGGAAAATGAAATATCGCGATATTTCAGTGTATCGATATTTTCTTACACCCCTAGTGAATTAACAGGAAATGATGTCAATGGTGAATGTTTGCATGTAAACAAAGTGCTGCTACAATAACTAATAAACACAGACCGTAGAGAAGAATCTGATGTTTCTGTAGAATATTTTGAGTCACCATCAGAGAGATGAAGATGAGTCAAAGTTCAAATAATATTGATTCAATAAACAAAGACCAGAGAGTTTTCTTTCTTGAAGAATTCCTCTTTGATGTCACTTCCTGTTTTATTTTGGCTGAGCCAAGTTCAAAAGAAAATATGCCAGTTATGTGGCAAAATGAGTAAAATCATGTATTGTGTTTCTTGAATATAAAGACGTTGTCTTTGACCTTTTTGTAGTTGAAGGTTATGCATGTCGCAGGCACTTTAATGTCTTAAAATAAGACAAATTTCATGTTTAATTATTATAATCAGACGTATGGTGTTGACAGTCTGTGACACAAGCATTAAAGATAATATTATTGAATCATAATACGAAGCAGGACAAAAATCAGACAAAAACGTGTTTCCTGATAAGTGTTGGTTGATGATTTCTGATTACCTCTGCTGGTTTAACAAAGCGGTCATCCAACCAGCCAACTGCAGCTTTTCTGACCTCACATGTGAACCTGACATCATGAGGACTCAATTACAATCAACTGGGAGAACACAATTCACCCTGGCATTTCCATTATCTCATGCGTGTAAGGGGAAGGCATTAGAAGCCACAGCGCACACGCATAAATTCTGCACACCTGCATATAGATAGCCATGAAAATGACCTGGCATAGCTATTCAGCTGCTCACTGAACCATGCTGGAGTTCACACCATCATACTAATGCAGCGGCGGCGGCGGACTCCAATCTCAGCCTGCGGTCAATCAGACGAAACAACGAACGTAAATCAGGACTTTGATTTGTCTGGTGTTCTTTTGAAGAATTGAAAAAGGGTCAAAGGGGTACTTTTTCAGCATTCACTCAAAATGTAGAAGGTTTTATTCTGACCGAGTACGTTTATGACTAAACAATAAATGTTTTTCAGACGTTAAGGGTCAAAGGGGTACTTAACGTCTGAAAAACATTTATTGTTTAGTCATAAACCTACTCGGTCAGAATAAAACCTTCTACATTTTGAGTGAATGCTGATTCACTATTGATTTCCAGGGTTTGTCGTGCATTTCGTAAGCATTTTTCTACACAAGCTGAGCAGTTTTAGCCACTAGTATATAAATACAAATGCTGCTTTTAGCTAGCACCTTGCTACATTTAGTTTTTTGTTAGGTCTTTACAACTTTTATATGTTTATTAATTCAGATCCCCATTAGAGACTACTCTTCCAAAAATATAAAAGCACATTAAAACAAATCGATCAACATAACTATAAAGCAACACAGCCGGAAACAAAGGCTGTGTCCAAATTCAGGGTCTGAGTCTGGACCGGATCCTTGATAAACTGCGAAATCCAGGAGACTGTCTGTGAATTCAGAGGGTTTAGCCTTCTGCTTTATTCCCATCCTTACCCCAGTGTATAAAGATGCTGAACAAAAAATAAATCAAAATGAGCAAAATATCAATATGTTCGTATTAAAAATATCATACAACAAAAAAATTAGCTTAAAGGCAATATTTGAAGAACTAATAGACCCGCCACACACGTACGTTTATTATGTTATGCCAGCTTTTTTGATTTCTGACAAGAATAATATTAAAAATCTAGAACATCAAAGCAGTTATGACCGGGATCCAAGCCTGTTTATGCATGTCAAAAAATATGTCTATACAAATAACAAAAGCATTAACAACACAACCGCTTAAAAATTTTAATTCATACACCACCAGAATTTTTTTAAAACTGTACTCCTTTCTCTTGCTTTGTCCGCCATTACAAGCAGAAAAAAATCTCCCGTCGGCCCGCAATGCATTATGGGATTTGGTTGGCCGAGAAGGATCCATTGAACCATCGCTCAAATCGGGGGAAAGGAGGAAGCATTTTTGGCCATATTAGAGGAATCTTGGAATTTGGACAGCCTCTGTATACGCTGTGACGTAAGCGGCTGACAAATTCGGCCTTTGGAGGACGCAGCCCCTGAATTTGGACCTAACCTGATCAAAAGAAACACTTAATTAAATTACTTCAATTAATGAATTCGAAATTATTACTGTGAATAGATTTTTTAAGAGCCCTCTTAAATTGATTGTGACTATTAAAATGCTAGCTAGACTAGCTAAATTTTAGCTAATGAACTAGCAGTAATCTGCATTTACATTGTATTTTTGCAGAAAATTAAATAGATTTTTTTCCAGGGATTTCTGGATTTAACCCTGGTGATGATCTGTAATTAGATATTCACCGCTGAAATAAGACTTCCTACGTCTCAGCTCAAACACAAGAGCTCTTGTCTTTTTCTTTAGGCGTTCTGCTCCTTTCTTTGCAGGGGAATAATGTGACATTTCCCCTCTGCCCCCCNCCCCCCACCCCTCCCCTGTTTTCACTGGGGTATTTTATTGCAAGCTGTAAAGATGAAATGTGGGGGCTGTTAGAGCTCTTTCTTCAACCCCCGATCCACTGCCCTCTCTAAAATCTCCAGCGACGGGATGAAAAGTCAGTTTGTGATCCTTTACGTCTCAGCTTCTCAACATCTGATACAAGCTTAGAGCCGTGTGTTAAAGTTGAGACGTGTAATGATTCCTGACCCCACCACCACACCCCCCTGCAGCTTTGCATTATCCACCTGTGCTCTGCCCCAGCTCTCATTTCTTAAAACTACATTTGGCCTCAGGGTCAGACGAGCTAAAACTACCTCCCGACTTCGCGTCCGTCTCTTTTGTCTGTCCATTACCAGCCATTTTGGAGCTTTGCCGTGTAAAAAGGAAAGATGAGAGACACACAAATCAGGTGGGAGGATGTAAAAGACTTTGAAGGTTAGAGTGGTTTCGACTGATCCATGTAAATCAGAAGATTTGCAATCCAAATTGAACAACGAAGCATGATCAACCTCGGGAGCTACGTTTTCTGTGATCAAACAAATCAAACATCCCAGATCTTTCTGTGAAGTGGGAGAGTAACCTCCTCTCTGATCACAAAAAACTCATCTGCGCAAGCAAAGGCATGCACAAATACTTGACCTTGCGCAGACATGCCATAAATGCCATCCCTCATCTTCTTACAATAAAGTGGTCACTTTAGTGCTGCTGGTGGGAGGCTTCTTACATGTTTAGAAAAGTTTAAAAAGAGCAGCAGCTTCATCTCTGAGAAACAAAAATCATTCTTTCTGAAAGAAAAAAAGAGGCAAAGCTGTTAGTTGTCAGTGAGCTGCCAAAGCTGATGACTGCACGAGAGGCCAAGAAAACAGCCGAATCCAAACAGAGAAAATGTACGCTTTCTAGACATAATGAGCTCCTAATGTGCACGGAACTTTTACCTCAATGCTCTGAATATATCCAACTCATAAATCTTCCAAAATCCCATCTCGTCCAAGTAAAAAACAAATTCATCCAGCTCCACTTCAAAGCTCCGCCGCCGTATGAGTTTACAACCAACATTCGGAAGAAATGTTTCAGGGGCTTTGGGCCGAGGAAGGGAGGGTTGTTCTGTTTCCTATGGCCTGAAAATCCCGGCCAAGCCACTGTTCTGGACGTCTCGGTTAATTTCAACTGACTCACAGAACAGTGGGATTCCCTGGAAATAGTACACAAGTTTGACAGTTATGCCTGTAATGCTGACAGTTGTTGTTGGAGCGTGACCGACGGAGAAAAATGGTTTTCTAGACACCCAAAGCCACCGTGTCCCTCCACAGCTCATCGGGGATGAAGGACGGATTTTCCTCCGCAGACTCTGAGCATGTTTACATGTTTGTGATGACACGGCTAACTGCCGTCTTTGAGAAATGTGCAGAAAGCAAAGACCCCCGTGAGCAAACGCTTTGAAGGAGGGATCCAACCTGGATGTAATTTAGTTTTTTTTGTTTTTGTTTGTTTTTTTACGTCAAGGCCTCAGCAGGTCAAACACTAACTGATTAGGTCTAGTTAGTCTAATTAGCTTTTAGATTATCATCATGTAATGATGGAAGAGGCAGTTAAAGCTATTTTGGTTACACTTTGGAAATTACAGTTTGTGTGATTTCATGTATTATTGTGATACACATGAATACTTTCTTAAATTTTCAATAAAACTCATCCAGGGATTTGTAAAAGGTAATGCTTAAAACACAAACAATGTGTTACAGTGAAACCCCGCAAAATCACGGATCACCGTTTGTGAACTGGCAGATTTTTCCATGGAACCTAAGTACTAGTAATTAATGAATGAAACCAGTACAGTAAACATACTCTATGTACAGTATGGAACTATTTATTCTTGTGCTCTTTTTGTCAATGTTATTAAATATGGGGTTTAAGCTGTTAAAACGAGCATTTATGGACTGTTTTTTTAAACTTGTTTAAAAACACACTTTTACTCTCTGGCTTTTGGCTCAGCCTGAGACTTTTTTATTCTATTTTTATTTTATTTTTATTGTTTTATTACTGGTTTTAGTGTTTTTAATCATTGTCTTGTGTTTTCATGTTTTGGTTTTATATATGTAGCACGTTGTTGCAGCTGTGGTTGTCTTAAAGGGCTTTATAAATAAAGTTGAGTTGAGTTTTTTTTAACTGCGTCTATTAATTGCTTTATTTGTTGTTTTTTTTTTTTGCAATTTACAGGTCTTGTAAGAAGGTAACCCCTTTGAAAAGCGGGGGTTCACTGCTGTGCTCAGATCATGTTTTTTGGATGATGCTCAGCTACTACCACTCCAAATTTTGAGCTCAATATCTATAAAACTGACTGATTGATAGTTTTTTTTTTAGTTTGATAAGGTTTCTAAGCTGTGGCGGCCATCGTTAATTGGGTTGATGTCAATGGTTAATGGGTTAATGAGTTCCAAATCCAATTATTAATTTCTGAAAGCTTCTTTAAAGGGGAAGTGTTGTGCAAAAATTACCTTTTTTTAAACTTTCTATCATGTTGTAATGTCATTCCCTCATCAAAACCATACCCAGAGTGTTGAGCTACAGCTGAGCTCCCACAGAGCACCCCTCCCCCAAAAAATTGGTGTAAAGGTGTGCTGAAGTGGGAGTGTCAGAAATGGTAGGAGGTTCGTAAAGAGACAGAGGTCAATTTCAAGGTGTTTAGATAGAATATGATGCAGAACCAAATATATTTTTGATTTACACAGCATTTTCATAACAACTGAAGAATTTCCTTTATTGTGATAAAGAGTTGAACTATGTGCCTGGAAATTACATAATACCCCCCCCCCCCCCCAATATCCATCGAGTGGTTCATGAAATATTTTAGTAATAAAAGCACATTTGTACACACAGACACAGGCAAAAAAACAACTCATTGCCTTCAGCAATGTAAGATAATCAGGCGTTTGCTGAGTTTAAAAATAACTTGAATAAAAGAAAAAAATAATGAATTAAAACTAAAAGGAAGGGAGGCAGAAATAGTAAGAGGGAAAATGTCAAAGTCGGGTAAAACTAAGGAATTAGTGGTTCAGCTGATTTTCAAAAACAAAAGACTCTTGTTCAAAGCAAAACATAAAAATAAACTTCATTATTCTAAGCAGAAACAGCTAAAATCCTTATATCACGCTGCAGTTTGAAACAAGCACAACTTCTGAGGAAAAGCAAAATATAACATGCTAATACACCAGCGGGTGGTTTTTATTACCTTTGAACAGCGGCGGGCTACTCCTTTCCTTCCTGTTTCCAATTTTTCTGTGTGTTTTGATCATTAAGCCAACTTGCTGATATCTGCCTCAAATTTAATCTCCACTAACACATGTGTGAAACATTCCAAACGCACGGATCGCAACAGGAATGGGACAGGTCACGAACTGATTAATAAGGTTTAGAAAGAAGGAAGAAAACGTGCTCATAACATCAAAAATGTGTTCCTCATGATTTTCAGATTTCTTCTGATCTGGGTTTCATTTCCTGTGTTGTTGTTTTAATTTCTTAAAGCTTCCAAAAAAAATGTGTGTACCACTGCAAAAATACTGGCAACACAAAAGAACTGAGTTGTGGCTTTGAATGCACACAGCATCATTTTTATTCATGTTTCCAGAAATGAACTAAAACATGATTTGTTATCCCGTTGAACCAAAATCAGCACTTCATCTTTAACTCGCATCAGTCACACTGTAGACAGATGATGTGTTTGTTTCATGAACCCCGTGGAGTTTTTTATTAACTTCTTGATTTAATTTTCAAAACATGCTTAGCTTAAAGAACTTCTAACTTCTATTCAAACATTATTATTTTAGATAGAGACCTAAAAGAGACTCACCTGCAGAAGTTGTGGCTTCCAAGACCTCCTTCTCCATTGGGATACTTCAGGGTGTTGTAAGGGTGCTGGAAAGTCTCATTCCAGAAGAGGCAGGGTTTTCCACCAAGCAGGCTGGTCTGGTTCTGGAAGCCCCTGTAGTCCTCTCCATTGGCCGTATAACACTCTGTAAATAAATAAATAAATTCAATTTAAAAAATTGGTGAAAAATCCCATCATATTTAGTGTTTTACACAAGAGATTAAAAATGGAAAAAATTTAAAGGGATCCCCGATTAGTTGTAACATTAGACTTTATTTGATAAACATATATTTGAACTGTAAAATAAAGGCTGTTAAAAGTCGATCATCAGATATTGTCCAAGATTAACCTTCAGGGTGGATATAGCTCGCTAGCAGCCTCGCACCAAGGACCTATCCATGTCATCATTTACTCAGAATGCTTTGCGTGAAACTAAAATAGCCCTGTGCATGTAA
>NW_013952479.1:1684659-1687495 GCF_001266775.1 Austrofundulus limnaeus
AAAGCTAACAGGCTAAGCTGAGGTTCTTCTTCCATGAAGCAGCTCTGTTGTCCTCCATTTATATGTTCAGTTACAGTTTCAGTTCCTCTCTGTCAACGCTCTCTGGTTTCATTTAAAAGTCGATCATCAGATATTGTCCAAGATTAACCTTCAGGGTGGATATAGCTCGCTAGCAGCCTCGCACCAAGGACCTATCCATGTCATCATTTACCCAGAATGCTTTGCATTAAATAAAATGGCCCCATCCGTGTAATATATTTTTAAACTTTTAGTTTAAATATTATAAAAACTAAACATCCTACAGTATTTTTAAAGTCTTTATTTTACAGATAAAATATATGTTTATTAAATAAAGTCTAATTTTACAACTAATCGGGGATCCCTTTAAGAAGGTATGGCACATATAAGACCTACTTTATTGGACATCTGGATTCTGTGCAACAACAGCCATACTCTTAAAATATTGTAATGTTCCTGGAATTATAATATGCACACAAGCTCCAGCCAAAAGTTTTCAGGCAAAATCAATAAAAAAAACATAGCTTTATTTATTGTTAACATATAATCAGACGGAGGGAAAAAGACGAAAAGATGTAAAGCTTGAGCAAATATGGCTTGAATTTGGAAGTACAGTATATAACAACCATATGTGGCTGCTGGGTCTCCAAAAAAAAAAAGAACAATGAATGTTGGAAAATCTGGAGGGAATTCAAACAAACAAAGTCTGATGAGAGGTTGATGAGCAATCGCCACTCAATGCACTCAGCCTCGGGGGGCTTCTGTTTTGAAACCTTTTATAATTAAAACTGAATACCATAAACAACAATAAAAAATATTAGATTGTTATGATTAATCATGAGGCAGGTGCTCATGTGAAAACAAACTGATAAAACTAACACAACTCTAAATAAAAACAAAGGACCAAGTCAAACACAGTTAGTCCTTTAAATAAGACCAGAGTTTCCAGGAAATAGGCTAAAAGTTCAAGTCTAATGTCTGCTGTGTTTCTAAGATGAAAAATAAATCAGACTGAACGAGCTTCAAACTTCAGATACTGATCAAAGACTTCATCACAATTCCTGGAAGTGGTCCTGATGCTGCTGGAAACTGGACTATAAACGGCATGACCTTTCAAAATAAAAATCATGTCCAATCACAACGATCCACAGTTTTGTCACAGCTGAGATGAAGAACACTCAGAAACATCTAGTCTGGCATGGAAAAAGACTAAAATAAAAACAGCAGGACTGTTTGGTTTAACAAAGTAAAACTGTGTGTCGTCTGCATAAAGATGACACTGATGTTCAAGAACAGAAACATGACTGACTAACGTGGGGTAGTAAGAAGTTAATCCATCCTTTACTCACTTATGCCTGTTCAGGACATCTTCAATACAGCTAGAAATGACATATTCATAGCAGAAAATACTTTTCTTAACAGTTAGGTGATTAACAAGAAAACTGAGCTTATTTCAGCTGTTCATTATAAAAACTAGATACTGCATAGTGGTAGCATATATCACCCCCCACGCAAAGCACCAAAACTCAGAAGTCATCTGGATGGATTTATTGTTTTGGGTGGGGGTCCAGAGATGGTGGAAGGGGTTCATTGGTGGGCCTGATGGATAGCCCTTCATCAACAAAACATCTGAAGCTCCTATGTTGAACAGTTTTTAAGTTATTAGCATTTTTGTATGTCCAGACACTCCCTTTTTAGATGGAGACCCCTCCTCAAATATGGGGTCTATCGTAAAGCCGTTGGCCGGTGCGGTGTATGTTGGACACATCTACATTCCTGACAAAATTTCACGTTGATCTGTGCAGCCTTTTCCGTGCGACGGTTGACCAAAAATGTTGAAAATTAATTAATTAATTAATTAATTAATTAAACAATATAAAAACAATGCAACCCCCGCTTGGTGTGCGGCGATACCAAACATTGCCAAAAAGGCTAAAGAGAAAAGAACAAAGGCAATTTTATGTAAACCAATTAAGTTTTTGTCACTAACAGGGGGAGTGGTTGAAAGAGTTTCACCTAAATCTGTGATATCCACTGTGACAAGTGGCAACAATGGAAGTTTGTATAAACCAGTCAGATTTTTTTATTTCACTTCTTAATGACTGACAGAAGTTACAAGTTAAATTTATGCAAAACAAAATGCAAAACAATCATCTAGCAATGAAATATAACCAGATTTTAACCTCAGAGCTAAATATAGTTTAATTTTTTTGCGTAAAATTTAAGTGTCAAATGGAGCAGGAAACACTGTTGGGTTGATAAGTTCATTGGCCAAAGACCATAGATCGTTTCAAAGAAACCTTTTGTAGCAGTAACTTGGAGTGGAATGTAATGCTCCAAACTCTGGCCATCACATGACTCTGCCCATGTTTACAAAGAGAACAGTGACCTATTCATTTACCTCCAAAACCTTTGTTTATTATCTACGAGTGGTAAGATAACGACAGGATGCGGCAGAGACCTCCTGTGATTGAGTACTGTTTAAGAGCCTTTGATGTACTCAACATGGCCGCTTATCATACAGAACTCAAAAGATCTTCACAGACACGAAGTCTAGCAGAACGGGTCTGCTAGTGAGACAAGCCCTTTTAAGCCAGACCCCCTGGTGATATATATCTCTAGGGCCTACATCAAAGACATTGTTTACATACCACCTCATTTTCGGTACCACAGCGCCCTCAAAGGACTGGTTTTATAATTACACCACTGATGTATGTTCTTCTGTTTATATTCTATTCTGATAAAAAAAAAAAAAAGAAAAAAAAAAGAATCATTGTATTTTCTACGTGACTCAATCATGTAAAACAATGTATTGTTG
>NW_013952479.1:1687505-1694433 GCF_001266775.1 Austrofundulus limnaeus
AATAAACAGGTGGTGCCCCTTTTGTTATGCTAATAATTACGAGGTATTTATGATATAATATTGTCCATAACATCGACAACAGCATATCCCTACACTTTTTAACAGGATTCAAAAGACAGAGTTGAGAAATCTTGGGTTACGCTTGTTATCACTGATGGAGCCAGAGAAAAAGCTATTCTTAGTGCTAATAAACCAATTTCATGCAGCGCCTGCCAATCAAATGTTAACAAAAAACAGAACAAAACTTGCTTGTTTGATTTGACTCCATGGGGTCTTGTTGCTGTGTTTGTAGTTAGGCAATGACTGGCCCCTTTTATCCAGTCAAGCTGTTCGGATCAAGTATGAGCTAATGCATTGCAGTATGACAGTCATTATAGCCCTTGGTGATCCAGCTGTGATTCACTGCTTTTTATCATCCAAACCCAAGTTTTCCCTACTTCCAGCCATGTTTAATCATTCTTTCACTCTTCTTCTTCTCCATCATCCATATTTCAACTCATAGATAAATATTTCCCTGAGAGTTGCACGCCTTGAATACAAATTTTGTGACGTGTTGTTCAAAGTTAGAGGTCATTCCTCTCATATGGACATAAAAAAAAACCTAAATGTTATTTATTGATTATTAATTTGTCAATGTCCAGAAATATAAAGAATTAATATAGGTAATAAAGGCAGAAGAACAACTCTGGCGCCACTCGAAAAACAAACAAGATCTTAAATGCGTCTGATCAAATTTGTCCATCCGTCCATTTTCTTCACCAGCTTTTCTATGCAGTGAGACAGGGAGCTGGTGCTTTTTCCAGTGGTCATGGGGTAAAATGTGAGGAGCTAAACCAAACAAACACCCATTCATGCTATAACTCACACCTAGTTACAATTAATAGTTAGCAATTAAGCTAACATACATATTTTGGGTCTGTCAGAAGAACCTGGAAAAAGCAACGGTTGGACAGTAGCCATGTTTCCATCCATATTTAATGCGAATTTTGAGCAAAGTTTTTAAAATGTCACAAAAAAAAAAGAAATATGTATCAGACTTGTTTCCATCAACTGGCTTAGAGCGAATCAACCAGGCTACACAAGGTGTAATTACTAGGGGTGCAACAATACATGTACCCGTATCGAACCGTTCAATACAGAGCTTTAGGTTCAATACACACGTGTATGGAACAATACAGATATTTTAAATTTATTTTATCAACTTGTCTTCTGAAGACGGTCTGTGTCAAAGGATCAGTGGATCTGTGTTCGATTACTCCACCTAGGCTGCATTGTCGAGCACAGATCCACTGAAAAACTTGCTGTTTCAGCAACATTTAATTCAAAAATTGTACTTTTGAGATTAAACAAATGTTCATAATTAATTTAAATAAATTACAAGTTAAAAAGTGCATGGAAATTTTTCTTTTTTGTATCGAAAATATATCGAACTGTGAGACTTCAGTATTGAACCAAACCGGATTGTGTATTTTCTGTATCGTTGCACCCCTAGTAATTACGTCAGACCTTGACGTTATAAATGGCTGTAGCAAACAGTAAAGTCTCAAACTCGCAGGGACAGATCTCAGGTCTATGGAGAGAAATAATCAGGAATGTGTTGCTGCTATCGGGAAAGTTGTAATTATTCTGTCATATCAACTAGGATTGGTGATATTACATGCTGTCTGGAGACGTAGAAAAATAAATGCAATTATCTTCCTGTTATGGTAATAACTGAGAAGACGCCCGCAGAGGAAGGATGGTCCAACTACAGCTGCAGGAACAGCTGATCAAGGTAAATGTTTGCTATGTCAGAACTAACTCTGTAAATGTGTTTCCAGCTCACCAGTTGCGCATAGACTCTTTTTCAGAAAATCCAAAAACCACCTCAAGCGAGAATAAAATCTTTTGTGCGAAACTGAGGGTTTGTTTGATTAATTTTGCCATTTCCATTCACGTTTTCTAATGCGATACTTCAAAATGAACATAAAAAAAGTTGATGGAAACATGGCTTATGTGAATATGCAAACATGCAAAGCAAAAAAAAAAAAGCTGCAGATGAGTGTGAAACTGCAACTTTCCTAAGAGGCATCAGCTCTAACAACTGGGCAGGTACAGATCAGGTAAAATTAGACACTAAATTCAGGAGTCAGACTGGCAGGAAGTTAAAGAAAATGATTGAAACTTCCTAAATAACACAAGTCAAGCATGAAACAGGGACTTTACAAAGCTATTAATTCTGCAGAAATAAAGGAAACTAATAGTCTGGTTAAAACCAGACCCTGTCCTTCACTTGGCTTCTTACGAGGGTCTGGACTCGCTGCATAGAGAAGCGATTCTTGCAGGAGGCGTGGCTTCTGCTGAAGCATGTGTGTTGTCGCTGTGAAGGAGGCTAAGCTAAGAAGCTAACCGGAAATTGCGAGCGCTTAAACAACCCCACTGAGAGGAGAAAAGTACCGAGCTGAACGAGACGACTGTAAATGAAAGCTGCTGCTTTGTCAGACAAATTTATTTTAATTTGGACGCCTTATCAACACGGACTGGCTTCATTCACTTCCTCCACTGCTGTATGCTAAATAACTAGCAGACACTGCACAAAAAGTCGACGTCATTCAAAACTCCGCCTTCTGTTTGCTGATTGGCCCAGGTAAAATAAACTACAAGCAGACACTGCGCAGAAAATTGGCGTTCTCTTCTCTGATTGGCCCGGCAAAAAATCTGCCAGCGAAATCCTTGTCTATGGGAGAAATCCCAGACAGAGCAGAGAAGGGAAACTAGAATTGAGCGGAGCTGCGTAGGAAGGCAAGGGCCAGGCTAGGAAACTAAAACAGGCAAAAATAAACAAAATTCAAGGAACATCTTCTCTGAAAAAAAAAACAGACCATGACAATAAAATCACTTCTAATTTTATTTACTTCTTTGTTTTGATGAATTATTTGAGAACAGAACTCTTATTTCATTAGATGTGATTAAATGAAAACCGGAGCACCGTGCTCAAATGTCTACACTTGTTTACAACCTTCATCTTGTACGTAAACAAGCATTCCAGCTTGCCGAATGTGCCGCAGAAGTTCTACTAACAGTTAATTTCAGAACAAATCAGAAGCTCCGGCTGCTCTCAGTGTGACAGCTGAAGTTGCTTTTAATTAAAGCTGTTTCGGCTGCGTTGTTCAGTCGAGCTTATCAGCCATCCATCGTCTGGCTGACAGGAGTTTGAGCAGCAGCGAGGAGCTCTGGGGGTGTCAGGTTTCTGCAATTATGATGCCACTCTATTGTTTGTAAGTGGCTCCTGTTTATCTGTGTTTGGCATGCCAAGATGTCCACTGCCGGATCGTAAATCCACCTGAGATTGGCTGAGATTGAACGTGGCTCCATGAAAATACAAAAACAGATTAATGGAGCTGCAGCAGGGGTCACACCCTTGCCTATATAAAAGGATGTAAAAGAGAAATGAAGGAGAGAAGTTATTATTAAGTCCACCACCCCCAGAGGACAGGCAAGGCACATGGGAGTGGATCCAACAGCATTCTGATGCCAACATCAGCAACATTTGCAATCCAATCAGTTTCAAAGTGATGGTAATTGGAACCATGTTGCATCTAAAAAAAACTGCCTTCTAATTTGAGAAAGACAGAAGTCACATGATGTATTTTCATTTGTCTGACTCTTGCACTCACAACAGCAGAGGAAACACTCTTATTGAAAGTTTGGCACCAGCACAAGCACAATGAGTTACTGCTTCCTAAAAGTACTCATAACTGTCCGAGTCAAGGAGGATACCATTAGGCAGGGAGAGGGCGAAATGAGCTCATGCCCTTCAAAAAAAAAAAATCCTCTCCGCCAAAAAGAGCAAAACGACTGAGCTTGGCTGCTCGCTTGATGCGCTGCGTCAGAAATAAAGGACGGCTGACTTTGTGAACCTCATTCCTCCTCCGGGAAGAAGCGTAGCTCGTCTGCACGTGGTCTGGAACGGCTTGTGGCTGGCAATCATTCTGCCACGCTGAGGCCAAGCTGGGCTTCGAGGATTACACGATAAATATGGCAACGTTTTTTGCCCTCTGGTGAAAAAAAGATGTGGCTGCATGTGGTGCGACTGGGAAGCATCAGATCTGGAGATAACTGAGGTCATCGTAAAGATAAAAATCTCTGGATGCCCAGATGTCTACCCAGTTAAACATAGAAAAAAAACTAAATTTTACCTTGAAAACATGAGCAACCTTTGGCCTGGAGGAAATGAAGAGATCATCCATCGATTGGATCGTCACCACTCTGGGCCAACTCCCCTCCAAACACGCCCATCCAACTTCAATGTGCCCTTTCCCTTGTCACCAAGCAACTGTTGCTCTCGTCACATGAAGCCAAGCTTTCTTGTGGTTTTATCATAAGCTCATGATGGGAAACAGAACCACCACCGCATGAAAGACATAAAAAAAGAGGAGGACGGGTGGGGGGGGGGGGGGATCCTCCAATAAAATACTCACAGATCTACAAATAGAAAAAGTCCGGGAATAAGAAGAGGAGGACTCACCCTGAACCAGACTACAGCACCGCCCCAGCAATGAGGAAAAACAAGGGGAAAAAAAACAGCCGAGGATCCCTGGAAGACAGCTAATCGCCCTGTTATTATATTTGTTGGGATTTGTAGCTAATGACTTCCACATTGCAACTGCCAGTGTTCTTGATGCGTCGAGGGAAAAAAAAAACAAAGAAACAAGGAGGCTGCTGGGATTTGGTTACGGGATCTAAAGAAACAAGCAAGTTCGCAAACAACTTGTTTTTGTTAAACACGTTGTCGCATCCAATAAGTGCCACGGCACTTATCGGTTGTGTTTGCTACGAGGAGTGAGAAAGCAGCAGTAATTACAGGCGACTGCTTCCTCACAGAGGCCCGACATAAAGAGCTTCCTTCCATCTTTATTATACGCTTTGGGCTTTGGGAACAACACAACAGGCTTTGTTGCACGAGCAATATTTCCACTCTAATAAAATTACACAAAATGGGTGTGAGCGTGTGCAACGTTATGCACAGAAACTAATTTGTGCAGGCACAAAGCCGCACACGGAGCGCGCGCAAGGTCTCGAAGCCCTTCCAAAGTCTATAAGCAAAGTTGACAGATAATCATGCCCAATCTGCGCTCTTCCTCTCCGCGGCTCACTGGTAGCCATTACTGTTGTGGTGCTCATTAATGTCGGTGTAGTAAGAACAGAGGCCAGGGCCGGGCCGAGCCAAGCCAGATGTAGTGGGTTACAGAGTTTTTTTCTGGTGGGGGCGGGGGGCACAGCTGGCTGTAACACAAGTCTGGTTCCCCTTTCCCTCAGCAGTATCCATTTCCACATCCAAACCACATCAGATGTCAGGGCATGGAAGAAAGAACGCCGTACCATCCAGGTTTCACAGATAGTCACACATCCAGTGAAGCATGTTTAATGAAGTTGCTGGAGGGGGGGTTCTCAGAGGAGGGGGGGGGGGGCTAATGCGCCACACCTCACATCCTTCCTTGTAAGGTCTCTTCAAGAGGATTTATCAAAGCGTCATCCTGCAAGGTCAACGAAAGTGCAAAGAGTAGAAACACGGGGCGTCTCCGAAAACTTTGCTTAAACCTGCAAACCGTCAAGGTTCTTCCTTCTCGTTTCATGTTTTTGTTTTTGTCACATAGGTTGTCACCCGAGGTTAAACCAAGACCTCATTCGGTCCTGAAATAACCTCCGTCACCGCGATTCTTCCTGCACAAACCCTCAGCTGCACCACCCTCTGAGCTCCCTGCCACAGTAGCCACAGACCCACACTGAACCCTGCCAAAGTTGCAGGGCAGCACCTATAAAACGCGGTCCCGTCTCGATTTTCTGCGGCCCCTTTTATTTCATTTGGTAATGGAAAGAGTTTAATCTGCCGGAGTCAAGGGTGGGTGAAAACCACTGCCAAAGTCCCCTCTGCTTTAAGCTGCTTTTACAGAAATAGAAAATATTTTTTGTTTCTTTTAGGCTTGCTGCTCCTCCGGTCTCAGATGATCGTGTAAAACAAATCAAACAAACATCCTGCCGTCGTCATGATCCTATCAGATAAAACAGCAGAGGCTCTGAGATGAAGAGTTTGCTTGGCAGTGACTTAGGGAGTGAAGGATGAGCTGCAGGCTCTGACAGTAACATAAAAGACATTAAAAGGCTTACTGACACCCTTCAGAGATAAAGCTGCTGGCATATTGTCGACATATCAGGCACCTGTTGACCTGTTGAGGGTGGAAGAGACGGCGCTAAGTCTGTCACGATAAATTGATTATTTGTGCGATAAAGAGGAGGTGGGAAATGATTTTACAGCTTCAGCAGTCTGTACAGGGTTCCTACAGCTTAAGGCAAGTTAAATTTAAGGCTTTTTAATGCCACCTAAAATTAAATTTAAGACGAACTTCACAACAAGCACAAGTTAGCAACAATTTTACCCAAATGTTCATTTTTAACACAAAATAACTAGCTGTGAGAGGCATTCTGTAAACTATTTAAAAAAATAAGTAAGTGTTACCAATTATTTTAATTATCTAAGACAAATTACATTTGCCTTACATACAATGTGTTCACATGTTTAAGACATTTTCAGGCTAATTAAGACCTTTTTTGGATTGATGATTTTAATGACTTTTAAGACTTTGTAAGGATCCGCAGGAACACACTCTGTAACGTTTTTAAGTACGTACATATCATAAACTTCCATAAGCTTCGTATCATATTAGTTTCAATCAGTCTCCAAACAATATTATCGTTTATCGTGATAATTTCTGACACAATATATCGTCTAACAAACTTTGTTATTGTGACTGAAAATGTATACTATACTATACTATACTATACTATACCAGTGTACATGTCATAAGAATACTACTATACTACACTACACTGTACCATTGTGGATATGTGAAAAAATACTATACTGTACCAAATAATACTATACTATACT
>NW_013952479.1:1694774-1707106 GCF_001266775.1 Austrofundulus limnaeus
ATACTATACTATACTATACTATACTATACTATAGGGCTAGTCAACTAAATTGCTCCGGGGCCACAGTTACTGCAGGCCAACAGCTCAGGGGCCGAATGTCCAGCAATTAAAGTAATTATGTAAATAAACCAAGTATTACAAAGATCTGTTACCTTTGAAATACCATATTTATTCATGTATAATACGATCTCGAGTATAATATGATCATCATTGTTTGAGCTTAAAAAGCTTTAAAAATCTAATTATCAATAACCTGTGTATAATACTACCCCCCCCCACACACACACACACACACTTTATAGATGATTTTTATGGTTAAATTTCTAGTATTATACATGAATAAATACAGTAGTTTATTTTGCTGCATTTAATCATGAATACAACATACAGAGCCCTATAAAAGTAGTGATAATAAAACATCAAAAACAGAAATAACACATTATGCATCTTATTTACCACAAATAATATTTTAAAATCTCTGATTAGTCAAATTTTTAAACCACTTTTATTTTCACTCTCATAATTTTATCTTCAACTGCTTGTAATTTGAACTGTCTTGGGTGTTCATAGAAATGTTTTTACCAGCTTGTAGCCAAGATTCTGTTTCTGTAGATATCAAACACGTCTATGTCTAACTAAAAGAACTTACAGTAATTAAAGTAGAAAACCGTTGACGGGGTGAATTTTGGTCACTTGTGGGCCAGATGTGGCCCGCGGTCCTCCAGTTGATTAGCCCTGCTATACTATGGTTCTAACTTGTTTTCTTTTCCTACAGTAACATACATCCAACTGACAAACGATACAAGGTAGAGAAACGGATAATCCTCCAGTAACACATGCCACCGAACCTGTTCTTAACCAGCTCTGATGAACAAAATAAACAAAAAAAAATTAAAAACTTGCGCAGCCGGATAAAAGCCGGGACTGTACGTGACGATGTAAAGAGGCAGAGTTTGAAAGTTCAGGGCCTTCCAGTGAGAACGATTTAAGCGTCTGAGATCAAATCCGTTTCAAACTGCAAATTAGAGAAGAGCTTTGAAACTGACGCAAGAAATATGAAAGAGGGGACGAAATGAAGCAGGGAAGAAGAAAACAGAGACAAACACAGAGGGAGTCAGGGTGGGACAAAGACTGGTTTTATGACACCGCAGATTGTTAACTCGGGCTCTAATTTTCTCCCTCTCGTACACAGCTCCACTGAAGTCGACGCTTTATTCCGCATTTCCCCCGTCTTATCGACAGGGGCAACGAAGCCCAGACTTGTAAAATTAACAGACCCCCATCGCCAGGGGTCTGAGTTCTGAAGAGCTCATTCCAGAGGAGCTCTGCGGCGCAGCTGCACGCCGGGGCCCTTCAGCAGCAAACAAGCAACTGATGCAGGACTTGAGTGAAAATATGTCGCACTAATGCGAGACCTCTGCGCAGAGAACAACACATCCCCATATGGGTTCCTCATTGCCTTTGATAACCAGGAGCTCCTGATGCAAACCATGATGGCCGCCTCTTAACGGCCCAGTCTGCCTCACATGGGGGTGTTTCAAGGTTACACTTCTCTTTCTCTGTTTTGTTTGGCCCGCAAGTAAAACAATCTCTCAGTCAGCTTTATTATGTCAGATTCTTAGATAAACACACGCAGTGACAAAATACGCATTAACACACACACACACACACACATTTACCCACATCATTCCAGCGCCGCTCCTCCATCCTCCCCACCACATGCCCATATACTCCCCCCCACACACACACTTACAGGAAGAATGAAAGGGAGCAATTTTCATCAGTGGAGCAGCCGCAGTATTTTTAAGATGGATCCGATGTGGAGGGAAGGAAGGTCACACACACACACACACTCACACACACCAACACACACTCACACAGGCTCCTTTGTTTCCGCGGTGGTAAGGCCAGTGTCGTTGCGGTGATGCCATTCTCACCCACTCATTGGTGTAACTCTGGATATCGTCCAATGCGGGTGTGTTAGAGCGTACGTTTGTCAGTTCCCTAAAACTCCAGGCTTTTTTCTTTAAAGCAATAATCAATTTGTGGTCACGTTCTTGTAAACAGCGCAGCCAGGAAGGCCTTTTGGCTCGCCTCTCGTCCGGTTCTCTGTAATTTCTTGCACGCGAACACGGTGATACACCTCGGATTTATGACCTCTGCCCTTCAACTGAGGTAGAAACTCAGATACGTCGCAAACCAAGAGCCGGTGTTACACCATATTTTGTGACAGTCATATGTTGTGACCAGAGGGGGCGCTGTTGCGTTTCTACAACAGAACTTGGCCGAAAATAGCCACAAAGAAGAATATGATACGCCAAAAGTGTAACCCAGAGGTCATAAAATATGACAACTGTTGTCATTGTGACTTCACTGTAGCTTGGTAAATAATAAAAATATTTATTCACAATCTGATTCTACTCATTGTATACATGCTCTAATGTCAGAAAAAATAACTTCTGATCACTGGCATGTTGACTATTACTACTACTATTATTACTAGCTACTATACATGATAATAGCTATCATATTATGTGACCCTTTACTAATTTAATAACAGTCACCAAGTCAATGAACAAAAGTTATTTTTCTGACACTAAAGGATGTCAACAATTAGTATAAATAGTTTTTGAATATTTTTTTACTATTTCCTTAGCTACAGTGAAGTCACAATATATGATAGCAGCTGTCATATTCTGTGACCATGTATAAGAACAACAGTCAACAGTTTTTGATTTTTTTTCTTCGTATGTCTTCTATTCAGCCTCCTGTTGGTTTATCATATTCTTCTTTGTGGCCACGTTCGGCCAAGTTCTGTTGTAGAACCGCAACAGCGCCCCCTCTGGTCACAATATATGACGGTCACAAAATATGGTGTAACACCGGAAAGATTAAAAGTTTCAACACACCTGTTTTATATTGTCCTGTTTGTGCTCAGGTTTGCTGGTATCTGAAGAATGTAAATTATACGTGGTGTGGTTCTAATGCAAGGGGCTGTGTGCGACCTCTTATAACCCACCTCCCAACCCCACTAAAATAAAAGAGTCACCCACCAACCCATTAAACACGCAGCTCTCAGCAGGCCTGTGTGATTACAGGGTGCAGGGAAGATGAAGCAGGATAAATAAAGGTCTCAGGTTCTGAGCAGCAGGATGGATGTGACCCACCCCTGCTAACGCAAAAACCCAATCAAAACAAACAAACCAGGAAAAAAAGAAGAACTTCATCCACGCCGCGGCTCCATCAAAAGCTCAGATCACTTTTCTGTTTACTTTAACAGCCATCGTTATTAAAACAGATGGCTTATCTCGTCTCAGAGTGAACAACGTCAAAACCGTGACAATCGGTTCGAGCTGCAGCTGCTTCAAAGCAGCAGGAGACAATTTCAGGATATGATCATCGGTGCTTTTCCCACTGTGTTTTTGAGGAAATGAGAATTGCATCTGTTAACTGCCCGATTCTGGTGTTCTTCCTTTTTCTTTTTTAGGCCCCACACAACGTTTGTTTGCCCCGCTGTTTGGGTCGGTCACTTCCTGCTGGGGAGCTTTCTCCTTGAGGTGCTGCACGACACTGAAACAGCACTCGGAGGTTCTGTGGATCAGAGAGGAGGATGGAAGCTCGACATTGGGCCTCATGCAAGAACATGTTCGTATTCTTATCCTAAATTTCTCTGACTTTTGTTCGTACAAACATGTCACGTCAGATTCAACAAACTCTTCTATCTTCAGGAAAAGTGTGTAAATGAGCTGCGTAAATTCCACCTGTTCGTATCCAGCTGCTCGTGCACGAGGAGAGGTTATTTACATAATTACCACCCCAAAAACACCATATAAGGCTATGTTTTCTGCCCCACATACCAGGAAGTGTCCATTCATAAATGACACCGCAAAGTAAAAAAGAAGAACTTTACGAGTTTGGATATTGAGGTCCTGCTCTCCGAGATCGAGAAAAAAATTTGTTCTCTTTAGCAGCGTCAGCTGTGGAATTAAAGGAGCTGCTTAAAGGAATGAAATGTGCTGTTAATGTCTCCTGTGGGTCGTTACAGTCACAGAAATAAAAATATAAATCATATTCATCTCTCTGGTCCAGCTCCGGTTTTTCTTTGGTCAAATATTTTTTAATTTAAGTGTAAACAACTGTGTTACTGTGTTTACACAACCCCCCACCCCCACCCCGCCTGGCCGTCTCCCCCTCCCTGCGGTCGCAAGTGACAGATGCAGTTCTGAAAAGACGCATTTTAAAACATCTCCAAACTTCAAATAATGCATAATTTATGTTGTTTTTTAGTTTGTGATCTTCATATTAATATTGTAGTGTTATACAACAACATTAAAAGACAATTTAACTCATCTAATCAATTTATGTCGTTAAAATCTAATTCCAGTTCAAACGGTGACTTTCACTCAAGTTTCGTTTACTTATGACCTGCTAAAAGAACCAGAAACAGTTAATTAGTTAAGAATTCTTTATAAAAGATTCTTAAAAATAACTTGTTTAAAAGTGACTTTTGTTTACTGATATATAAACTGTGTAGGTTTTCCCAAACAAGTATTCAGAGAGGTTGTTCTGAGGCCTTTTCTCAGTAACTGCTTCTCTCTAAAGATCAACAAGACGGGTCATAAAACTGGTCCTCAGCTGAGGGTCAGGCTGGTGTGTTGTGGAGCAGACAAACTGAAAGTCATTTATACTTCAGGCAGTCAGAGAATTACCATCGACAGACAGCTCAGGGGAGGTAAACATCAGCAGAAAAAATGGTCATAATGTATATCAAATACTGAGGTTTCAGCAACTTTTACTTCTTGTTTGCGTTGATGGACAAACAGGCTCCATGTGTGCAGCACAAACATGCCTCCATCTGCATTCAATGAATCTGCAGCGAGCTTGTTTGGAGAGTGTGGTAAACACACAGGAGAAAAGGCCCCAGTGGGTTTGTTTTGTCTGTCTTTGTAAACTATAAATGCAGGCATCGCTCCGTTTCCTTTCCCTCTTCGCTTTGTTTACATCGATTTTTTTCCCGACTTTTCAAACTCGCAGGCGCGGGCGAGGAGAATCGTTTTGACTAATTCTCGGAAACTCTCGGAGCTCTGACTCACTTTTTGAGCGATGGTTGGTTTTAAAAATCATTCATCCTTTTTTTCCCCCACCCTCTTCACGGTCTTTTATAAATTTGTGGACAGATTTTTGCCCCCTCCCGCCCCAAAATATATTTGAATGTTTCCCACGTAACCATCCTGCCTGACCTGGTCAGAGCATTAACGTACGGAACAACAAAAGGCTGTCAGATAAACCGCAGCTGAGAGCACTTTTCCCAACACAATAACCAACAGCACAATGAGCTGCCACAGAGAGGACCGCAGAGTTCAGCATCTCCCCCAATTTAAAAAGCTACGTCTCTGGTTCCTGATCCTGACTGTGAAAGCGATAGGTTTTCATTGGGGCTTGTGTGGGAAGAGCAGCCCAACTGGGAACCAGATGGCTCTCCTAAAAGACGGGGGGCATCTTACGAAGGATCCATCGGTAGATTTGGTTTCACGGCACCGGCCGAGTGTGACCGCCGCTCAGTTGGCGTGGGTTGTAGGCTGTTGTGGCCCATTTTGTGTTCACCTTAGACGCAGGTCAGACAACTAAATCAGCCCCCCCTTACAACTTGGGTTACATCCCTTTTGACTGGAAGCCTGTATCGAAGGAGCACAAAGCAATGATCTGACTGGTTCCACGGCTTCAGGGACAACGGCTGTTTGTGAAAACGCTTGGCCGAAATGTTCCTCTGCACCGTTTAAAGCATCAATTTAAAGGGGATCACATATGCAAAATTCACTTTTTTCGGGTTTTTTTTTAAACTTACATTTGGGTCTGTACTGCTTCTAAAAACAGTCCAAGCACCAAAGGTATTTTTACTGTAGGTAAATGTATTTTTCTGTGTCTTGAAATGACCTGTTTTCAAACAGCGCTACTTGTGATGTCACAAGTCGCACTCCAGCCCACCCCAACCTGAGCCCAGCTCGTCTCCTGATAACCCAAGCAGAGACTCCGCCCACTTCTTCACAGGACGGTTCTGCTGTTTTACAACAGTCACGGAGAACAGAGACGTGTGGATTAATTTTATTTTTATTTAACTTTTTATGGCAATGTTCTAGCAATATTAACAAAGAAAGTTGTAGTTTGTGTAAATACTTTCACCATGAACTACTTTGGAAAAATAGTACTTTCAATTGAAAAGAAACAGAGTAAACTAAAAGGAAACTTCTGGCGGGGGCGTAGCTAACGTAAAAAGGTTGGGAGGGGGTTTCCATAGAACTTATGCAAAGCAGCAGGTTCTGAAGAGAGCTGAAGAACAGGCAGGACTGAAATGGTGAAATTTCATTATCTGAGATTAATTTTGTGAATTAAATCAAATCAACATGTTTTGTAGAGCCCACAGATGAATCCTAACTTGTTCTAGGACCCCCATATTAGGTCTCCTTTAATAAAAGTTTAGTCCCATACTGTATTTTGGGGTAGGCTAGCCCTTCCAACACCATCATGTGCTGTAAAAATTTCCGCTTAGCTTCTTAGCTTACCTTCCTTCACGGAGCTACGTCTAACGTTAGCAACTGAGTAAATCAGATCAAATCGTTTTAAACTTCAACAGAGGCCACGCCTCCAGCAAGAAATCCCTTCTAAACAGCTGAGAGTCCAGACCCTCGAAGCAAAGCGAAGAACAAGGGTCTGGTTTTTTAGCAGGCTGATTTTGTGGCTAATTTCCTGTCACAGCCTCTTGGTTCTGTCCACTGGTGGGCTTTGTTCCTCTCTTCCTCCGTTTGCTGTCCACTTCGCCTCGCCCGCCTCCTTCACTTGTCCAAATGTTTGTTCTGTCCACTTTGCCGTGTCCACTCGCTCAGCCATCTGCGGGCGTTTTCCAGCAAGCAGGAAAGGCGACAATTTGCTTCTCCGGCCACAAGCTGCTGCAGCTGGAGACGAACCAGAACGTGGAGCCGAACAAGGGAAATGACTCTCTGTTTATATTTAAAGTGGTTAGCGTCGCTCTGCTGCAGCTACGGCGCAGAACCTCTGGTCCCGGCTCGACCAAAACGGCTTTATGACGGACGGGTCGCGACTCCCACTGGAACAGTTCAGGTTCCTGTTGAGTCATTAATTAGAGGAAGGTCGATATGCAAACAACACCAAGAAAACAAGGAAAATATTCTGAAACGGCTGTGATTCAGTCAGTTTCACAGATACTGAGCTAAATTTTCACTAATAATTCCCTGTGTGAGACAGCTCTTGTGATATTACATGTACTGGTGTTTATTTACAAAGTACAATTATTTCATTACAGTACTTAAGTAGTTTTAAGTCTTTTTTTAATATTAACTTTAACTTTTATTTCGTTGCATCCAAAACATAAAAATGATATTTTTACTGCTTTACTTTAAATCATTTAAAATTTAACACCCAGTTACACACTTCAAATTTAAATGTGATAGAAACTCAACGTAAATTAAGCTGTGACTCTTAAAAGCGTGGACATTTCTGGTATAACGGACAGGTTTTGTCGGGGGTCCCACATGAACACAAAGAAGTGATGATTAAAAGTGTCGTTTTTGGTCAAACCTTTATTTTATTTTTCCTCTCAGGACGTTCTTCATGTTTTTAAACCCATTTTGCACAGAGAAGCCTTTTTAAAAAACCTATTTGTTGATAGTGATGTTAAACTTTGTAACACAGTAAAAATTACACTTAAAATACTTTAAAGCACTATAAAACTTTGCTATTTAAAAGAGGTAGTAGTTTATTTTATTGCAGTTTAAATAAATTCAACACAGCGTGTGCAAATACTTTTACTTTATAATACTTTTCTTATCAGTGAAATTCATTTATACCAAAGTCCTTTTCTGTTCAGGTATTTTTACTTTTACTTGGTTATTTTTTTCCAAGTACTTCATAAACCTCCGATTACATCGTTAGGATTGCTATTTTGAAGTTCTGTCATCAACACAATATGATCCCGGTTTAAAACTGTGGCAGGTTATGCTAAAGAATACAAGGCACCTGAGTGAGATAAAAAGCAGAAATAAGCAGCTAGAGTGTTCTAGTGTCTAAATTAAAACATTAAAAACAGCTGTTATGGATTAATTATGTATATCTGTTCTACCTTGACACTGTCCAGTTACCATTTCTTATTATAACCAGTTTTCAGCTGTTAATCTGTGTTGGCCCAGACAACAGGACTCCAGCGAGGGATGGACCTCTCTTGTTTGATAAGAAACTCTTTGAGCTGAGAGCCCTGTGATTGGCTGGGCAGTACATTCGTCGATCTGTGATTGGTTGTAAACTGTCACATGGTGTTGACATAATGTTATATTACTGGCTGTTTCTGCTGACGAAAGCAGCCACAAGCCGACAGAGTTTCCTGATTGAGTTCTGTTTGTTTATCGCTCAGAATTAAATTATTGACGACCGTACACGCAGACTTTCTGTGCATTTATTTCCAACGTGTTTCTGCATTATTGGTAAATCATTTCCACGACAACAGCATTTAATTGTTTTTCTTTAGTTTTCCTTGTGATAAAAAGACAACATCATCCTGTGAGCAATTATAGAATCCTATAATTTGAGCACCATTTTCATACATGAGCAACTCTCCTACCCGGAGTCTTTCGTAAAATTCCATTTTCCATGAATTAAATTAAGGTTTTATAATGAAAATGGTGTTTGTTTCAGAGTTAATAGTATCCAGGGAAGAAGACAAGGCTGTATGTCGTTTCTTTTCCATTCTCCGAGCGTCTGATTTACCCTCTCGCCCTTCAGCGTGTTTCGGCTGATGGACTCTGGCTGCTGCAGGGAACACCAGCAGAACCGAGACAGAATGTCATCCGGGCTCTGACTGGAGCGGGTCTCCAAATGCAAATGTCAAATCTATAGGAAGAGACCAGAAAAGGCAGCTCGTGCATGTTAGAATTCAAAAAAAAGGAGGAGAGACTTGGTTCAAGGGGAGAAGACACGATTATCGGGACGAGTCGTGGTGTGAAAACCTCAAAAGGTCGTGGATATTCTGCAGAACGCTGACCCCACAAACCAACGTCCTGACCACACGTGTGCACGCTCCCACCTAAGCATTGTTTATCTCCTCCACGCCTGACAGCTGGGCTCGGCCTGCAGCAGCTTGACAGTTTAATTCCACGCTGCCCGACGGCTTCGCCTCCACGACTCAGGGACCGGAGTCAAACGTTTTGCCGAGGGAACGCTCTGCGCTTTTCTCGACCGTCGTGTCTGTCATGCCTCGTCATGTAATGGAAGAGCAGCGGAAGGAGGGAGAGGGAGGTGACCACCATCACCACCATTGCCGTCATAAATCCCAAAGCTGGAACTGGCCTTTCTGCTTTGCATAGCGTGTAGGCTGTTTAACCGCCTGAGCAGGTGGTGATTTGCACGAGGCGAGGGACAAAATGAAGGGCTTGCCCACAGCGAAGGTTTAAAACACACACACACACACAAAAACCGGAGAGTGTGGGGAAACACGCAGAGAGGGGTACTTCCATCAAAGGGACGTAAGGCTTTGAACACGACAGGAGAAGCACACAGGCACCATAATGAGCACGATTGTTTATAATAACCAGGTCCGTTTCTGCATCGTAGCGGTCGGTGGTTTCTCGGACGGTCCGGTCCCTTGGCACCGAGGAACAAGGGCATCGCCCACAACCTGACCCTGACCACGGGCAACACCCAGGGGTCAGCAGGAAGTGTGATGGGTAGAAGCATGACACAGAGGCAGACATTTCCGACCAAGAAGGGTTGTTTTTTTTTCCTTTTCCCCCCCAACATTCTGAGCTCCCAACGATGAGTCACATCTGACTTTTCAGACGAGTAAATTGGGGGAATTCTCCAGAACTTTGGCCTGTCTTCGCGAGTCGAGACTTGCCGGGCATCAGGGGTGTTGAAACACAGAAAAAGAAAAATACACGGCTTTATTTGCTCCCGTCTCAGTTTCTCTAATCTCCACGAGTGGCTTCTCATCGAGGGCATCTTTCCATCTGTCGTCACTGCGCAGCTTCAGTCAGCTGGTGTCGGCGTGTCTAGTTTAAATTATGAAAACTGTTCAGATCTTATGTAATGTAGCGACGCTCATTTGAGATTTACAACAAGAGTCAGAAAAACTACAGCCATAAAAATAAAGCATTATTTGAAGGCATGTGTCAAATTCAAGAGAGACTCCCATCTTGTCCATCAAGGGGGGCAGCCCTCCCCCCACTAATATCATGCGTCTCTACAACAAACACATTAGGGTCACACGATATTAGAAAATATTGCGATGTGCGATAAAAGTGCTTAAGATTAAGATGGCGATATGAGTTGTGATAAATGAACAAATACATAATTATGTAGTGTTGATGTCTTTCTGCTCAGGGTTCAGAGCAAAAAAATTTTATTTCTATTCCAGCATTTTTTTGTTAATATGAAAGAGATTCCTCCAATTGGTCAAATACATAAAGGGCTCCATTTGATTGGTGAAATACTTTAAACTTCCCTCGGAGTGACAAAACACATAAATGTAAACTTTTGAACCAAACTTTTATCGCAGTTTGTGCAGTTTTTTGTGATATGCATATTGACTAGGCTGTTATCACGATCACAGTAAACCAACACATTAAAGTGCCTGTGACATGCATATCCATAAAATACATAGTCAAAGAAAATATATTTATATTGAAGAAACTTTGCATAATACACATGATTTTACACTTTATTTCACATAATTGGCATATTTTCTTTTGAATTTGGCTCAGCTAAAATGAAACAGGAAGTGACATCAAAGGGGAACTCTTTAAGAAAACTCTGTTTTTTGTTTATTTAAACAACATTATACCTCTTTCTCATCTCACTATGATGTGATTAAAATATTCTGAAGAAACATCAGATTCTTCTCTACAGTCTGTGTTGTTAGCCATTTTAGCAACGCTCTATTCAGATTCAGACGTTCCCCTTTGACATCACTTCCTGTTACTTCACATACAAATATCTCAACAACTGTTCATCTCAGCAGTGTGAAATCCATCCATCCATCCATTTTCTGTACACGCTTCTTCCTTTTCAGGGTTGCGTGGGTCACTGGTGCCCATTTCCAGCAGTCACAGTGCGAGGGGCGGGGTACACCCTGGACAGGTCGCAAGTCCATCACAGGGACACACATAGAGACAAACGAGACAGACAAGCATTCACTCTCTCACTCACACCTAGGGACAATTTAGAGTTATCAATTAACCTAACAGTCATGTTTTTGGTCTGTGGGAGGAAGCCGGAGTACCTGGAGAGAACGCAGCGTGAAATCTTTTTTACAATATGTTATCAGTGTTATCTTTCCAAAAATACATTCATATTTATTACAAAGGTTTGATGTCACAGGCACTTTAACGCTCCACCTTCGAGAGAACCGCCTTAATCTGTTTTCTATACATTCTGAGCCCACTTGATATGAAGTGTTTCCTGTCTGCTGTTACATCTGTGGCCTCAGCAGCGAGCAGACAGTCAATCATCCCTTCAGCCGTTCACTTTACAGTCCCAGTATAAAGTCCTCGCGGCGTTGTCGGCTTCGGTTTGGTGTCTTTTTGTTGTCTCGCTGAAGTCAACCTCTCGGGACATTCCACTGAAGATTTACGAGGGGCTCCACGCGGGCTGCTGTGAGACTCATTATGCGTGGATGTAAAGAGCAGACGACTTTAGTTTGCTGCGAAAACAACCCAGGCCAACAAACTGGATCAGCATTGCGACCTCCGGGACGTTAGGAGAGGAGGTGCTGTAAAAAGTTTTTAAGGAGATTGGCCCATTTGTCAGAGCACTCGTCATTCCGATGAGTGAGGTGGAGACGAGGATGGCAACCAGCGAGCCCAGAGGGCCGTTGTGCCGTTTGATTGATGCAGACGTGTTTACATGTCCTTGAATAAAAGACGAGGGACTTAATCCTTCAACTACACCTTGTGTTTTTTACCTAGCAGGTGCGCAATCCATCTACACAAATGGTTTTAGTGTGATGTGCTGAAATTTTAAAACACTGGTCAAACGGGATGAACCATGCAGCCTGCAAAGAGACAACATATTGATGCATTAAAGGGGCAATATAAAATCAACTTTTTTTTTTTTTTGCTTTATATCATGTTATAATGTTATACTCTCATAAAAACATGCCCAAAGCCTTGCTCTGACTCATTCATGCATGTTTGAGAAATCCTGCAGCGTTTTTAGGAAGCCCTGCTGAGGAGCAAAACGACAGGTGGGGACCAGAAACACCTTTTGGGACCAGAAATGCTCCTGGGGCGTCTTTAAGCCAAACTTCCTCATTGCGGAGCGCCCCCCTC
>NW_013952479.1:1707275-1713483 GCF_001266775.1 Austrofundulus limnaeus
GAGTCAGGAGGTGGTTCTTAAAGAGACAGAGGCCAATTTCAAGGCGTTTAGAAGAGGAAGTGATGAGAAGATAAGTTTATTTTCTATTTAAACTTAAAAACAGCATTTTAATAACAGCTAAAGGTGACATAGATACTTTATTAATGTATAGTATTTAAATGTATGCCTGAGAAACACATAATAATGACCCTTTAAGAGAATGAGTTCTGCTCCCTGGGTGCCAAACTGCAAAATAAAAGTTGCTTTTTGTTCTTTTTCTTTGTTGGATTCACAACTCGTAAGAGTTCAGGGACCCTCGCTGCAGGCATTCCCCGACCAGAACCCTGGCACGCCTCCCCTGAATTCCTTTTAGCAATCAGTCATAACTCCTCCTTGAATTCATAAAACACAAGCTAACTCGATCAGACAGACATAATGTGACTTTCAGCAGAGAATTAGAAGCATTCAGTTGGAGTTTTACAGACATTTGATAAATCAACTTGCAGTTTTAGTGACTTTCTAAATGGATAAATTTATGTCTTTAGCAGCTAAGTGCTTCAGTGTGTTAACCAGCTTGTTGGTAATTTAGCGCATTGCGAGCCATTTTCTGTTTCAAGAGATTTATTGCAAAAACAGGTGTTTGCTGAGGCTGAAAGAATGCTGGTGAAACAGCTAAATAATTTCATGAATAAAATTAGGTTCTTTGGAAACCAAAATCTTCTTTAAAATCTCCCTTTTAGACTGTATAAAAAAAATAACAGGGCAATTTTCAATTACTTTAATCTGAGCTACAAATTCAAGAGTTGGAAGCAAATCTACAACTGGTCTGGTTTCTGCACACCGACACATCCTGAACCACGCTCCGTGCAGAAGCATGACTCAGCACACAAACTGCACGGTTCACCGACCGACGGGAGCTTTGAGTCTGCTGCACAGAAGCTCACCGGGGGAGGAGAGGTTTCCGTCTCCCTCTACGAGCCGGAAAAGCTCGGGAGGACCACAGCGCCCACATCTGAGACCCAGACCCAATGCATCTTCCTCCAATACTGCCCCCCTCCCCCCGCCCCCCCCGCACACTAAAGCCCTCATGGTAAAGTCTTTAACGAGCCGCTGTCTCTCCACAGACTGACGCTCCGTCGCCATCACCTCTGCCAACACAAGCTTGTGTTTCTTCCACTGGTTGCAGAGGGTCTGTCATTATCTCTCTGATGCAGACGAGTCAGACGAGACTTCCTTCGTGCACACGAACAAGGACCCCTCTGTGTAGGGGGTCACAGAGGTCGGAGGAGGCGGCGCACAAGCCGCGACGTATAGGCTGCGTTTAAACGTCGGCGAAAAGGAACGATGACGTGACTGAAGGCTGGAGGAGAGCTGAGCTCACAGTGGTTTGTTTTGTGCTGTAGATGTGGCTGATTATCTGTCTGGACGAGGGACGGGGACAACAAGGATGCGAGACCCTTTGACCCCTGACTGAACGCTTTAAAATCTTGACAAGTTTATAGAGATTCCAGATGGTTAAAACTGTCTGACATGGCTTCATTCCATCAGAAATGTAAATTAAATGACCAATTTACAGTCTCAAACATCACTCATATAGATAAAATTGTGGCAATTATTTTTCTTATTTTATGCTTTTGTTTTCGACTAACCTGTACCTTTAAATTAAATATACTTAGACATTAAATGTTTAGTAAAGTTTTAATATTTGCTTTAAAGAAGGCAACTCTACTGGTAATATAATTAAAAACAAACCATATTTTAAAGTTCTAATACAGTATATGAAAAACCTGTTAATGTGTACAAACATTAAAAAAGCATGAACAAATGTAGAGCTAGCTGCACAATATATCTTTACAGCATACCTGTGTGCAATATTTGCATCGCAGGTCCTGCGATTTAGAAAGCAAATTAAATCAACATATAAACCATAAATCATTGCACTGATCCTTCGTGTGTCACCGCTTTTATTTTGACGGGTTGCTTCAAAAGTTAGGATTAAAAATATATTGTTTTGTTGTAGAAACTATGCTCGACACGTTAGGGCTGAGTGATAATTCAAAAACGATATATGTTGCGATAAACGTGTTCAATATAAATATAAAACACGTTCGAAATAACATCAATAATTTCACTGATAACTGCTAACGGTTGATAACTCTCTGGTAAAATAAGCTAAGAGCTCTCATCTAAACAACATCGCAAAAGCTAAGATTCACCTTCAAAATAAAAGCTTCAAACTGTTAGGAGGTGACAAATGTCAGCCAAAAAAATAATGGCTCACGCTTTATTTTGAAATGTGTAAACCGGTGTTTCTTTCTCCTTGTCGGCACATTTGAGCTTGCTGGACCGGTCCATCATTGTAGGATTAATATGAAATGAAGTATTGACTTAGGATGCTGTTACTCTGATATGAGGCGTCTAAAAGTTGAAGACGGTGTTAATATGACACCTCAACAGTTAAAAACCTGCAGCTAAACAAGGTAAGTTAGCAAACAAAATGTGGAGTCATGTGCAGGAGGTTCTTGTTTCTCCACCACACCTCATAACTGCTTAAAAATAAACAAATAAAAATTCTTTTAGCCATATCGCCCAGGCCTACACCACGTTAACGCCAAGTAGAAATAAACATGCACTCAGAACAGCACAATAAAAGCAATAAAAGATAAGAGAAATAACACAAATACAGAGAATAAAACATGCACAAAAAAAGATTTAAGATCTGTGCAGGCTCATCTTCAATAAGACGACAGGATAAAATAAAGTTGTAGAAACTTCCTGTGTTTTTTGTATAAATGCACAGCCCTGAACAAAATGCTTCATGTTTTTGTGTCAGACATATGAGCACCTGTGCTCCCACACAGACCTACACATTCTGACTTGATGTTTAGCCAAACAGCATTAATTATAAGCTATAACCTTCCATCAGTTGCACATCAGACCCAGTAATTACAGAAACTGAGCAACAGCCGTCACCTCACGTCACCTCGTCTGGATCATGAGCGACACTCGATTGCATCTGGTGGTCGACGGCGCTCTGCGAGGAGCGATGTGAGAAGGCCGAGATGCGTCGGAGGTTCATGCAGCAGCTAGGGCTGCGTGAACGACAGATCGCTGTCGTTCAGCCGCTCGTCACTTTGTTTGGAACAAGTAAAAACCTGCGCCTGATTAGTTTGCATCGCTGCACGACAAGAAACCTTTCACCAATCATTCCAGTTTGACCCAGATTGTGAACGGAGACTTGATCAAACTGCATGTTGGAAAGCTAACAGGGCGCTGCCCGCCTCCTCTGGTCAGTCTAAGATTCACTTGGTCAAATTCAAGTAGGTACGTCTGCAAGCAGGCACTTCCAAAGGAATGTTTTCAAGACACACACCTGATCGGACAAGCTTTTATCAAGGGCTACACCTGATTGGATGAGCTTATTTCAAGGGCTACACCTGAATGGATGAGATTTTTTTCAAGGGCTACACCTGATTGGATGAGCTTTTTTCAAGGGCTACACCTGATTGGATGAGAGTTTTTCGAGGGCTGCACCTGATTGGATGAGAGTTTTTCAAGGGCTGCACCTGATTGGATGATTGTTGCTTAGGCATTTCTTCATATTGTTAGCTTATTTTTCTAGCATTAAACTTTCATTTGTTTAATTTTATGAACTTGCTGTTGTTACTGAGGTCGTCAGAAGTCTCTGGAATAATAACAGCAGGTAGATCATGTTAGCCTCCATTATTAATGTTTAAATGAAGACGCCGTCAATGTTGGACTCGACGTCTTCAGTCATTATTTATGCTTCTCTCCCGGTTACATTTCAAAATAAGAGCAATATCAATTTGTGGTGGATTTTTTTATGATTATTTTTTGCGAGATTTAGAAATAGGGGGAACTAAATGCTTGTTTTTAATAATACATTGCGATTTCATTTAAAAAAAATCTGTGTTGGCTGTTAAAATGAATGTGAAAGTAGTTAAAATCAGAAGTGAAAGAAAAATGAATGAGAAGAACCAAAGCAGAGCAGATACAACCAGCCAGTCAGTGCTTCTGCTTGAGAAACACCTACTTTGAGTCTGCAGAGAACCCCTTCTCCTCAAATCTATTTTGTTTTCCTCCTGATGTTTGTTTCTGACAACGACGTCTTGTGCATCATGTTGCTCTTTCAGGAGATTTTACTCTTTTTCCTGAATACAAGAAAAGTGGCATAAGAATCTGAGTTGCTTCTTAAATTGAAATCATGTGACCCTCAGAATTAAATCAGTGCTTTGGTTTAATCCACTGTTTACAACAAGAAGCCTGGCTCTGGATGAAGACAGAAGAAAAAAGAAAAGATTAGTGAGCATCAAAGACGCTTTGTGTGTACAGCTTCTGTAATTTCTGCATCCCCAGAACCAGCCGACTCCTGGTGTTGCTTCAAAGTCCCAGTAAAATGTTTACACACACCTACTCGCTGATTATGACTGAGTCGCCCAGTTAAGACCTCTAATTCTGTGTAGAACACATCAATGCGCTCGTCAAACAGAACCGTGCACCGCGGTGATCTCAGTTACACCGCTGACCTCGACTGTTAACCCCACCGAGCGAGACCAGTCATGGCTGCAGGGAAATAAATCTCTCCTGATTAACCAGCTTGGGCTTGTTTAGGCGACCGACATCACGAGCCGCATCATACCGGCTTTTAGAGAGCAACTCAATTATGGCTCGTCCCGACAGCTCTGACAGGATTCAGCTTCCACTCGGGCCTCACAGACCGCCTAGAGAGCGACCACAGGGCCCAGACTGACCCAGAATCATGAGGGAGTTCCTTTATAGCCTCCGAGCTCTGAATAGTGGAGGATAAAGAGGATTTCTGAATAAAAAAAGTCTCATTTTCTTATTAAAGAGGCCCAAATATTCCTCTATTTCCACCCAGCTTGACTTAAATCACAATTAGCACGTGTTTCTGTGCATGCTCTGCCAACAAGTTTAGCATTTTTTTCCCTGAAGTGAAATACATTTCTGCAGTCTAGCAGCACTGTGAGAAAAATAAATCACTCCAATAATCATTTTAGATGCACCTTCACAAGCAGCAGCTGGAAAACGCTGATAACTCTCAGCCGTACCACAGGAAACTGCATTTAAAAGGTTTACAAAGTCCTGACAACCGGTCAAAAGAGAGGTCCTTATTGGTCCTTTAAGAAAAGAAAAATTTGCAAGCTAAATTTGTGTACAGCCACTAACTAAAACACGCATTTGTTTAAATATAAACAGCCGAAGGGACTGGAAATAAGGCTGAAACATCGACATAGAAAAGATTTGGGATGCTGTTATTTATTTTTAATTTTAGTAAAGTTTGCAAATCAAAAAGCAAGGTTTGTTTACATTGAGTGCATACCTGCTTTTCAGAATCACATAAGTATATCTGGAAAGAGTAAGCTGTTTTATGTGATATAATTCAGATTAAGTTTCAGTTTTTAACAAGATCAGAACATTTTTTAAATCTGTTTAGGTTTTTATATCCGAAAAAAATGTTTCCTGATCAAACTCAGATGCTACTCTACATTGTTTTGTTAAACTTTATCTTCAAAACAAAAAAATCAACTCATATTTAATACATCTGGACAGCTTTTTCCCCAACTTAAAAGGTAATTATCAAAACACAACTTAAGTAAGAAAAACCTAAAAGTGAAAGCTGAACTTGCAGTTTGTGGCTTCACTACATCCGACTCTTTTTTTGTGTGTGTTTTTCCTTTAAGTGCTGGGTTTCACATTCAGTTTGACCTTTTAACAGCACAGACCAAACACATTAACTGTCTCTACCCATAATACAGCAAAGAGAGCATGAGTCACCTTTTTACATTTACACTGATTTCTTGTCCACACACTAAATTACTGTTTTACTGTGAAGCAAATGTGGCACAGCTGACCTAAACCAAACACGAACTGGGCTTTTTTTCTTCTTCTGATGCTTTTTTTCCTCCTAGTATTATGAGGGGAATACCATTGCTTTAAATACTTTGTTAATACATAGGTACACATGGGAGTACTTACGCACTAGCCCAGATGGTGGACCCTCTAATTTGAAATCTAAGGGTATAATTAAGAGACAAAAAAATTAAAAAGGAAAGCAGGAGGATTTGCTGCTCCGACATGAAACGCGGCACAAATTACAGTAAAGAGGAGCTCGGTTTGTGCGGTCATCATTATTAGATATTCACATTTAAACAAAATGCTCTCCGGGAGGCGGCCGGGTGGGTGGGGG
>NW_013952479.1:1714933-1723852 GCF_001266775.1 Austrofundulus limnaeus
GAGGTAGAGTAACCAAATGGCTGGCTCACTGCTGCCAACTAGTGGTCAGAGGCTGAACTACAACATAAAAATGAACGGCTGGCAGGAAAATTGACATTTTAAACCTTAATAAAAAAATCGATACAGGGCTTTAGAATATTGACACAGTATCGAGAAATGAATTATCGCGATATTTCAGTGTATCGATATTTTCTTACAACGCTAATCCTGAGAGTTTCCACAATTCACAAAACTGAAAAAAAAAAACATGTCAGATTTATTGATTTATTTTCAAAATATGCTGACTGAATCTGGCCCCCGAACAGATTTGTTTTTGTTTTCTTCATTTTCTTGTGAAAATGAGTACAACACCTGTTCTGTGTTCTGTTTAATCCAAAAATGTGTACAAATGTCTTTATATATTAGAAATTATGTTAAAAAAAATGCAGTGCTTGCATGTAAATACAAATGTTGGGGGAAAATATAAGTTGTTGGCAAACATCGCTCAACCATTTGCATAAAGAAATCATTTAAACCTAATAAATATAAACTACAGGTAAACTTAATGAACTCTGCCCTCCTGCTGCCCACCTTAGATCCCAGCAGTGTTTCAGTTAAAGCAACTACAGTCAGGCAGCAGTGATGCAGACCCCTCTAATCTGAGAAAAAGACACATTTCTATTAGAAAACAGAATAAAAACGCGAGCAGAGCTGCTCAGCTGAAGCAGAGGGGACCGCGGGTGCGCAGGATGTTGGAGAGCCATGTGCGTAAAAGCTGCTGGTTTTTGTTTTGAAAGGGAGCTTTAAATCCAGCAGAACATGTTTATTTATGTCAGAGTTTTAATGTCTTAAATGAAGTGCAGTTTGGAGACTTTAAATAAGACAAGTCGATCAGATCAGCCTTCAACGCATGAGCTCACTTTGACTTCAACCTTTAAACATTTCAAACAAACACCACATGCAGGAAACAGCTGCGTGTCCTGGTGAGATCTGGAGCAAATATCACCCAAATAAGAGCTATGAATTCAGTTGCAGCGCGTGCAAGCTGTCGCATGCCCGATTCTGGTTTTACACCACTTTTACGCGTCAGGATCCAGAAGTTGTTTGTCCGACGCGCAGAAGCGTAACTTTGGTGACGCCTCCGAATTTGTTCGGGATTTACTCTGACAAAGAGGAGAGGAAAGGATGAACTCACCGGTGTCAAAGGGACTGAAAGCCGCAGAGGAAATGAAGGCAGCGAGGAGGAGCGCAGAAGTGACGGTCCAGGAGGAATCCATGCTGAGAGTTGAGTCTGAAGTGGCTCTCAGGTGGACCGGTCTGATGCGCAGGATCCACGGATCGGGTCGGCTGTCTAACCCTGTCGGTGCAGGAGTCCCGGCGTTTTGTTCCCCTCAAAGAGCCGGACTTTAAAAGGCAGGTACAGCAGCCACTGCGACTCTGACAGCCCACAGCAGATAGTAGAAAACACGGATCCTATTTCCAGCCCATGTGACAGGAAGCAGGGGCAGAGAGGACTGAACCTGCAGCTGAGGAGACAGCAGAGACAGCCGAGGAGGAGGAGGAGAGAGGGGAGGGGTGGAGGTGGGGAGGTGCAAAGAAAAAAAAACTGCAGATAAAAATCTAATCTCACAGGAGTATCTTTTAGAAAGTTTTCCAAAAAGTCTAAACTGTTTTTTTTTTTTTCTTTAGTTACTGCAGAAAGAGTAAATCCAACAGAGGAAACTCTTGCTGTGTTTCCCTCCACAAAACAACAACACTGATTAACTTGAGCCAAAATCATCCTGGTTGCCTTTATTTATTTTTATTTTTATTTATTTTTTTGTTTTCTGTTTTTCCTGTGGAGCCCTCCTGCCTGTTCCATGAAGTCCATCATGATTCGAAATGTAAATCTCTGTGATCAGAAAGACACCCTGACCTGAAATGAAGCGTTGTTTCAATGAGCTGGAAACAAATTTATGTGTCTGTATGCAAACTTCACAGAGAAGTAAACAGTTTATACTTCTCAGCATGAGGATCTGAAGGATTTGCACCTGGATCACAGCAAACCCCTCAGTTTCATACAGACCAGGATCTTTGATTTTTAACCAGTCTGGGTCCAGACAGGAATTCATTTGGACCTGATCCTGTCATAAAGGAGACACATCCTGCTTTTAAACCCTTCTTTTTCACATTTAAACCCCTCAGTTGGGGTCTATATAAAGTGGAACTGCAATGCTTTGGTCTGAATTACCCCTTATTGTAACTCCACAAGCTCCGCCCCTTTTATGGGGTGTGTCTCAAATCAACTCGTTTTGAGGCAGTCTCTTTAAATTCTTCTTTTTCACATTTAAATCCTTCAGTTGGGATCTATACAAAGTGGAACAGCAATACTTTGGTCTGAATTCCAACTTATTGTGACTTCACAAGCCCCGCCCCTTTTCTAAGGCATGTTTCAGATCAACTCCTTTTGAGGCTGCCTCTTTAAATCCAAAGGACAGACTTCATACCCTGCCCCTCTCCAGCTTCCAGACTGGTCTAGAGGGGTTTATGGCTATATAGCTGCGCAGAAACATTATTTACAATTTAATTAAAAGATGTCAACAAGAGAAGCCAGAGTCTAACTCAGAACCAGAGAAGAATTAAGACCACCAATTTACAGTTGGTAAATCCAGACCTTATTAAAATTTGTTGCAAATAATTTGACATAATAGTTCAGAAAATAATAGAAAATGAAAAATATGACCTAAACAGAATATGACATCTTTGCAGCTCCAGGAGAGACTAAATTGAACTGTTCTGCCTCTTAGAGACTCCAAGTCCACAACAAAATGCATTTAACAGCTAAAAAGGTGGGTTTTACAAATGTCTCCTTTAATGCTTAGAAAAACAACCATCAAAATTGTCTCATTTGTGAAACAGATTCCAGCTTAAATTCTTTTTTTCATTTATTTGCTAAAAAATACTTTTAAAAAATTTGCAACACTACAGAAATCACACACAGAGTGCAACCACTGCAATAAAATATTTCTTTAAATGTTAAGACAGACTCCTCCTCACAGGACAGAAACAGGTGCACAGTGTGCAAAAGCTGATTTCATGACTTCTCACACGTTTTATTTATTTATTTATTTATTTATTTATTTATTTATTTATTTATTTATTTATTTATTTATTTTTACCAGACAGGAAATCTGAGCTGTGTGTGTGAAACAGCGCCCTCATGTGTTTCACACAGACATCTTCTCACACAGAGGACAAGAGTCAGTGCAAAAAAGATCAGCCACTTAACTCAAAAATAGCCGAGCGAATATGACCTCACCAGTCCTGCAGAAGAAGAAAAAAGAGAAAGAGAGATTCAACGTTTATTTTTCCAAAAGCGGCGGGGTTAAAACGAGGCGTGCTGGGAAAGTAATCCGGTCTGACGTGTGCCCTTTTGAGAATTCTAAGTGCATGGCCCTGAGGTAAACCGGCTGGTAGGAGCTTTACTCGCTCTGAACGTCTGAAAGAAAGATGGTTTGCTTCTCCTGACAGTTTTACTAAAGCTGTGTTTACTGTTTGGTAACAGCTGAGATGAACAACACAGTCAGGATCCACCGCCCGACATCCTGCTGCCGCTCTGTGCACCAAATATCATTTGGACGATTAAAAAATCCAAATTTTGTGAGTTGTTTTGGTAAATCTTTCAGCAGTCCTGCAGTTAAACCTGCTACATCAAATCTGCAAACACCATGGATTTAATTTTATTATATATATGTTTCAAATAACTAATTACTTTTTTCTTCTTCATAACTGTGTCTAAGCAGGACCCCCCACACGAAGCGGGGGTCATATTGTTTTTGTAATCTTTATTTATTTATTTATTCAAGATATTTAGTCAACAATAAACAGCTGCACCGCTCAACATGACATTTGCCAGGACTGTAGATGAGTCTGACCTACACTGTGCCAGCCACCGGTTTTACGATAGACCCCATATTTGAGGAGGGGGCTCCAGCTGAAAAGGGGGTGTCTGGATATACAAAAATGCTTATAACTCAAAAACTATTCAACAGCTTCAGATTTGTTTTTGTTGTTTAGCTCTGATGAAGGGCTATCAATCGGGCCCACCAATGAGCCCCCACCCCAAGAACATGTTCAGGATGGTAACTCAGGAAATTCAGACTTCCATCCCTCCTCAGCCCCCCACCCAAAACAATGAATCTGTTCTGGTGAGTATTAATAACTTAATAACAACTTTATTTGTAAAGGGCCTTCAAACAAAGCACTGAACAGGAGATAAAATCACAAATAACAAGAGATGAATTCACAAAAAAGCAAGGATAAAATCACAGAAAACCATAAAAACATAGAAAGCAAGAGATAAAATTACAAAACAGATGAAAACAATTAAAAGGTAAAGTTAAGACAAGTAGGATAGTTTGAACAGGTGCATCTTTAACTTCGCTTTAAAAACCTCAACAGAACAAGCTTGCCCGATGTCCTGAGGAAGATTGTTCCACAGAGAGGGGGCACGAAAAGAGAAGGCACGTTCACCGATGGTCTTTCTTCTGGATTTAGGAATTATTAATAGGCCAGTACCTTCTGATCTGAGAGATCATGGTGGAACATAAGGGTGTAACATGTTGGTGAGAAATGAAGGCGCCAGGCCATTTAAGGCCTTGTCGGTGAGCAGCAAAACCTTAAAATCAGCTCGAGCCTGACGGGGCAACCAGTGAAGGGATGACAGTACATGGGTGATGTGGTCATATTTCTTAGAATGAGTTAAAATATGGGCGGCTGCATTCTGGACCATCTGCAAACATCTAAAACTTTTCCTGGGTAGTCCAGAAAGGAGAGAGTTGCAATAGTCGATGCGTGAAGTCACAAAAGTGTGGAGGAGGACCTCAGCATCGTTGAAAGAAAGAATGTGCCGGATTTTGGCAATGTTCCTAAGATGGTAAAAGGCGGTCCTAGTTACTAATTTTAAGTGGAAATCAAAAGAAAGCACCGGATCAAACCACACGCCTGGGTTTCTAACTGTTTCTTGACACCTAATGATCTTATCATCAATTTGCAGGGTAAAAACTTGAGACAATCCATGGAACTTCTTTGGACCAATGATCATTAAATCAGTCTTGTCAACGTTGAGGAGCAGGAAATTATTAGATAACCCACCCCTAATCACTGACAGACAGGCCTCCAAATTAGGCAAGTTGGCACAGTTTCCCACTGTGAAAGGCATGTACAGCTGTAGATCGTCAGCATAGCAGTGGAAAGTAACGTTAAATGAATGAAGGAGAAGACCAAGAGGCAAACGATATAATGAGAACAGCAGGGGGGCCAACACAGACCCCTGACGGACCCCATGCTTCCCAGTGCAGGTTGCAGAGAGCTTATTTTTAAAACAAACAGTCAGAGATCTACCAGTTAGATATGATTTCAGCCATGAGAGTATATCACCAGAGATTCCAATGTCATGTTCAAGTCTATCCAATAAAATACAGTGATCAACAGTATCAAAAACTGTGCTTAGATCTAATAGCAATAGGGCTAGAAGGATATTCATTGTCTGCATTTACCAATGTCATTTACCACTTTAGTTAAAGCAGTTTCTGTAGAGTGGTTAGATCCAAAAGCAGGCTGAAACATCTCAAACAAGTTATTAGCAGACAGATAGCTGATAACGTGCGGGGGTCATTTATGCTGCCGCCATGCTGTATCTGTTGTTACATCTAAATGTATTTTGTGTCAGCTGCAAGAAAAAACATTAAAACATTATTGTTGATCAATTTTCAGCTAAAATGTTTTTCTCCCTTCAGTATTTTGTGAGAACAATTAAAAAATTGTTGTCCTCACAGAAAAAGACTGCGTTCCAGACTGAATATTAACCACAGAGTGAATCAGACATATCAGTCTGTGCAGGGTTATATGTTTCCTTTGTCTTCTGTGTGTGTGTGTGTGTGTGTGTGTGTGTGTGTGTGTGTGTGTGTGTGTGTGTGTGTGTGTGTGTGTGTGTGCGTGCGTGCGTGCGCGCGCGCAATCACCACGCTTGTCCATACATGCTGCCTGGCCAAATTCCTTGTGGTCTGCTGGAGTTAACGTAATTCTCTTGTCTTTTTCCCCCTCTCTTTCCAGATAAACCTTGGCACTTTAACGCATTAAATACCTACTTTGACAGTTTGCATTTTTCCTCCCCTTTAGGTGAAATAATTAGATTCAAGTTCACTTTTTTTGTTTTCTAAATCTTCCGTGGATTCGCTCCCTGTTGCAGCGCAGAGACCGGAGGTCACGGTGAGACTGATCCACTGAGACGTGTCAGAAAACACCTCAGCATCCACCCCGGCCCTGCCAAAGGGAAGTTCTGCAGATTCTGACTTAAAGGTCAGCCCAGATGCTCCGAACTCACTAAACCAGGAGCCAAGAAGATGTCATCCTTTTTTAAGGGGAAACTATTTCTCCTTCCAGATTGTTCTTGATCTTTCAGAACTGTTATATTTGTAATACCTGCATGTATTACAATCTAGTCTTACAGACTTTGTATATAAATAAACTGAATTGAATTGTGTAATCGTTGAGCCGGTCGCAGATACTACCATGTTACATTTTAGCTGTGTAGCTATAAAGCTTGCTGAGTTGCAGCTTTTTTCCTGTTTGCTGTAAGGCCACTCAGCCTTGGCAGCCACCTTGAATTGGGATTATCTGCTGAGCAGAAATGCTGCAGATCACAGCATCCTTTTATCTAGACTTGAACTCATTGTTGGTCTTAAAGGCTCAGTTTTAACATGTTCGAGTTTTATTTGGCAGACAGGTCATTTTCTGTTTCCATGGGGGAAGAATCTTCTGCATAAACTCCAATGTGCTGTGGTGTATACCTCAAGGATCTGTTTTAGGACCTATTCTTTTTTGTTTTTATATGCTGCCATTGGGATCAGTATTTAAAAAGAACAAAATATCCTTCCGTTGATGACATTAAAGTTTATTAACCTTTTGATTCAGATGTCTCTACCCCACTGCAGCACCTTTTGAATCATCTCCAGGATGTCAAAGATTGGTTATCACAAATTTGTCTGACCATGAATGAAAACAAAACAAGTTATTTTATATGGTAATCATTCTCCTCCTGATTGTTTTCCTGGGATTCTTGGCCCACTTGCTTCTTATTGTTCTTCTGTGGTCAAGAGGGTTTTTAGACGGTGCTTTTAAGTTTGAGAAACAAATATCTTCAGTTGTTAAAGTGCCTGTGACATGCCTGTCCATCGAATACAAAAAGTCAAAGAAAACACTTTTTTTTATAAGAAACCTTGTAGAAAACATGCGATTTTACTCATTTTGTCACATAAATGCCATATTTTCTTTTGAACTTGGCTCAGCCAAAGTGCAACAGGAAGTGACATCAAAGGGGAAATCTTTAAGAAAGATAATTCTGTAATCTTTGTTTATTGAAATATTATTTGAACTCTTGACTCGTCTTCATCTCTCTGATAGACTCAAAATAATCTAAAGAAACATCAGCTTCTTCTCTACAGTCTGTGTCGTTAGCTATTTTATCAATGCTTCGTTCCATGCAGACATTCCTCTTTGACATCACTTCCTGTTCTTTCACATGCAAAAATCTCAACAACTGTTCATCTCAGCAGTGGGAAATTATTTTTGCAATATGCTAATATATTTATCTTTCCAATAATGCCTTTATATTTATTTTTTAAATTTCATGTCACAGGCACTTTAAAACCTGTTTTTATCAGCTACGTCTAACTGCCAAAGCAAAATCTTACATTCCCCATAAAGACCTTGAAACTCTGATTCATGTCTCCATCACCTCTAGACTGGACTCAAGCCTTTATCTGTTTGGAACAATCGTCCATCTATCGTTTGCAGTTAGTCCAGAACTCTGCAGTGCATCTTTTAACAGGTTCTAGAAGGCAGGACCAGATCACTGTTTTATCTGACCTGCACTGGCTGCCTGTTCACTTTCACTTCGATTTTAAAAGTATTTTACTTTTAAAGGTTTAAATCAAGGCTATTCAACTAAACTGCTCCGGGGGCCACAGTTACTGCCGGTCAACAGCTGAGGGGCCGAACATCCAGCAATTAAATTTGTTATGTAAATAAACCTAGTATTAAAAAGATCTGTTACCGTTGAAATAGTTTATTTTGCTGCATTTAATCATGAATACAACATACAGAACCCTATAAAAGTAGTGATAATTACACATTATCAAAAACAAATAGAACACATTATGCCTCATATTTGACACAAATAATATTTTAATATCTTTGACTTGACAAATTATTCAACCAATTTTATTTTCACTTTTATCATTTTATCTTCAACTGCTTGTAGTTTTAACTGTCTTAAGTGTTTATAGAAATGTTTTTTATCAGCTTCTAGCTAAGATTCTGACGTTTCTGTAGATACCGAACATGTCTATGTTTAACTAAAAGAACTTAGAGTAATTAAAGAAAATCAGGGGTTAGGGCTTAAGAGATGAATAAACCAATTGGTGGGCCGAACTTTGGTCACTCGCGGGCCGGATGTGGCCCGCGGGCCGCCAGTTGAATAGCCCTGTTTTAAATGGTTTGGCACCCAGTCTTGGCTCTATGTTGCACTTTTATTCACCAAACAGAGAACTGAGATCATCTAATCAGATGATTTTAGTGCAGCCAAGGATGAAACTGAAGCGTAGAGGGGACCGGGCTTTTAATTTAAGCTCAGTTTGAGTCACGTCAGGAACTTGTAACTATGTCTTTTTATGTTTTTAGTTTGTTAACAGTTTTAATTGTATCGTGTCTGTGAAGCACTTTAACCCAGTGGTTCCCAAAACTTTTATCTTCTGACCCACAAAATATCCATGGCAAAAACTTGTGACCCCAAATATTACTGGTCTGCGTACACGAACTTTGTTAATAACTCTAAAAACACAGGCTTTTTGACAATCTAAACAGCTTGTACACAAATATAAATACTTATTTATACTGATT
>NW_013952479.1:1727089-1731737 GCF_001266775.1 Austrofundulus limnaeus
ACACACACACACACACACACACACACACACACACACACACACACACCTGTGCGGGCCCCTGAGCTTACCTGTGTTCAAAGCAGAGATAAAAGCTGATGCTCAGCCACCTGCGTTTAACCAGCAGCCTCTGAAGCTCCACGACCCCCCCCCCACCCCCCTCCTCTGACACGCAGCAGCCATCCATCTTTCTCAGCCTCACAGGTCTCTAATTAGGCACCGGTGGGTGACACCCCCTGGAATGTTTATTGTAACAACGTTCGGCTTTATCTCCTTCAGAAGAGAGAGAAAAAAGATCATAAAACAGATGTAGAAAGAGGGCGGAGCTAGCGTGTTATAACTGATTTATTACATATAGTCATAAATCAAATAAGGAAATTTAATATATTGTTTTAAAGTAAAACCGTGTAATGTTCCTCCAGAGATAACTTTAAGAGTTTTATTTAAATCTGTCAAGATGATCTCATAACTTAGTGAGGTGCAGAATTGAAATAAAAAAATACAACATTAACTGTTGTAGTAAGCTGTGGTGCCCCCAAAAATAGCCTCGGTCAAGCCTTTTCGCTTTAGATTGAATTTATTGCTCCTCTGCAGGAACAGTTTATTTTCTCAACATAATAATCCTTTGAGAAGATGATGTCACCCTGAAATGTTCGGACGTTCGGCTCGGTTTGTTTGTCCAGAAACATGAAGGAGAACCGGAACCCGCCCGTCGTCTCAGCCGCAGCCAAGGCCAAGATGTTCCCGTTACTCTCAGCTTGTTCATCAGCCTCAAAACACACAGAGGGGCCTCCGAAGGTCTATACCCACCCACCCCCCCACCACACACACACACAACCGTACTATTTCTCACAAACCACAGCCTGAGTCCTGTGCAAGCAATCAGTTCTATTTGAGAAAATCCTGTAAAAGTGACTGAGCTTTCTGGCAACTGGATCCGGTTTCTTTTGAAGGAGGAGCACAAGTTCTCAAAAACAGAGATATATTAAAACAGTGTTTCCCAAAGTTGGGGTCGGGACCCAAAGTGGGGTCCCAAAACATCAAGATGGGGTCCTGAAAAGATTTTCGGAATCAATTATGTTTTTTCCCTTACTTGTTACAAAGGAGTGAGGTTAGTATATTTAAAAAGGATAAATGTAGTATAAAAATATTGTTACTATGCCCATGTTTAGTTGACCTGATACAAATGTTATCATCCAAAAATATCTGGGGGCACAGGTCTCTGCTACTGTTATTTTGTGGGTCAAAAGCTGAAAAGTTTGGGAACCACTGCACTTTGGTTCCCAAAGTTGGGCTTGGGACCCAATTATGGGTCATGAAGCACCTTGGATAATCTCCAGGAAACAATTTAAAGGGTAATAAAATAATTGCTGATGTAATATTTTCCCTATAACTATTACAAAAACCAAAAATCAGTATAAATAAGTATTTATATTTGTGTACAAGATGGTCAAAAAGCCTGTGTTTTTAGGGTTATTAACAAAGTTCGTGTACTCAGACCAGTAATATTTAGGGTCACAAGTTTTTGCCATGAATATTTTGTGGGTCAGAAGATAAAAAGTTTGTGAACCACTGTATTAAAAAATATGATTTTCAAAGGTTTCATACAAAAATATTGCTGGTAAAACTCTTTAATTGTAGATTTAAAGCAGTAAAACAAAAAAAGATAATTCTGAACATAAAAGTAACCAATAGCCTCTGATTTGCAGCAGTTATATTGTTAATATGGACACATTCCGAAAGTAAGACTGATCTACTTTAGCCATTTCCCTGCTTATAACCATGTTGACACTTAGTTACCTCCGCCAAGGACGAGGTAATGTTTTCGGTCGCGTATGTCTGTCGTTCTGTCTGTGGACAACATTACTCAAAAACTTGTGGATGGATCGTCATGACATTTTTACCACATGTGGGTACTGGGCCAACACAGCTAAATTTTGGTGATGTTCCCGATCACGATGCGGATACAGGAATTTTTTTTCTTTTAACACTCTGAGATCGGTAAAGCTGTGATGCTTTCACAGGGCTTCTGTAAAAAACAGTGAGCTGGATTGGACAGCACAGACTTCAAACTTTATAAAAGTAATGTTAAAACCAGATTTAATGATGAATATTTTTTACCATAATATGCACATTTACAGAATGTTTTGTGACCAGGAAGTGCGTGTATGAAACCTATTTTTCCAATTTCCTCAAACACACCACCATTTCTGAAACAACCAATCAAAACAGTTAGTCTCTACTAGGCTTGTAAACAGAGAGCTGCCGGGCCTCAAAGTTAGGAGACGGGGGGAGCCAGGAAGCACTTTATAAAGAGAGTCAAACCATTACAAACTCATACAAGGAGATAAAACAGATGTTTTACATGGTGAAATGTGACTGATGAAAACTTAGGAGCTTAATCCCACACCAGTTTGACCATGAATAACGTCGGGTGATGAGTCTGACTTGTTTTTTTCTCCACATTGGACTCCACCGAGAAGAAATCCCATGCATACTGCTGCTTAAATGTTCACTATGTCAGGACTTATTCAGCAAATGTGTTTCCATCTCTGCTTTTGCGCATTAACTCTTACAGGATGGGGGAAATTGGTCTTGGCGGAGGTTTGAACTCTCCGACTGCTTCTTGTTATTAAACGGGGATGACTCTCAGCTACAACCAAACCAAACTTTAACTCATTGTCTGCAATACTGACTGACATATGATGTGCTTGCTAAGATTAATTAGCTGTGGCGGCCATCTTGAATCAATCAGAATCAGTTTTTTGCACTCTTTCATTAACATCTTTCCATTTGTTCAGGACATATTTTGATAACACGTCTTTACTAGCAGGAGATAAAACCACAGAGCCCATCTTGTTTGTTTTTGTTGTTGATAAAACTAAAATTCGGAGGATCGGCAGTGATTACCACCACCGTGTCCCCGCTGCACCGGCTGCCTGAGGGACTCATTCTGAGGTGGATCTTTGTTGTGGTCTGATGACGACAGCACATCTGATTCACAGCACGGTAAAATGAAAATCCACAACATCTCACATCTGCTCAGGCCACAGCACGGGTCTGACTGACACTTGATCTAAAAACCAAACCGCCCGGGTCCGGTCTTTCCATGTGGAAGTGGTGCGTTTTTATGAAGTCTTCAAAGAACTGCAAAGTTACGCTCGGTTAGCCTCAATTCAAATGCTCTTTTTTTATTTTAACACAAATAATTCCAAGAGTTTAGTTTTTCTGGATTACGCTTTTCTTTCCTCCTCCCAAGTCAAACCCGACAACCTCACAAACATCCTGTGATCAATTTCTCTTTTCATTTTATCCACTCGAGGAGACCACAATCCACCATGTGTATAATGTAAACTGCTGATGAGAGCCACGCTGGCCCCACCAAGCCATAGGGTGACACTGTTTACACGACTTCAACACAAAGGAGATGACAGAAATCCTGACGTCACCTTTAATGCCAGCAGCTAATCATTCTGCGGCCGAGCAGAAACTCACAGATCAGTGGTGTCAGCTCGACTTCAGGCCACAGAATCCAATGAGAAATGGACGTGTGCCAGTTCATACTCCACATTATAAATGAGTTTCTGATAGTTGTTTGGCACATCTCAGCATCTTAGACTTGATTTAAATGAAAAATAATCACGAGAATCTTCGACTTCCTTCACAAAGCAGGATTAGTTCTCTGTAATGCAAAGTGAACCTGAAGAAAAAAGGCGTAAATTTTCAGTTTCAAACCAACTGGATGCGGAACAAGGTTGGTTTAAGATCTTTAAAGTGTTGCAGGTTTGTTAGTGTTAACCTGTACACTCGTAAAAGTAGTCCTGAGTCAACGCCAGTCAAACATGAGAAAAACATGAAATATTAGAGCCAATGTGTCACATTTAATCAGTTAAACCTTCATACCGTCTGTTATTCTGACCTAAAGTCAGTCATACTTTTAAATAATAACAGATCATTGCACTTAAAGGACCTGTGACATCAAATTTCTGTCATAAATTCAAAAGCATTTTTGGAAAGAGAACACTGAAGGCATATTGCAAAACAAAATTCATGCTGCTGAGATGAACAGTTGTTGAGATATTTGCATGTAAAGCAACAGGAAATGATGTCAGAGGAGAATGTCTGCATGTGAACAGAGCGTTGCTTTATTAACTGACAGCACAGGCTGTAGAGAAGAATCTGGTGTTTCTTTAGATTTATTAGAGTCACTATCAGACAGATGAAGAGTCGGACTTCAGATAATACTGTTTCAATAAAAAAAAGGAGTTCCTTTACTTAGAGTTCCCCTTTGATGTCACTTCCTGTTTCACTTTGAAGACAAGTTGCAAAGAAAATATGCAGTTGTATGACGAAATAGGTAAAATCAAGTGTATTATGTCGTTTCTTAAATATAAATGTTTTATTTGACTTATGGAGTTTAAACTAAAGTTAAACTCTGGAAGACTAATAGCCTCACCTGCTCCTGCCGGCCTCCACGCCTCAAGCGCAGCCACGTCCAGTCAGCTCCTGACTGCCGGATAAAAGCCCGTCATCTCAATCGCCTCGTCTGCATGCCACTGACTGTCAACCTATCACCTCCCCTTATCTTCTGGTATCCAAGGGCGTCCCTCTATTTTAACTTCCACCACCAGTGTAGGGCCGTGTGTGTGTG
>NW_013952479.1:1731760-1734802 GCF_001266775.1 Austrofundulus limnaeus
CTCCTACCCCTTAACTCAAAGCAACTCTTACGAGATTACAGCATCACTCAGTGCTCTCGTCCTCTGCCGGGGTCCGAGTGCCAAACTCTGATGCCATTCATGTCAATAACCATGTCGGTCCAGTCATGTCAATAAAACTTCTAATTTCAGTCTGTCTTGTGTGAGTCCTTCCAGGCTGAATGTGCATTTAAAGTATATCCACGTCACAGGAACGTTAAAGTCTGCGTAAAAAAAAAGTTTTGTTTTACAATGAACCCCCGCAAAATCGCGGTTCACCATTTGAAGACTCAGTCTTTGACAGAGTTTTCAATGAAACCTAGTAATTTGCGGAAACCCCCGCATTTTTGCGGAAACCAGTACAGTAAACACACTGTATGTACAGTATGGAACCTTTTTTTTTTGTCAGTTTTCAAGCTGAATTATTAACAAAAATATAATTTTCTAACATAAAAATTAACATAAATTTGGTTCCATATAAAATATGGAACAGTACAGTATGTGACGTGTGTCCTTTGCTTACGCTCCACCCAGAGCGCAGCATTTCTGCTATCTAACAACATCTAACAGTGCTGCTACGGTGTTAGCCGCTAGCAGCTTAGCTCTCACCCAAATGTGTTCGCTACAATAACCATATATTTTATGTTTATTTTAATTGAATTAATTTTATGTATGCTGTGTGTTATGTATTGGGAGCAAATTTGGAGTTTATAAAAATCGCATTTTTCCGCAATTCACAGGTCCTCTAAGAACGTAACCTCCGAAAAGAGGGGGGCATTTTGAGGGGTGGCTAAATGACTAAGAAACTTGTTTTAAAAGTTATTTTCAACAACAAAAAAAACTGTTTAATTAATTGGATTTTTAGGACAGATCTCCAAACTGTAAGAAAATATATGTTCAATACGGCTGAGGTCAAGATTAAAACACCATTGTTAAATAAAATGATTTGAGGAATGAATAAAACCATACAACACCAGAATTCTGGAACTGAGTGAGGTTTAATCTGTCACCGAGCTGACAAGGAAACCACACTGACTTACAACCAGGAAATACATCAATTTATACAGATTCTTCAATGCCTGAGTTCGCCCCCTACTGGCCTACGGCTGAATCACAGGCATTCATACAAAAACCTCAATCTAATGTTAAAATGACGTTTTAATTATGTGTTGTTTATAATTCGGACACGTAACTACTCTATATCAATCAACACATAATAGATTAAACATTGCCAACATTATAAAAAGGAAAACCTAATAATATAGTGGTGTGTTTTCATCAGTACTAACCTCTACTCCCTATAAATTTCTTCAAAACGATTGTAAGAACATAATTTAGTGTGGGAGAATCGCCTGTTTTTCAGTCAGCGTCATTAAATAAGTTGGGGATTGTTTGAATGTTAAATGCATTAAACTTTCCCCTTTAATAATTGTATCAGTTAGCTTTGATCTTACAGTTGTAGCTAATTATTCAGCCCTTGCTAGTGTAAAGTATCTTCTCTGAGACACATTCACATTTGGACTACTAATACATGAGAGAATTTAAATGTTGATCAGAGTTCTGTCTCTAAATAGCTTCAATTCAGATGCAAATCTCCTCATAAAGAATGAAAAGCGACGAATCATGTTTGAAATATAAAATAACCAGACAGCGCCGTCAGGTTTGTATCCCCTCAGCCGGCGCGGACCTGAGTCAGGACGGAGACGTGAATACTTATGAGATCTTTGACCTTGTGTGTTCAGAACCATTCACGGCAGCAAGAATCCATAATGAGACAGGGAGGAAATATAAAAGAAAAGGACCCTCAACCAGCAGGTAAAAAAATAAAAAAAAAAAACACAGACGCAACAAGCGAGCTCGTCTAGACGGTAAACAAAATGTGCCTCCGGGCCGAAGAATGTGGGCAAACTAGATACGAAGCTGAGCGACGTACAGGACGTGAACATGAGAATAAAACTATCATATTGACTGAACTCAGTGACACGACACAGCTGTTCAAAAAACTAAAACAATAAAACCCAGAAAACGAGCATTAAGATCATCTTAATTAAAACTGGAACGTTTGTAAAAACCCGATGCGGACAAGTCTGGACAAGAATCAGCTGGTTGGGTTTCATTCAGACTGGATGTTTTCTGCACACAGACACAGTGATCCTCCACGTACACAGAAAAACACTTTTAATTCTTCTTTTATCGTATCTTGTGCACGGTTTAACTGAGCGCGATAAGGCGGGACAAAGCCAAACGGAGCGTGAAGGGCTACGTGCCGTTTGAAGTCGCCTTTCTTCTCGGGTCTGAGCCGTGGCAGAGCACTGCTGGTTCAAGCAGATCATTAAGCGTAATGGTTGCCGAGGATTGCAGAGCTTTATCTTTAATGGCAAGAACAAAGTTGGGAGATGATCTGGGGGGATTCTGGAGCTGGATTTGATGGGAATTCCCAAGCCTGCTGGAACAGTTTACACTGAAAAACATTTTTGATCTGCGATAACAGACAGGTGCCATCATAAATCTGAAGGCAGGGAATTACTGACTCTGCTTCACGTACTGAGACGCAAACTATGTGGGGATAAACTTATATCTTGACTGATTATATAGGGACTAAAGCAGATGGCAGGATTTAATCCGACTGACACGTCAAAATGGTTGACTTTGAAATATATATTTTATATTTAGAATAATTTCTTTAAGAGTGTGTGTAAGAGTTAAACGTACCAAAAGCAGAACCACAAAACCAGTTCCTTTGTTTTTACTGCCCACTACAAGCATCCGGGTTTGACTTTAAAAGATAAATACGAGACAAGAGATTAAAATTCCAGCTTTTATTTTCAGGTATTTACATCCAGATCGGATGCACAACTTTAAAAGATAACATTGTTTTGTTTATTTTTTTATTCTTTTGTTTTGTTTTTCAAATATATCACTTTAAGAGAGCAAAACATAACGCAAATGTTTAAAAAAACCCTTAAACTGAAATATATTAAATCAGGGCTATTCAACTAAATCCGGGGGCTGGGGTTATTCAGTGGGGTGGGTACCCGGTAATGT
>NW_013952479.1:1734812-1742001 GCF_001266775.1 Austrofundulus limnaeus
ACATGAGGAATGAAAGATAGATACTAAGGTCACAGCTGTCAGCAAAATATAAATAAATAAAATAAAATAAGCCATAAGAAGACAAAAAGAAAAAAAACCTGTATATAATGTGTTACACATGGATTTTTTATTTATTTATTTAACCTTTATTTATCCAGGTAAACTGTTTGAGAACCACTTCTCATTTACAAACATGATCTGGCATGCACTGAGTGCATTGCAAAATACAAACCTACATATTCAGCCATGGTAAAGTGATTGTAAATATTAATCGTGATTAAAAATTTTGATCTTTGCCCATGCAGCACTAATTTCACAGCCCTAGTATTTATTGACCTCTGTTGGCAGCTATAAGTAACAACATCACTTACTGATAAACTCCTACTCTCTTCTTGGGTAAATGTCTGAATGCTAAATGATGCAAATGATGACCAGTAGATTTAATTCCTCTCATGAACTGTTTCATCAGGTCTCAGTCAGAAACKCACAGTGGAGATTCCTCCTCTGACAGAGGGAKAGCAGACCAAGCTGACCTGCACGGCTCCTGGTCTCTGCTCTGGGTCTCGGCCTGAAATCACCTGGACGTGGAGAGGAAAGGGAGYGAGCAACTCTCAGATCACAGAAAACATCACAGAGTTCCGCACTGAGAATCTGACTGCACTCACACAGAGACACAGCTCAACTCTGACCTTTAACCTTTCGTCTGAACACCACGGCACCACGATCACCTGCGAGGTCAGCTTCTTAGGTGGCATAACAACAGAGGAGACTGTGATGCTGAACGTGAGCTGTGAGTACTTAACCATTCAAAAGTCTGCCCTTTTCTTGTTTCAGTTAAATAGTTACAAATAATAGAAAAATAGAAAAAAATAGAAACCTTCATCATTGTCCTAATTTGCAGATGTTAGGGAGGTTAAAGTCACCGGAGATATTAACGTAAGAGACGGGGTAACTCTGAATCTGACCTGCAGTGTTGACAGTTTTCCTCCATCAAAAGTTACTTGGACTAGATTTGGCGATGAAATCAGTTGCAGGACATCATTTCAGCTTGTCTGCAGGAAAAGCCCAGAGTCAGCTCTGTTTCCATCTCTAACATGACAGTCAGTGTTTCTGGGCTTTTACGTCTGCACAGCAGAGCACGTGACCGTAACTCTGTCAAAGAGAGTTAACGTAACTGTGACATGTGAGTACAATTAAATTTAATTATAAAACAACTTCCAAAGATCTACATTTCTAAATATTCTAATATTATCCCAGCAACAAAACATTTCCATTTTTCTTTTCACGATGTAACTTTAAAATGTAAAAATGTAAAACACTCATGCTTCCTTTTTTAGTCAGGCGCCAAGTCATAAATAACTGACTCAATAAATGCAGGAAGTTTCATCATTGTGTCTAGTAAAAACACAAGTACTTTGTGTAACAAAAGAAAGACGTTGTTAGGTGAAACACTGCAGCATGTAACAGATTTTAATTTGTTTTGTTGCTTTGAAAACATAAATTTTAAATTTACAAATGACTAGAAATCTATTTTATATGGGCTATTCAACTAAATCCGGGGGCTGGGGTTATTCAGTGGGGTGGGTACCCGGTAATGTTAGGTGAAACACTGCAGCATGTAACAAAACGAGAAATGTCTTTTACGTTTTAAATTAATTTTGTTGCATTCAAACACAAATTTTACATTTACAAATGATTTGAAATCTACTTTTATATTAAATTAAGTAAAAGAAAAAATTTTTTTGGGCGGGCCAGATGGAAATACCCATGGGCCAGATGTGGCCCGTGGGCCACCAGTTGAATAGCTCTGATTTAGATGCAAATCCATACAGAACACATAATAACTGCTTATCTTTTGTATTTTTGAACCTTTATCTCACTTTCAGTGCAGCTGTTGTCAAACATCAGCTGTTTTTAGATATTTTTCAGACAATTTTTACATTTTTGCACTGAACTGGATTTTTAAAAAAACTCAAATAAACAATTGGTTTCAGGACCAAACAGTAAACCATGTGGCTGATTGAAAAAAAGGATCTAATCAAAGGCGATAAAAAAAAAAACAAATCTCAACATTTGCAGGATGTCTTTGAACCTGAGAGAAAAAGATAAACAGAGAGAAATAAATCTGGTCGCGGCAGAGATGAGCTGAATTTATTCAGAGTTCGGCTTCTGTGCATGGATATCGAGCTGCACATCTTTATTCATGAGAAGGAAAATAAAGAAATATACTGTGAAAGTAGTTTGCATTCATTTGAGCTGAGAAGCCGGAGCGGAATATTCGTGGATTATCACCACTAAAATGATTTCTACGGATGAGAATGAGCTTTGAAAAATATTTCCCCTTCAGGCAAACAAAATGCGAATGCCAACTTCTTTTTTAAATTTAAATTTGCATCCGAGTCCCTCCAAATCAGGAAATCACTTTCGCCGACTTCTTGTGTTTACAAAAAACACAAGTTTCCAAGCGGCTGCGATGAATTTATATTTGGTACATGTCACTGTGCTGGCAGCGGGCCCTTTCACAAGCTTGCCATGCCCCGCCCTCCTCCTGTTTCCACAGTGATTGATTTGCGTTTTAATGGCTTCCTGTGTTGGGCACGGCACATCTGTAGGGGTGGATTGACCTTCTCGGGTCTGTTTTGCTGCGCTCCGTTCCTCTGCGGTGCAGTAAAGTGAAGTATCTGCCTTTTCTGTGGCCTGGGAGAGTGACGTGCTCCATTATAAAAAGAAAACCAACTCCAATGAAAAAAAAAAAAAAAAAACGGGTCCTGACGGGCGTTGGTTGCTCCGTGGATTACAGCGCCTCGAGGGATGCAGCCGAGCCTCTGATGTCGAGGAGCTAAAAACGGAGAACAAAAAGCAGCCGGCCTCGGAGTGATAAACTTATACTGAGGGTTAATGTCAAGAGGGTAGTTCAACTTCCAAACAGTCACTTCTGAGTCTTTACAGCTGCTGCCGAGGATCAAATTTAGGTTGTAATTTAGTGAATTACAGAATGAATCAGTCTGCTGTAACAGTCACAGATTTGGTAAAACCAGCGTCATCGTTTATCATAGAAACCTAATCTTGTGGTCATTAAGCTTCAAAGTCACAAATCTGCAGCCAATTACTTGACATTTAAAAGAATAATGAGTCAAAGTAAAGACAAGGAAGTTATTTAGGAGGGAAATTAATTAAAGGTAGCGGCTGTTGTATTTTATGGAGGACCGAAACTGTCAAAATTAGAAATAAAATCAGAAATGTATAAATGAACCAATAAATAAATAAATATACTTAAAATGCACCAGTTAAATTAAAAAAGGAGAACATTACCTTGTGTTTTATAGTGTAATTGACCTTCATATTTATTTTTTCCAGCTTAGTTCCAATAAATTATATATTTTAGCACATGAATTACATTTTACTTTTTAAAAATGTATATTTTTTGTTTTTCCTTTTACTTGTAGATGCATTTGTCTCTTAAATGAATATATTTAAGAAAGGCGAGGAAGAAAACACTTACTTGTCCCTTTATTTTAAACTAAACTTTAAACTAAACTGAGGCAGCACAAGCATGCACAGTAGATCTGCACATGGATCCTGCTCCTTCCTGTCTGTTAACCAACAGAGGAGCGGACCCAAGGAGCCCCGCCCACCTTATTTACATAATAGTAAAGTAAAAACAGAAGACAGAGAAATGAAAAAGCAACACATGGAAATAAAAAGACTTGTGGGACAAAAAATAATAATAATTTAATATATTCATATAAAAGACACAGATGCATGTACAAGTAAAAGAAAAAAGAATAATAATTTATTTTTAAAAACAGTAAAATGTAAATTATGTGCTAAAATAAATAATTTTTTGGAACTAAGCTGGAAAAATAAATACGAAGGTCAATCAAATAATAAAACACGATGTTAAGTTGTCCTTTTTTAATTTAATTGGTGCATTTTAAATGTATTTATTTATTTTTTGGTCCATTTATATATTTCCGATTTTATTTCTAATTATGTCAGTTTCAGTCCTCCGTAGCATTTTGGGTTAGAACTGTAAAACAAAAATGTAAAAATTAAACTGCAGCTAGAAGATAATTAGGATTAGCTCACTTTGCTTTAATTGTTGCCCCAGCATTAAACGTTATAACACCAACGACAGAACTTTGGTTTCTGCAAACATCCTAATCCCAGAACCAAATCTATTCCGACCTACGCCTTGAAAATTACAAGCCGACATCAGAAGGCGCTGCCTAAGCACAAAGTCCCAGCAGGTTAAGGGGCAGAGCGCACCTGTAAGGCTGACATGAAACATAAAAGCACATCCCAAAAACAAAACCTCAGCCAAAAGACACTTCAGAAGTCTTTCTTCCTAATCCAGGGATGTGAGGCAGATCTGAGATACGGGAAAAAAAGTCCCACGTGAAAAGCAACAAGCTTCCACAGAAATTTGCATGTACTTGTGCTTGAACGTGATTGAACTAATTACGCCGGGTTGTTGAGATGTTAAGCGAGCGTAAACATTGGAGGCTGGAGCAGGTCCCTGCAGAGACGAGAGAAGGAAAAAAAACTACTTTTATCCAAACGCAATTAATCAGCATCTGACTCTGCAAACAGACAGCAGCTTGCTCCACTGCCTCTCTGGTAAGAAGCTGACTGACAGACGAAAGCAGGAAAATTAGCGCTCAGTTTGGAGATTAGATGGTGACTGAGTCAGATATTAATGGGAGGGAGAGGGTGTTCGTTTCATTGCTTGGTAACAGCTGAAGATTTTGCACAGAAGAAAGGAAAAAAATGATTGATTTATGTAAAAAAATTTAAAAAAAAGGTCTTGTTGATTTACGACACTGCAGAACAGTCGATGCATGCAGGAGCGAGTAATGAGTGCAGCATTGCACAACAGCAAGTTGGGAAACCGAGTTCACATGTTTCCAAAACTTCAAAGCCTCCCATGTGCAGCGAGGCCAGGTTATTTCAATTAGTTTTCAACTAGGAACATTTCCCCTCCGAGCTGGACCCCCACCCATCACTCCCAGAGATGGGCCGCAAGAGAACCTGCCACTCCGTTTCCTTGTAGCCCTCCGAGGGCTTTGTTTCAAAGATGGAACAGTGAGTCAGGATTAAAGCAGAAAACAGGACCACGGGGGACTGAGATGATCTGATGGTGCACGTTGCTTTATAACAATAATAATATGAATGCATTTTATTTATAAAGCACCTTTCAGGACACCCAAGGACACTGTTCAACAGAAAAGAAACAACTGTTAATACATAGAATGATAGGGTTGTGGGGAAGAAACATAGAAATGAGGACTACAAAACAGTCATATATTGAAGTACAATGACCAGTCGGTCAATCAGTGTTAACAGTAGGCTAATCTGAAAAGATGCGTCTTCAGGCCAGTCTTAAACAGGGAGAGAGAGGTTGTATTGCGTAATCCATGGGGTGGTGAGTTCCAGAGCAGCGGAACAGAGCGGCTGAAAGCTCTGCTCCCCATGGTGCTGAGGCGGGCAGGGGGTACTGAGAGTTGGAGGGAGGAGGTAGATCTTAGAGAGGTGTGGAGGTCAGATAGGTAAGGAGGTGAAAGATTGTGGATAGCTTTGAAAGTGTGTAGGAGAATTAACTGGGAGCCAGACCCCATGTGTCAAACTCAAGGCCCTCCACAGCATTTTATGTGGCCCCTGAGAATGTCAAAGATGTATTAATGTCTTAAAAATAAGTGTATGATGCTTTAAAGCCAGCAACGATCAAAAACTACATCTACCATAATGCATGTTCATTATTTTACCTGCCAAATTACATTATCCCACCAGTAGGTGGAGCTGCACAGGGTTCAGAAGTAGACAATAAAATTCATTGTGTAAAATCTACATTTAACTTCATTTTTTCTGGCTACTTTTGCTGCAGCCTAGTTGTACTGTGAAGTGGGAACTTCCCATTTACAAGTTGTAAATTTAAACTGCAGTGCCCCTCCATTGGGAATTCCCTGTCAGAGAGTGGGAGGGTTCAGAATTTAAGATGGCTATTAATTAGCACAACTCATCATTTTATTAGTATTTCTGTTGTACACAGTACTTTTCAGTGTTTACAGGAGGACGTGTTCAAACTCTGTTTCTATGCAGGAAATACCAGGTAGAGCTCAGTTATTGTTTGTTAGCGGTGCTCTGCCGTGAGACATTTTCTTTTTCGTCAAACACAAAACGTCCAAGATATGTAACCCGGATGATGCATCAAATTCAGACGGGGGGCAGGAAGTGATTTGCTCAGTGTCAAAACAACAAAATGGATCACAGCAAGAACGCTAATGCCCTAAATGTTCTGGCGCAGATGAGAAATCGCAAAAAAAACCTGCGTACATTTAGGATTTGATCAGCGTTGCCTTGATAAAAAAGACATCATATAATCTCGAGGATTTATCGGCATCGAGGCGATTGACATAAACTACAGTATCTGTTGCTGCAGAGCTCATATTCTACAACGAGTCAGATGAAAGCTTTCAAAAGCCTCAAAACTGCAATTATTTACCGTATTTTTCGGACTATAAGCCGCGACTTTTTTCCTGAACTTTGAACCATGCGGCTTATAGACCGGTGCGGCTTATACATGGATTTTTTTCTTCAGCCACCAGGGGGCTCTTATGCTCCATTCGCTTCAACCACTCGCTTCAAAAAAAGAAAAGAAAAAAAAAGAGAAAAAAGCGATCGCTTCCAGAGCCAACTGTTGTACCAGGAAGCAGCGATTTAAAGATAGTCAATGGCCAAAAACTCATAAAAGGGGATAAAACAGACATTTTTCACGGTGGAATCTGACTGATAAAAACTTTGGAGCTTAATCCAGGACCAGTTTTTGGATAAACAACGTCGAGTGAAGAGCCGCAGACATTTTTTCCCGCATTACACTCCCTGGGGAAGGAATCCCATGCAGTGACGTATGCTGGAGTGGGAGGGGGTTCCCAGCAGCTCGGCTCGGGGTGTCTCGGGAACTATGAAAGGTCAGTGCGAATATGAACGCCGAACAACCACGTGACGGCGCGTCGACCGGTTGACTGCCGAGCGAGCGTACTGCCAGCTTAAGTCTCTTATTTCAAACCCTTTTCCAAGCAGAATATGTGAGGAGAAACTTTAAGTGTTTGGACTGAATAAGCAGGAAATAATAAAAATTGAGCAAGAACGTGGTGTAGTTAGATTGTGTTGGTGTTACCTTTATTTTTGA
>NW_013952479.1:1742011-1744026 GCF_001266775.1 Austrofundulus limnaeus
TCGCTGTGTGACGCAGCTTTTCTCAGCTTGTCTAACTCCGACACTGAAGAGGAGGACTTCGATGGTTTCAGTGTGCTGGAGGACGATGAATGAGATGTTTTGTTGGACCAGAAACTGTTAAAGAAAACTACCAAAGTAAGGTCAGTTAAATGAACCGTATTCCTCCGAACTTTAATTCCTAAAGGTTTACTTTTTATGTTTTGATTTTGAATTCACTTTTTTGACGACAAATTTGGGTGTACTGTTTTTTTATGTTGGGGGTGCGGCTTATAGTCCGAAAAATACGGTAGTTTCATGTTGGGCCAAACATTTAGGATCCAAAGAAGCTTTAAATGTCTGTCGACTTGTTTCTGTCCGGCTGAGGAGTGAGGTGTGCTAATTTATATATTAGCCTATGATAACAATGCTATCGCTAACACTAACAACGAGTTTAACCCTTGTCATTTCTACATGCTTGGATCTACTTATAAATAATTTATTTAGCTTCTGTAAATCCAAATTCAAGTAACTATCCAATACAATATCAGAAAAAAGGATTTAAATCATACATTCCTGTTAGAAAGTGGTCGCTACAAACTCACTTCAGAATATGAAAAAACTTTAATATTTCTCCCAAATAGAGTGGTTGCAACAACCGTACATGGCCCAGAATTTAGGCATTTTGACGCTGAAACAACAGAAGGAAATGGGGCTGTATTTACTTCCTGCCACCGTCTGCATTTCGTGACGTCAATTCGTCATCAACAACCCAGAAATTGTGAGATTTATACAGAAACCATCAAATACAATATAATTAATACGCCGCTTTCACTTCTATATAAAACATTACAAAGATTTGGAAACAACGTGTCGATAAGCTGCTAAAGTTTGACCTGATTGTAACACCAGAGGGTTTTTTTTTCTGGCTCAGTCACTCAGTGAAGCCATTTGTTTGATTGAAGGATACGAGCCCACACAAACACTGTTTGTGAGTTCAAACCTCTTCAACCAAGAAGCGATCGGGTTCAGTTCACATCTGACATGAACACATCTGGTCCTACTTTAAACCAAAAGGGTGAACGGAGTGCGATGATGATGATGATGATGATATCTACGTGTAGTATTTCTTTACACGTTTCCTTCTAGTGGAGACTGGATGATTGTTCATGCAAATCTGTTATTTAAAACTTTTTTTGGACCATTTGCCACAATCTGGAGTCTCTCCAGACAAAACAAGAAACAAAAACAAACTGCTGAGAACCCAACGCTCCTCTGTTAAGTCAATAAAGAAGAAACATCCATCTACATGGACAATATTCACAAAACATATTTGTTGACAGAGGTCATACCACAGCTCCGTAATCCAAGGTGACGGAGGTTTTAGCGAGTCTGTGCTTGGGTCACCAGCTCATGTGGCTCCACTTTCCTGAAAAAAACAAATAAATAAAAGAGAGAGAGGAGAAGAGGCAACTTAAAGTCACAACCTTAAAAGAAGAGGTCATGTTGAAGTTGATCACATTCACCTTTCGCAATAATTTGAGGAAAAAGCATCAGAGTTCACTTTCTGCTGCTTCAGAAGAGGTGAATAAATGGTGTAAAAATGTTGTCCTGAACTGGTGCAGTTTGAACGTTTATTTACAGATAATTCTGAAATGCAGGTACTCACTCAATGTAAACAAAGCACTTTGCTTAAAATGCCAATTAGCAGAAAAAGGTTGAAAGACTCACAGGAATGATTAAACTAGCAAAACAATATCTAAAAAAAGGTTAGAAGAATAGTTTAAAGGCAGAAAAAAGCTGAAAACAAAAAACAGCCAAATTCATTTTAATGAGGAAAAAAGGCAGGAAAAGCTAAATATCTCAAAAATTATAAATTTCATACAAACAGTTGAAATAGTACAAGATATGTGCCGAAAAATGCATGGAAGAAAAAAATATACTAATACCATTAACACTGATAAAAACACTTGACTAATTTCTATTCAGTCAGTAGAATCTGAAGTAAAGAATGATGATTTCTAACCAATAATGTATTG
>NW_013952479.1:1746346-1747903 GCF_001266775.1 Austrofundulus limnaeus
CCCCCACCCCCCGCTCACCAGGAGACCTTTCCACACATCTCCGTTTACACCTGGCCTCCTGTGATCAAGGCATCAAGAGGGGGACAGGTGCGCTCACTTTTCCCTCCAATGACCTCGAAACACAACAGTTTCAATCAAACGCCTGATCCAAACGCTGCTGGCGGCGTGAGGAGGCGCTCGGCTTCTAACGCTCGTCGTTTTCTTTCCCCAGCCAGAGTTAGGGGGAGGGGGGGGGGGGTCCAAATAAAATCTGTGAACCCATAAAAACAGGCCTTTAATTTGTTTATATTTGCCCAGGAGCGAGAGCAGCCGTTAGCCCGTTGTTTCTCTGGACTGCAGTCAGGATCCCGCAGGGCAGCTGGTTTGATCTGATCAGAAAGGAAATTTACGAGCAACATTCAGGAGGCCGGGGGGGGATGCTGGATATCAAACAAGCAGGTGGGATTCATTGTCTTTGTGTGTCTCTGCTTGCAGAGCAATAAGGTGACTTGGAAGGAAATGGGAGGGGAAGAAGACGTCTAGCTGTGCAGCAGTAACGAGTAGCTGGGCCTTAGAGCCTATCAGACAGAATGACAGATATATGGACGGTTTGGGCTGAGGGCCAACAGAACAAGAACACACCATCAAACAAGACTTCATTTAAAGCTTCTATATGATCTGTGCAGACCGTTGGTATGTATGCTCACACTTTTTTTTGTTAAATGAGCTAAAATTAGACTTTTTAGTAGTAAGGAATTCAAAGCAGAAGAATAATAGCTACAAAAGGAGCGAGACAATAACTTAAATTGGAAAAACAGATGCTATCATCAGCAAAACTCTAGCTTAGGTCCAAAGAGTAGTTAAAATCAACAAATCCAGAGCTAAAAGCTGCAGAACATTAGGGAAAAAGGGTGCAGAACAACCCTAATTAGCAAAACACGCCAAAGCTCTTAGCTAAAATCCAAAAGTTGCAAAATAGTAGCTAAAAGTGTCAGAAGCTTAAAGCAGCGAATCAAGAGCCAAAAGATGTATAGCTAAAAATTGAGCAGCAAAAAAGATGCCATTATCAGCAAAATATATCTAGCTAGAAGAAAAAAAATGTAGCTAAAAACCAAAAGCTGCAAAATAGTAGCTTAAAGATAAGTGTCAGAAGCTAAAAGCAGAAAAATAAAGAGCTAAAAGTGGTGGAAAATTAGCTACAAAAGGAGCGGAACAATAACCTAAGTTAGCAAGACGTCATCATCAGCAAAACTCTAGTTTGGGTCAGAAGGTTGCAAAATAGTGGCTAAAAGTGTCACAAGCTTAAAGCAACAAATCAAGAGCTAAAAGCAGCAGAACATTAGCTAAAATTCAATTCAAATTCAATTCAATTCAAAAATACTTGATTGATCCCAGAGGGAAATTAGGTGTTGTTGTAACTCATTTAACTAAAAACTTATTGTAGATGCTGATGGCTGTGGGCAGGAAAGATCTTCTGTAGCGGTCTGTATTACAGCAAAGTTGAAGAAGCCTCTGACTGAAGACACTTTGTCTTTCTATGACAGTCTGATGAAGAGGATGGTCAGGGTTGTCCACAAT
>NW_013952479.1:1748533-1750921 GCF_001266775.1 Austrofundulus limnaeus
GCTGACCACATGGTTAGACACACAGTCCTTCAGTCTCACAAACTGTGGTCTGTTTGTCAGGTAGTCTTTGATCCAGAAAAAAAGGGTGCAGAACAACAGAAATTAGCAAAGCATGCTATTATAAGCAACGCTCTTAGCTAAAATGCAAAGGTTGAAAAGTAGTACCTAAAAGTGTCATAAGCTTAAAGCAGCAAATCAAAAGTGAAAAGAAGTATAACATAAAAATGGAGCAGAACAGTAGCTTAAATTAGCAAAAAAGATGCCATTATCAGCAAAACTCTAGACAGAAGTAAAAAAGCTAGCTAAAACCAAAAGCTGCAGAATAGTAGAAAAGATAAGTCTCAGAAGCTAAAAGCAGCAAATAAAGTGCTAAAAATGGTGGAACATTAGCTAAGAAAGGAGCAAAACAGTAGCTTAAATGAGAAAACAGATGCCATTATCAGAAAAACTCTAGCTACAAGCAGCAAAACTGTAGCTAAAAAAACAAAAGTTGCAATATAGTAGCTAAAAGATAAGTGTCATAAGTTTAAAGCAGCAACTCAAAAGCTAAGTAGCAGAACATTAGTTAAAAATGGTAAAACAGTAGCTTAAATTAGCAAAACATATAGCTATTATCAGCAAAACTAGCTAAAATCCAGAAGTCACAAAATAGCTAAAGGATACAGTAAGTTTCAGAAGCTTAAGGCAGCAGATCAGAGCTTAGTGCGTTAGCATATAGCTAAAAAAGAAGCACAAGAGTAGCTTAAATTAGCAAAACATGCTATTATGATCAGCAAAACTCTAGCTAGAAGTAGCAAAACTATAAGTAAAAATCAAAGTTTGTGTAATATTAGGTAAGTGTCAGAAGCTTCACCAGCTAAAACTGTAGCTAGAAGAAACAAAACTAGAGAATTGCAAATTCTAATCATCTTCCTCATATTTTCTCTTCTTGAGCCACAAACAAACTTTTCTGAGATAATTATTTTGTAGCCCACCTGTTCAGTTTCCTGTTGTGCAGTTTGATCATTATTCCCATGGTGATCAAAGCTGAGAGGGACCCAACAGCTCCCAGTACAAACCCCACTTTATCATCTGCAACAGACAATAAAACATTGGTTCATTTATTTTAAATTTATTTTAACAGCCATCCATGCAGCGTCAGTGAAACAGACTGGAAGAAAGTTCTAGATTAAAATTTACTGAGTAAATTAGAAGATTTTGAATATAAGATTAGAAGGTTGTCGTCTTTATAATCTGAGCCACGGCTTCTCAAAGGGGGCTAACATTTAATTGTTCATGTAAACAAGCGTGCACGGCTGCTTATTTTATTTATTAACGCTCCATTTCACACTGAGAAGAGTCACTTCTGTGAGTTTGATGTGTGATTTTAGCAGATATGAGTGGAAAAAACAGCCCTTAGCTGATGTTCTGTTCCGCATTTTCACAACAGAAACATTTTCCAGGAACGAGGGTCTGAAGCGTTTGTTGTTCCACATTGAACTTTAACACACTTCAGTGCTGATTACTCAACACGCCACAGGAATGACAGAAAATGAAGCTTATAATTAAACAAAACAGCTCTTCTGTCGAACATCACCCCCCTCAGCCCTCCTTAAAGGAAAAAGAACCCTTTTATATTTAACATGAACAAGGAGCAGGAGGAGCTTCACTTATTTAATCAAACAAACTCTTTTACAAACTTTCATCAGTTTTTTTTTTAAATCGGATCTGATTTTTAAAGAAAATATAAAGTAAGAAACTTTGGTTCAGAAGCACGGCCGTAGTTCATGACATGAATCAAAGTAAAACTGCCAATCAGCAAAACTTTTGGTCACTTCTGTTGTGTTGAAGTTTTGAAGAGGACCACAAATGAACCTGACAAGCCGTTTCATTTTACCTAATGGAGGCGGTGACACACTTAAAGATAATCCATCCAGTCAAAGTTGTCTAATGATCAAACTTTCTGAGATCAGCTCTCCAAGTGCTGTTTTTTATCGCTTCAATTAGTGACAAATTGATTGCAGTTCATCCTGCTCGTGCCATTTTTACTTCTGCATGAAATATATTCTCTCATCCACGTAATCCAATTGAACATTTAATGAATATATAAATTATTACCGCAACAAAGATTTCTACTGAGAACAATAAACGTGAGAGCAGTTTTACAACAACCTTAGCTTTTATTGGAAGTTTTATGGAGGTAAAACATAAATCATATAATATATCAGACTCTATATTTATTTTCAGAATCAATAAGTGATTTGAAGAAAAGGTCTTTAATCAAACTTAAATAATGGAAGCACTAATGCAGCTTTGATTTGATCGACTCTCCCAGCAGCTATGTTTAAAACTTATTATTTTTCTTTATAACAACAACAACAACAACAACAACAACAACAACAATAATAA
>NW_013952479.1:1751261-1754347 GCF_001266775.1 Austrofundulus limnaeus
CAATACAGGATTATCTTATCTTATCTTATCTTATCTTATCTTATCTTATCTTATCTTATCTTATCTTATCTTATCTTATCTTATCTTAAAGGCATAAAAATTACATTAGCAGAAAGAAGCTGATAGATAAACAAAAAATAAATTAGCCGATTATCTGAAAAAAGCAGGAAAAAAGTTCTAATTATCAAAACAGACGCTGAGATAAGCTAAAATTGGCACAAAGAAATAAAAAAAAAAAACGAACAAAAAGTGAAGGAAAATTTTAACTATTCTAAAATATTTTAACAATCTTGAAGACGGCTCCACTCATTTTCATTGAAAACAAAAATGGCCAAAAAGGCTAAATATCTCACTAAAGCTAAATTGCTGAAAAACCAAACGTCACAACCAGAATGTCCTGAAGGAGCTGAAAGTTTTCACACTGGTTTTGCTGAAACAGCACAAACACTGTGGAACAACACATGCCCTAAAAACACATGGAAGAAAAATGAATCATCTCAATAATATGAATGTTATTAAGTGTTCACGGTTAGAATATTAATCTTATATTATATACTATCTCCAGTTCATGTAAACAAACTGATTGGTCACCGTGTTGCAGCTGCTTTTCATGATGTTTCAGGGAGAAACGGCACTCTGCTTGTAACACCTGACAGATGCCATGTGGTTGGACTGAACTGGTTGAAGATCTCAGTAAAATAAAAATATATAAAACATCTATTATTGTCTAGGTCAGTGGACCTCGAGGGCCACCATCCTGCAGGTTTTAGTTGGGAAACGGCTAAAACATGCAGGATTGTGGCCCTCGAGGGTCAGGACTGAGAACTACCGGACTAAGTTTTCTTACTGTGGATGAAAACAGACGAGTGCACAAACAATATTAATCATAACAGAGAAATTAAAAACCTCCAAACTCATTATTCAAACTAATTCAAATCCTTTTTTCTAGTGTTAATCTTGCAGATAAATGGAACATCAGATAGTTCAGACAGTTTTCATATTTCTGCTGCACAGAGACGTTTCTGCACCCGAGTTAAACTCTTGTATCAAGCAAAGCATTTTCTAAGAGAAACAAGTTTTTTTCTTTTGTTTTGTTTAGCTTTTTGTTTTGGAGCAAGCTGACAGGTTTTAAATAATTCAGCAGATCTTTCTCTCTCTCGCAGCTGTTTGTGTTTCTGCTCAGAGCTACAGTCGTCACCTCAGGTGTACGCCTCGCCCTGTACGAGCGGATATGATTGACGCTTGTATTCTAAGAATTCAAAACACGTTAGAAACTTCGATCAGTGTTCCAACTTAAAGCGTATTCAGTTGCATCAAACACGACACACAATACAAACACTTACAGCACATCAGCACAGGCTGGAAAAACAAGCTTTGTGTTAATAAAGTTCAGTTTGCAAAGTAATAAGCGAAACATAAAACTTATCCTGATCGGTATCAGATGGTTTTACTGATGCGGTTATGAAATGCAAAGAAATGCAAATTTTAATTTATTATTTTGGAAAATGAGCTGGAAAAAAAGAATTTTATTATTTCTTTTTATAAAACTGCAGAAACATTATGTTTTTGGAGGCTCAGACTTCTCTTACGTTAAAAAAAGCTTCATTTCAGTCTTAAGTTTTTCAACTCACTCATCAGAATACTGGATGTTGCGCAACTTGTCTGATAACAGCTCTAAACTCTAAAGCAGGTGTGCCCAAACATTTTCTCTGAAAGGGCCAAAATTAAAATTAATCCAAGGGGGGTGGGCCAAATGCAATAATATAAATCACGAAATGCAAATATTTCAAGGAAAGTTGTATTTTTTATGATTAAGCTGCAGCCAGTGCGGTTGCCCACATTTTTTTGTTTGTTTTTTTGTTTTTTTGTTTTTTTCCCAGCCGATGGACATGGAGAAAATTCAACCTTTGCTCGGGCAGCAAAGGCTGTTGGGACTTTTCATAATTTAAATTTTGAGTATATGGGGTCTTATAAGGTGTGCAAATCTAGAAATGAACTTAAATCTAATATAAATGTCTCTTGAAGTTACTTGTATTTTAAGTTTAATCTTAACATAGTTCAAAGATAAAGTGAGCACCATGAGTTCAGTTTATCTGACCAGAGCTCCTTGTATCTATAGTTGGACCAATGCTTGAAAAGACTAAGTGCAAATAGTATTTCTACATAAAACAGGAGATTACAATCTAGTAACCAGGATAACTGCTAGTGGGCCAAATCAAATGGCTTGGCGGGCCAAATTTGGCCCACGGGCCCCACTTTGGGCACATCTGCTCTAAAGCCTTGTGATTGGCACGATCCTTTAATAGGTGGCTCGTTTTAACGAGGGTCAGGTTCTTACACAAAAGGTTTGGACTGGTGTCACCTCAGCCGACAGGCAGCGGCGGCTCATTAAAGTCACTGAGAAGAAGTCAAACTGGATGTGGTGGTATTTATTGTTCTGCGGTCGCAGCCTTTCATCCCGACCAGGGCTCGTTTTCAGCCTCCAACGCCGTGCCGCAGTGATTCATTTAAAGAGGAGGAGGAGGAGGAGGATCTCCTGCTCGGCCTGTATTTAGTCTTGTTTACTTGGCTGCAGGTCACATCTGAAACGGTGACACCTGCCACTGAGCTCCTCGGGTCACGCTAACAGTTGTTAGCTCAGATTTGTGTGATGAGACCCACAGAGCCATTACACCAATCATCATCACGTACTGTTCTGTGTTTACACGTACACTTGCATTAAACAATTAAAACTCATGCGCTCCCTCAGGAGGCCGTGTGTCGTCACAGTTTAAACCAGTGTTTCCCAAAGTTGGGGTCGGGACCCCACTTTGGGTCCCGAAACATCAAGGTGGGGTCCTGAAAAGATTTTCGGAATTAATTATGTTTTTTCCTTACTTGTTACAAAGGAGTGAGGTTAGTATATTTAAAAAGGATAAATTTAGTATAAAAATATTGCTACTATACCCATGTTTTGTTGACCTGATACAAATGTTTATATCCAAAAATAGCAGTGGCCACAGGTCTCTGCTACTGTTATTTTGTGGGTCAAAAGCTGAAAAGTTTGGGAACCACTGCACTTTGGTTCCCAAAGTTGGGCTTGGGAC
>NW_013952479.1:1755812-1757933 GCF_001266775.1 Austrofundulus limnaeus
ACTTTATTGTCATCATAATATGACTTTACTCTCATAATATTATGACTTTATTCTTGTTATATTATGATTTTATTCTCATCATAATATGACTTTACTCTCATAATATTACGACTTTATTCTTGTTATATTATGATTTTATTCTCATCATAATACGACTTTATTCTGATAATAAAACAACTATTCTCATAATATTACGACTTTATTCTTGTTATATTATGATTTTATTCTCATCATATTGCGACTTTATTCTGATAATATTACAACTTTATTCTTGTTATTTTATGACTTTATTCTGGTAATAATATGACTTTATTCTCATAATATTATGACTTTATTCTCATACGACTTTATTCTTGTATTAAATAAAATAATAATCTTGTTGTGTGGCACTAATACTTCATCGTAGGAAACAATTTAACTGAGATTTGAAGTGAAATATTTTGTGTTGATAGTTTGGGTGTTTTACTCTCGCTCTAACTGACCTGTAACACAGTGAGTCTGCTGTCCTGTCCAGGTCCCGCCCTCCTCACAGGTGCGCTCTGTGGACCCGTACAGGACGTAGCCTCGGCTGCAGGTGAAGCTCAGGGTGTCTCCCTGCAGGTAACGTGTCCCGTTCTTCTTCCCATTCCTGGGTGTAGGAATCCAGCCACAGGACACCACTACAGGAGGACAATATGTTTAGAAATCATTCATTACTGACATTTTCTCAAACTGCAAATCATGACTGATAATACTGAAAGGTTTGGAATCTTTATTGCAAAATAAATCCCTGAAAACATGCAGTGGATTTAAAGAATTAACAAATAAAACGTTTCCTTGTTTCAGTCAGTGAGTTGAAGAAGGATGAAGCGGTCCTGTGACAGTACCTGGCTCCAGGGCCTCCATTAGAGCCCGGTGACTCTGGTGGGCCCTGAGTGTGGCCTTCCCCACCGCGAGGCTCCCAGTAACAAGAGTATCGTGTTTACAGAACGGAGCCCCCTCTCCCAAACACACGGACAGCAGGTCTGCTACCAGCGGGTCATCGGGTTTCTCAGGCGGAGAAAACACAGGAACAAAAGCGGGATCGTGGCTCGGTGCGGCAAAGTAGGAATTCAGGAGGTATTCAGAGTCATACGTAAAAAGGGAAGAAGGCTTTGAAATGTTCCCTGATGGCAGAAAGAAACACTGATCTAGTTGTTTGAGTTTTGTTGCTTTGAAAAACAAAGTGCAGGTAACGTCCTCTGTTCATTACGGACCATTTTTCAGGATAAGTAGAAATAAAGACACGCTTTTAGCTGCACTGTTTTGTTAAACTCCCTGATTTCGTAGTAAAATTCAATCAACTTTGTTCACTTTAAGCAGGTAACTATAAGTAAACAATTGAATTTGTAACCAAATTTCTAAATTGACTTAAATAAAATTATTTAAAAAGCTAAAAAATGATCAAATATTTACATTTCAACAAATGTTCAAAAGTTCGACTGTCCGTCACTCACATCCAGCTCCAAAGGTAAAGACTTCCTCCGGCGTGGCGTCAGCTGAGGGTACGACCTGTCCAAACGAGGTTGTCAAGTCATCCACTGGATCAGAGTTCATGGAGCCCAGGAGACCCCGGGTTCGGTTGGAAAACTCAGCCGGCAGCAGGACAGTGGCCGTCATGGTTCCTTCATTCAGACGAAGCTCCACGGCAGCTCCAGAGGACAAGATCACCGTCACGTTCTGAGGGCCGGGGGCGAACACGAAAACACCTGAAGGACAAGAAAGATACAACGTGAAAGACACTTATCTCCTCAATATTTGTTTTAATCACCTGGTAAATGCTAAAGGACCCCCTAAAACAGGGGTTCTTAACCTTTTTGGCCTCGGGGCCCAATTTGTTGAACATAAAGTGACACAAGGCCCAGTCAGACATTACCAATGTATGGATCAAAATGATAATTATTATAAATCTATGTTTAATTTGTATTGTATTTACATTATAACTAAAGTAAACACACTTACAGTTTAAAAGCAAAACTGTCAAATAATCACAAGACATGATTATGACAAACATTTTTTTATATTGTTACCTGTCTATAACAATTATTTAAACAAATACAGTTGTATTTGTCAACAGACCACTCAGGCTTATCGACACAAAAA
>NW_013952479.1:1758300-1760635 GCF_001266775.1 Austrofundulus limnaeus
CTTTTAAAGTATTGCATGGTAGAACCAGAAGCTGAACTTCATATTAGTGACAAACTTTGGCATTTTTTGACAGGTTACCTTAATTTTTGCTTCTACTTTTTATTTAAAATAGGTTTCCATTCTCGGTGGGTATATAATGTTCTTATTCTACACATTTAAAAAGTTGTAAAACATCTGAGTGGTGCACTACTGCTACTAGTGGTGAGAAAGTGTATTGCACCTTATTCAAAGTCAATGCAGTCCCATGGCCCTCTGCAACCCAAAGTTAAAAACTGTTGTTCTTTTGAGGCCCTCCAGCCCATGGGTTAAGAATCTGTGCCCTAAAAGACCCCGAACAGCGACTTGAAGTGCCTCACCTCGCAGATTCATCCATGTTTGCTCGGTGAACGGTAGGATCTTTTGGTTCCTCAGCACCTGAAGATGTCCGCCTGCATTTCGAACCTCGACGACGTCAGAGGAGTTGTCCTTCACGGCCACCGCTGACAGCTGTGTGGCTTTGACCAAGGTGCCTTAATGAACAACACTAACATGACTTCAAGATGCATACTGAGCACGAGAAGGAAAGAAATTTGTGTTTGGTTGAAACGTTTGACAATAAATCTAAAACTATTGGAAATCCTGTTTATTTCCCCTTAAATGGAGATACGTTTAAGGACAATATATTTGTGATTTGAGCCAAAATCATCTCTACTAACACCAAACTGCTTCTTCTGCTGTTGCAACATGTTTTGAGCTTCTGGTTATCTCTGATAAGATAAGCTCCGCCCCATTTTCTTTACAACTATAGCACCATTTAAGAAAAATTTAACAGACTTTCTAACTGTGCAAAACTGACTGCCAAGAAGCATCGTTACAACAAAGAAACAATCAACCAAACACATATTTCCTTACTTTCTGAGCTGTTTGTTCACAACACTGGCTTTAATTACAGTTTGAGTTTGAACAGCTTTAATAATCCAGATGTTTGATCTCACTGATCTAATAAAAGACTTATTGATGACATCTGGATCTTTAAAGTCATCGTTCTCATGGCTGCTGTGAACCCTGGAGGAAATCTAACTAAACAAAGCTAACATGTTTTTCTTCACCCTGACTAATGTCAGGAGACACCAGAAACAAAAGGAAATGTTATTTTACTAACAGGTTTCTTCAGTGAGAAACATCTGTTCTGGATGAGTCTCAGAACAATCACATGGAGCGACGTGAGGAARGTTAAATGTGGACTCACCGTTCTTTAGTTTCACCTGTTCTGTTCTGATCTGAACACTCAGCTCTCTGTCTGCTGTAGACACCAGGTAATACTCTCCTTTACCACTGAAGGTGTAACTGAGGCCATCAAAGGTGAGGAAATGCAGGTTTCCCAGAGCAGCACCTGTGAAGCATCGAGAAATAAACCTAAAATATTTCAACAGTTTTTTTAAATCCCCAGGATGCAGCTTAATGTTGTGTTGTCAAATATACGAGCTAATATTTTCCACATTTGAGCTCCCAGCTGAAGTCTGTAACTCATTTACCTTTTCTGAAAACTGATTTATGTTCTGTTGGAATTTAAGCCACAGTAAAAAATAAAATAAAATATGACAATAAAGAACCAGTAGGTTAAGTGTCTGCAACATGCGGCTCTGGGGCCACATGTGGCTCTTTGGTCCATCTGCAGTGGGTCTTTGAAAACGTGACTAAATATAACAGAATATTTTTTGTTTGTTTTTATCCCCACAACAGAAATCAATTTGTATGCAAATATGTGATCAATACTACAAATACAAAAAGTAAAACATTTTTCATTAGCTCATGCTAGCCTGTTGTGTACCTAAATAATCCAACTTCTTTCTATGATCTTTCTCTCAAATCCATCTGAATTACCTTTACATAATTTGAAGACTACATTATAAGAAGAATTAGAAAAAATATATATGATTAGTTCAGTTGTACTAATTTTTATGAAATTTGGTATAAACTATATACAGTATTTTTATTGTTRACATGAATATAGTATTTTCATTTGTCCTCATGTGTAAAAAATAATAATAAATAATACATTTTTATAATGTCACCTCCACTGGCCGTAAAGGTTCCTGAAAATGCCTCAAAGGGGCCCACGGACCACCAGTTGATAATRACAGTTGTAGRTTGTTTTACGGATCTGGACWCATTTTATTAATGCGTCAAGTAGCAGAAATGGCTCTTTTGATCATAAAAGTTGCAGACCCCTAACCTAGCTGTTTGTAAACACACCTGATCGACAATAAATAACAAACAAAACACAAAAAACAAAGTGATTTAATCTCCTAGCTGTTTGTAAAGACACCTGATCAACAATAAATAACCAATAAAA
>NW_013952479.1:1766077-1768497 GCF_001266775.1 Austrofundulus limnaeus
GGCAACCTGTCCTTCAGAGTCTGGGACAAGATGAAGGACCAGGTCCACTTCAGTCCTGTCATTCTGGACCCAAACACTGCATCCAGCTGGCTCCATCTGTCTGATGATCTGACCAGTGTGAGATATGGAGACACAGATCAGCAGCTTCCTGTCAATCCAGAGAGAAACACTAAATACTCCAATGTTTTTGGTTCTGAGGGCTTCAGCTCAGGGAAACACAGCTGGGWGGTGGAGGTGGGAGATCATCCTCGTTGGAATGTTGGTTTGGTTAAAGAGTCAGTCGACAGGAAGGGAAAGATATTTGCTTCACCAGAATATGGAGTCTGGAGTTTATGTCATGGAGATGGTAAATACACTAATGGTGCTGATAAAACTCTCTCAGCAAAGAAAAGTCTCCAGAGGATCAGAGTCCAGCTGGACTATGACAGGGGGGAGGTGTCCTTCTACAACTCTGAAGACATGAGTCTCATCTACACTCACAGAGACACTTTCACTGAGAAACTGTTTCCTTATTTTAATGTTGGACCTGCTGGAGACGRCAAAACCTCTGATGTTAAAATCTGTAAAACTGAGATCATTGTAACGTCTAAATAACTTTTTTTCTTTCTTTTTGCAAATGTTGACTTATTTCTTAGGATTGGTTTCATTTAATGTTAACAGTAAAAAATATACAATTTTGGTTCCAACATATAGTTGATTTTTACGTCTATAACATGTTTACTTTTACAATTTTGGTGTCATGTCTTAATGTTTTATTGATCAATAAAACAGAAGAGGAAAGAAGTTGGTACATGAAACTTTACATACAAAAGGTTTTCTGAAAAACTGGTGAAGTGAAAATAAAACAGAGGTTGGATCTGTTTACCTCTGAAATAATCAAACAGTGAAGTTTTTTGACAGATGAATCTTTGTTTRATTTTTCTTGTTATAGTTCTCTTTTTGATCTTCAAATGACTGATTCTAGTTTTATTGTGAAAAATTCAATAAATAAAAACACTTGAGCTGCTGTTTGTCAATTTTATATAACCTTCAGATCTGACAATTAAGTGATTTGAATGATTGAATACTTTTAGTTGCAATAATAAATTCTGACTTTGCAAACATATTAAAAAACAATGAAACAATTTATCATATTCTATCAGTAATAAAACCAACAGTTTGATGTTTTATAATCACAGAGACTAAAGTTTGTATTTAAATTGTCCTTTTATTGAGAACACCTGAACACATTTGTTGAAGTCAGAGAAYCACGTGGAGCAGTAAGAGAACAGAGCAATAATCCCAAGAATCAGAGAACTAGAGGATTAAGATTATTTTACAGAAGAAAGCCTTGGTGACAAAAAGAGACAAAGGGAAACTAGAAAGAGGCGAGTGCAGAGAAATGATTGAAGGTTGGAAACAGAGGGAGCAGGAAAAAGAGGAGAAAGCAGCTCAGTGATGTCAGAGCAGCTGAGTCTCTGCAGGAGGAAGAAGATGSCAGAAGTTCAGAGAGAACATGGAGGCTCCAGCTGATCTCAGTCAGGCTTCATTCAAAGCATCAGTCTGACTGCGCCCCCTGCTGGAGACCCTCCTCTCCAACAGACAGCAGAGAAGCCAGAGAAAAGCATGCAGACTTCATCCTCCTCCTCCTCCTTAGTGCCACAGTCAGGAACATCATCATCCTCACCATTAGAATCATCTTCATTCTATCATCTGGAGACAAAAACACTTGGATGCACTTAAAAAGCTGAGAAAATAGAGAAAGGTGGAGTTTAGCAGCATTCAGTAGAAAATGAGAAGCCAAATAAAAGCAGTGAGAAACAAGTGTCCTGTTGACGCTCATGCAAAGAAGATGTCAGCTACGCTGCTAGTAGCACATGTGTAATACTGTCAACTGGCTCATTTTAAACATGGGAGTCTGATTCTACTGATGTTCAAGCTTCAACACACTAAGAAGAAGAGAAAAACAACACCTTTGTACTGTACATGCTGCTAGTTCTTCTAGTTTTGAACAGAGGGCTTGTTCATGTTCAGATGGAGACCTTTTGTATTAAAACACGTTGAAGCAGACGTGGAGCTCTTTACTGGAGGAAACATGGCAACAATAGAAACTCCACAATCCTAATTAGGTGGACTGTCCCTTTAAAAACACTTCCATGGAGCACATTTTCCCTTGGAACAACAACAGACACTCGCACAATAAAACTAAAGTCAAACTCTGATCAGAATAAAAACATCCACTAGAAGAAATAAAGAAAGAAATAAACAGTGAAAATCAATAGAAACCTGAGGACTGTTCACTGAAGCGACTGCCGGCTCTCTCTGAACCTCTTGGTCAGACCAAGCGGACAGACAAAACTCCAAGGCCGCCGATGGTGGATGAGCCAAGTCCAGCGGAGCTGATGGCGACTCGGACCTCCAACAAGATGAGCTTTCAGGGC
>NW_013952479.1:1771640-1777070 GCF_001266775.1 Austrofundulus limnaeus
GATCAACAATAAATAACCAATAAAATGCAAAAAACAAAGTGATTTAATCTCCTAGCTGTTTGTAAACACGCCTGATCAACAATAAATAACCAAATAAAATGCAAAAAACAAAGTGATTTAATCTCCTAGCTGTTTGTAAATATACCTGATCAACAATAAATAACCAAATAAAATGCAAAAAACAAAGTGATTTAATCTCCTAGCTGTTTGTAAATAAATCTGATCAACAATAAATAACCAAATAAAATGCAAAAAACAAAGTGATTTAATCTCCTAGCTGTTTGTAAATAAACCTGATCAACAATAAATAACCAACATAACATAAAAAAACAAAGTGATTTAATCTCCTAGCTGTTTGTAAACACGCCTGGTCAACAATAAATAACCAATAAAATGCAAAAAACAAAGTGATTTAATCTCCTAGCTGTTTGTAAATAAACCTGATCAACAATAAATAACCAACATAACATAAAAAAACAAAGTGATTTAATCTCCTAGCTGTTTGTAAACACGCCTGGTCAACAATAAATAACCAATAAAACATAAAAAACAAAGGGATTTAATCTCCTAGCTGTTTGTAAAGACACCTGATCAACAATAAATAACCAATAAAACATAAAAAACAAAGTGATTTAATGTCCTAGCTGTTTGTAAAGACACATGATAGACAATAAATAGCCAATAAAAAGCAAAAAACAAAGTGATTTAATCTCCTAGCTGTCTGTAAATACACCTGATCGACAATAAATAACCAATAAAACATAAAAACAATGTGATTTAATCTCCTAACTGTCTGTAAATACACCTGATCAACAATAAATAACCAATAAAATGCAAAAAACAATGTGATTTAATCTCCTAGCTGTCTGTAAATACACCTGATATAATTTAGGGTCAAACCTGCGCTCGGCGGCCGGTATTTGCGACATCCGCTTGAAGGTCGATGTTTGAAGTAAAGGTGGCAGAGGTCAGACCACCAGCAGCAGTGAACAAAACTCGTGACATCGTAAAGCCAGTGGGAATACCCAGGTATCCGAGGGGGCTCTCCGTACGGAGGGGCCCCCCATTCGTGAGCCCTGTCTGGGGTGCTGCCGCCGGCTGAGTCTCCTGTCAGAACCAGAGCGCCGGCGCCGTCGTAGCAACACTGCTGCCCCGACCCATGCCTGGGACTGAAAACACATGAACAAAACTCCTGAAAACTGAACTTTAGTGTTACATTTTGATGCTTTATTTTATAATTTATTATAATTTAATATAAATATTTAACCTGTAGTTTTGTTTTTCCTACCTGGCCTGAACTGCTCTGACACAGTGAACACAACCAGGATGGTAGGTACACACACTGCCACTCTGGTTACAAGAGGAGTCAGGCTGAAATGAAAAATACATGTGAGCTGGTAAAGCTCATTTCATTATTATTTATTCACTTTTAAGATATTCTGTACTGAATTTACGTAATGAAATATGAATTAATTTCATGTTTTAATTAAAGGGCCAATATTATGCGTTTCTCAGGCATACAGTTCAATTCTGTACTGATAAGAATGAGCCACAAGGGGGCGCTTGTATATGACTGATGATAAAGGTAGGTGAAGAAATGGCACTCTGTGTGAGAATCAACTCAACACATGGTACCAGGAGTTGTTGAAGAAAAGACAAAAAATGAATAATATTCGTCCACCAGAGGAGCTGAAGCCGACGGGTAATGTTTTGAGAACTGCTGAGTATTTCGACAGAGTTTTGAGCTGTATTTACTTGCTGCACGACAAGAAAAAGTGCCATTTCTTCACCCACTGTGGTGTGGTGCGAGAGTCAACTCAATACAAAATCTATACCAAAATTAAGCAACTGTGTCACCTTCAGTTGTTACGAAAATGTGGTTTATATGTACAAATCAAAAATAAATTTGACTTCATAGCCGTTCCTAAACACCTTCAAATTGGCCTTTGTCACTTTAAGAAGCTGCTACTGATTCTGTCATTTCAGCAAAACAGCTTCACAGTATCCTGGATTGATCCATAATTTGGTTCAAGTACCGTGTAGATCATGATTCTAATTATTGTGTGTGGACAGCATGCTACAAACCAGGCTAACAGACAGGTTGAATTAATCATGATCTATCTAAACTCACGACCTGTTTAAAGGGGCAGTATCATGTAAAATCAACTTTTTTGAGTTTTATATCATGTTATAATGTTATACTCTCATAAAAAACATGCCCAAAGCCTTGCTTTGACTCATTCATGCATGTTTGAGAAATCCTGCAGCGTTTTTAGGAAGCCATGCTGAGGAGCAAAACGACAGGTGGGGACCAGATACGCACACCTTTTCCTATGTGTCTTAAATTTTACATTTGTATTTTATCTTTTTTCAATGTTTTACTTGTTCCCACAACTTTTTATATTGATTTTATCATTTTGTAACTGTTCAGCACTTTGTTTGAAAGCGCTTCATAAATTAAGTTATTATTAATAAAGTTATTATAAAGAAAACAGATGAAATGTTTATCAAAACAGCAAAAATGTAGCTGAAAATGTTGAATGTAGCATAAAGAAGCAGAAGGAGCACATGTCTGGCAGCACAACGGCTCAGTGGTTAGCACTGATGCCTCACAGCAAGAAGGTCCTGGGTTTGATCCCCGGTTTGGACCGGGGGTCTTTCTGTGCGGAGTTGGCATGTTCTCCTCGTGCTTGTGTGGATTTTCTCCAGATACTCTGGTTCCCCCCACACCCCAAAAAACATGTACAATAGTTTTCCTTCAGACCCAGGCCTTCCTTGAAAAAATCGTATTTCTTTGGTTAAACAACAGTAAAATAAAAAAAATTAGCAGAAAGAAGCTGAAATTAATTTTAGCCAATAACAGCTGAACAGCAGCTAAAACTTCAGCAAACAGCTGAAATAGGCAGAAAGGAACTGAAAGAAGCATGAAAAGCTCAAATTAGCAAAAAGAAGCTGAACAAAGCATAAAAAGGTTCAATACAGCAAAAGAATAGCAGAAAGGAGTAGAAGTTTAGCCAGAAATCGCAGAAAAAGGCTAAAATTAGCAACAAGAAAAGGAAGCTTAATACGTAAAAGTTCAGTAAAGATTAATGAAAATTTGGAAGAGTTTGAAGGATTATGAAAAAGCCTACATTAAAGTGCCTGTGACATCAAAGTTTTGTATTAGATGTGAATACATTTTTGGAAAAATAACATTAATAAAGGTGTTGCAAAACAGATTTCACACTGCTGAGATGAACCGTTCTTGAGATATTCACATGTGAAATAACAGGAAGTGATGTCAGAGGGGAATGTCTGCATGTGAGTAGTGTTAATAAGACAATTAGTAATAACACAGACTGTAGAGAAGAATCGGATATTTCTTTAGATTATTTCAAGTCACTATCATAAAGAGATGAATAAGTGTCAGAGTTCAAGTAACATTGTTTCAATAAACAAAGACCAGGGTGTTCCTCTTCTTGAAGAGTTCCCCTTTGATGTCACTTCCTGTTTTACTTTTACTGAGCCAAGTTCAAAAGAAAATCTGTCAGTTATATGACAAAATGTGTAAAGTCATATGTATGCCAAATTTCTAAAATAGAAAGATGTTTTCTTTGACTTTTTGTATTTGAAACATTTGCATGTCACAGGCACTTTAATTTTCTACGGGAAAACGATGCCAAAAAAAAAGTGAAATGGCTAGACAAGTATAAATAGCTGAAATTCCAAAAGTCATAGCCAAAATGTTCTAAAGGAGTTAAAAGTTTTGATATGTAAATTGCTAAAATAGTACAAGAATTGTGGAACGAGATGCGTGCCAAAAAACGTAGAGAAGAAAAACTGAGCTCAGTAGAGTGAACGCTGCTGAAGCGTTCACACACACTGCTCACCTGAAACCGTCCTGTATCTGCTCGGGCCTGCGCCAGCGTGCACGGACAGTCGATGAGCTCGTCCAGGAAGTTCGGCAGCTTCCTCTCCCGCTCGTCCCACCGCAGACATTTATTTTGAGCCCAGGCTGAGCGGTCGTCTCTGTAAGCCTGCTGCTGCTGCCATGCCAGGAGGTGAGCTCTACTCCAGAGTCCCTGAGCGTTCCTGAGCATGGAGGACGAAACGGACATCAGTAGAAATAAAGGCAGAAATGTAAAAGCAACACATGGAAATAAAAAGACTTTTNAAAAAACAAAGTGATTTAATCTCCTAGCTGTTTGTAAACACACCTGATCGACAATAAATAACCAATAAAACATAAAAAACAAAGTGATTTAATCTCCTAGCTGTTTGTAAACACACCTGATCAACAATAAATAACCAATAAAACATAAAAAAACAAAGTGATTTTGTTGGATTTTTTCCTCTGTAAATAGTCAAAATGAACAACCCTAGTGAACCAACAAAATCAGACAAATCAGACAAATAGTGAAAATTTGAGAGATACACTTTGCGCAAAGGGAGAGGTTCAAATGTGCCCAACTTAACAGCAGTTGAAAACAGCGAAGTTCTCTCCGTTTGATCCGGCGTGATCATTTTTATTCAGTTTCAGGAAAAGAGGAGTGGGAAAAAAATCAGCCCACCAGCATACCAGTTACTTTTACTGTTGCTGGGAGAAAAAGAGAAAAACAGCAAAATACAACTGGTTCGTTCAGACAATACAAAGACAGACAGTCTGGGAATATTCTGCAGAACTTGCACCTGCCAGCGGTATTATGACGGGCCAGGCTGAGAGAAAAGAAAACATTCTCAGCACCGCTTCTGGGTCGGTTAACGCACGAACATGTAAAATAAGAGCAAAGTTGATTAAAACTGTACACAACAAGACTTGAATAAATTGTTCATAAAATGAGAATAAACGAATAAAGAAAAATCATTAAAAATAATATGTGAGTTCTTTCAGCAGCAAGATGCTTGCCGCTGCCGCTGGAGGTTTCTTATCTCTGATGGAATGCAGACTCCAGTCCTCAGCCAGTGAGAGAGGAAACTAAAGAAATTTTGCTTTACTTGTTAACATTAAACTTTCTGAAAGTAATAGTACATTAAAATCTTGAATAATAATAAAAACCTTTACATCTCCCTCCTGTTTAACCAACTTTGTTCACACAAAAATAAAAACAGTAAGAATAAACAAAGCAAGGGGGATCAATAATTGAGCTACCTAAGCCTTCCATCCGCCTTGGGTCAGCCAGGCCCACCAGTCCCACCTTGTGAAGCAAACAAAATGTCTAAAGCCATCTGATGTTGTATGAGCAAGTTTCTAGATGCTGCTATGTAAGGTGTTAAAGAAGAGAAACCGTCAGTAACCAGGGAAGTAAGATTTTCGAGTTCCATATGCAACTTGTCAATATGATGGGCATTATTTATTGTCCCCCACCAAGAGACTGGAGGTATCCTGTTCAAATCATAAACACAGTTTTCCTGTTTTCAGGTGGTGATTCTGGTGTTGGTAAGGAGACAGCT
>NW_013952479.1:1777888-1779569 GCF_001266775.1 Austrofundulus limnaeus
GCTCAAATGTATCATTTATTTCAACTAAGTTTGAAAAATAAATAAGAAGGTCAATTAAATTACGAAACATGAGGTAAAGTTCTCCTTTTTAATTTAATTGGTGCATTTATTCATATATTTCTGCTTTTATTTCTAATTATGACAGTTTTGGTCCTCCATACCTAAGCAGAAACAATGACTATTTTCAGTTTAAACCTCCATTTCTAACTCATAAAACCAAAACTAAACATCAAACCGTGGCTCAAACTCATAATTACTTTAAGCTCTTTTATTAATAACCAACTATGAGAAATCTACATGTAAACAAACAACAACCAGGAAGTTGCAGGACCTCTTAATGCCTGATGAAAATTAATAAAATATTAAATTTTGCCAACATTTAAAACAGAGAAAAGCGGCTCAAATGTTAATAAACTTTTAATTATGTAAAAAAAAAACAAGATAAATGTACTTTCAAAGCTTTTGTTAAAGTAAAAATGACACAAGAAACACATTTGTGTTCCTCGTTAACGTGTTTCTCTGTGGTAAAATTGGAAACATTAAAAGTGCAGCTTTAGCAGCGTTCAGATCTATGGTTGTAAAATACATACGGTTCTCCCTGTGACTGCGAAACAGCAGTGATGCGAATATTCCCCAGCTCCCACTCAGAAAAGTTCTCTTTGGGCTCAGGGGTGAAGCTGAAGACCCCCGAGTTGGGCTGATTCCTGCTCAGAGAGTAGAGAAAGCTCAGCTGGGCCCGCGGGACGGACGTCCCTGCCTCTGACTCGCTGAGCTCTCTGTAGCCCCACAGCTCCACGTCGACCCCCTCTGCTTTGATTAAAGAGCTGTTCCAGGTCAGCTGGAGCTGCCCTGCTGGGCCCCGGGTGCCGTAGTTGATCCACCGTGTTGCGTTCACCAGGGTGACTTCAAAATCAGGGTCTGCTTTGACGGGATGGACTAAAATAAGAGGGGAAATAAATGTTAGGACTAAAACAAGTTTATCAGACCTGCTTTTAGCAACAAACTACCTGGGAACAAAATCAGAACAAAATTATTTATCTTGTTAACTTAATTTTCCATATTTCAAGAAGTCTTATAAAGTGCAGTTGTCTTATTCCATTGGCACAATATTTCACTTAATTTCTGAGTCTGAATCTTCTCAAACTTTTCAAATTAAGTGAAATAATCTGCCAAATTTCCAGGCTAACAAGATTAATAATCTAACATCCTGCTCTTGCTCAGTATATAAGTCTCAAAACAAGATGAAAAATACTTTTGCCTTGATATATCCGATCCATCGTATCAAAACGAGGATTGAATCTAAATGTGAGATGTGGAGAAAGAGGCAGGTGTGTTTTGATTAAACTGTTTGCAGAAATTTTGTCAAAAATATTGAATTGAATCTTTAAATCTTAAACCATTTAAAAACATAAATAGCCAAATCCATTGCAGAATTATATAAAGTAAGGGACTTATTTAATGATAAAGCACTGTTTATATTTTATAATACAATAAATGTTCCACACTTGATTTACTGTGTTGAAGTCTGGGGTAAAGCGTGCAAAACAATCACAAATCCTATTTTTATTCTACAGAAAAGAGCCGTCAGAATTATCACCAGAAAACATTACTGTCATCCATCGAATATATATTATTATCTAAATTGAAATTATTAAAATTTTATGAGTTGGTTGATTATAAT
>NW_013952479.1:1780539-1781772 GCF_001266775.1 Austrofundulus limnaeus
AAACCCACTGCTGCACAAATAGAAAATTCTAACTTCACCTAGAAAGATCCCAGACCGGGATCCAAACCTGCAACCTGCTTTAACTACTGCACCACCACCACTATTGTTAAACTGGAGCTGAAAACCTCATATTTTCTCTAAACTTCACCTCAAATATTTCCTGAGACTAATTCAGTTCAACATGAAACGGTTTCAGTATTAATCTACCTCAGAGGTTGAAGTAATGAAAAACGTCTTGCTGACCTGACAGGTATTCTCCTGATCTGTCAAAATTAACTCCATCTGTGGAGATATTAAACCGTATCCATCCTGTCTCCAACAGCAGAGGAGAGGTGCAGCATGCATGACCCTCTTCATCTATAAACCCCTTCAGCTCAAGTTCATCTTTGAACCTGCAACAGAGAAACAAACCTGACTTAGTTTATTACTTCTGTTTACAGGTTTGTTTGCTCTTATCAGTGTAATAATTTGTGCTTTAATACACAGAATAATCCAAATGTTGCCTGCAATTGAGCTACTCAGCCTTATTTAAAAAAAACAAAGATTTAAACTTGTATAATAAAAGGAACTGAAAATCAAGTGTAAATAATGTTTATATTAAAATATATTGTGAACATATGTCATGTTGAACATATTTCAGCTAAAAATGTAATTATATTACTCAGAAACTACCTGCATTTTTCRTCAGTGCATGATTTATGACTCCAAAAAACTAAATCTGATGTTTCGCAAAAACAAACTAGAAACAAAAATTAATTCGTGGTGTTTTATAGGGCAGTAAGTAACATGGTTCAAATGAAAACACGAGTGAGGAATTGATCACAAACCTGCAGAGAAGCTGCCCGTCGGAGGGAAGKTCCAAGTCCAGGATCCTGAGCGCTCTTCCACCCAACATGGAGCTGGAGTGAGGCGACACCTGGAAGCAGGACTGGTTGTAATCCCTGCAGCAGTTCAGCAAGGACACACAGGTTGGACGGCAGGAGCACTGCTCTAATACACGTCCACACATTCCTCTGCATGTTTGACCTGTTGAAAAACAGAGCTTCATTATGATTTTTTTATTAAAGGTGAAATAAATTGTATAAACATGAAACACCAGCCTGCATCCTTTTCTTSTTATTGCAAGTATTTTAAAAAAGCATAAAGCAACAATATTATAGGACTATACTGAACTATTTACTGTTTTACAGTAAAATATTTTAATTGCACATATTTTTAAAAGAAATATATATA
>NW_013952479.1:1787958-1791533 GCF_001266775.1 Austrofundulus limnaeus
TATATATATATATTGAAAGGCAGCAGATAGATGAAAAATATCGTCTAATATGTCATTGTCTATTTATTTATATACCACATAAAAACAACAAGTTGACCAAAGCGCTTCATAATTCAGCCAGATGAATAAAACAACAGAGCAACACATGAATGTAAACAATAAGARCAATTTAAAATAGAGAAAAAAAAAACATTAAAACCATCTTTAAAAGAATCTCAAACTGTACCAGAATGAAAGCCAGGGAGTAAAAATGAGTTTTAAGCAGAGATTTAAAAGTCTTAACAGTCTCTGCACACCGAATGCTAAGAGGTAAACCTTCCAAAGGTTTGGGGCAGAAACTGCAAAGGCCCGATCACCTCTAAACTTTCGCCTGGATCTGGGAATATCTAAGAGAAACTGGTTGGACCGAAGTGCTCTAAATGAAGTGTGGATGTTCATGAGATCACATATATCTTCCCCCTTTTAAAGAATAAATTCAAACCATAGTAATTTATAAAAATTATTATATTATATTGTTTTGTTCACCATTAGGGAACACAAACACAATCTAACTCCAAGTAAATCACACTTCTGTGTAATCAAATTGTTCACTTAGGAAGTAACACTGATTGACAAACAATTTCACAAGCTGTCAGCACATTTAACTTTGTTTAGAAGAAAGTATTCATGAGAATATTTCATTCATTCAGATCTAGGACCTTTACTTTTTTGAGCAGTTGTTACAACTTGGCTAATATAGTATTCAGTCAGCCAAGCCTTAATGCTAAACCACGTTCTTGCTCAATTTTTATTATGTTTGGCTTATCCGGTCCAAGCTACACCACTTTAAGTTTCTCCTCATATGTTCTGCTTTGAAAAGGTTTAGATATAAGAGACTTACGGTGTTGTTTTCTCCTTCTTTCTCATTTGTTGTTCTCCAAAATCCACCTCGTGAAACCCTGCTGGGTGCTGCATTAATTAACGTTGAGTCGTCGACAGGTTGGACCCACTTACAGAGGTCAGCTGCGGGGCGGTGACGAACTGCGCCACAGGCCACTCTATTCTTTTGCATTGGGGACTTACTGCGCATGTCCAAAATCTTGTCTATGGGAGTCTGGGCGTCGAACCGCTCGTGACCCGGAAGTGAGTCAACACGAAAAAGCTCATGAGTAAAATGGAACTTTACACATCAATAACTCTAAATTATTTATTTTACGTATCAGAAAACATACATACGATATTTTTTGAAACATTTATAATGTTTTATTTGGTTATATTATTTATTTATTTAATTTTTTGTGTACCAAAATTAGTGGTGGGGCAGCGCACTAGCGCCCCCTATTGACCAGCCGCCAGTGTCAAACACACTCACATTTGTACAGACAACCTGGGTGCATACCACAGGGTGTCTGGGCTCTCCGTTAGAGATAGGGTGAGAAGCTCAGTCATCCGGGAGGGACTCAGAGTAGAGCCGCTGCTCCTCCACGTCGAGAGGAGCCAGTTGAGGTGGTTCTTCTGGTTAGGATGCCTCCTGGACGCCTCCCTGGTGAGGTGTTCTGGGCACGTCCCACTGGCAGGAGGCCCAGAGGAAGACCCAGGACACGATGGAGGGACTATTTTCCTCAGCTGGCCTGGGAACACCTTGGGTTTACCCCTGATGAGCTGGCCCAAGTGGCTAGAGAGAGAAGTCTGGGTCTCTCTTCTTAGGCTGCTGCCCCCGCAACCCGATCACGAATAAATGAAAAAATGGATGGATGGATGTTTCTTGTTTTATGTGACTTTAGTTTAGTTTCCCTCCCAGGCTGTTAGAGTTGTTTCTGTGATCTCTGTGTCATTTCTCTTTTCTCCCTCAGCTCTCAGTATTTTTCCAGTCAATTAGTCATTGTTGCCACTCCTCAATCATTTCAGCTGCCTTCCAAACCTCATCAGTCTAGTTCTTATTTAACCAGCCTCTCTATCATTACATCAGCAGGTCACTGTAATATGTTGTTTGGTTTTAACAGTCTTTGGATTTTACTTTATGTTTTGTTTCTTAATGTTACCTTATTTTCTGGATGCCCACCTTTGTTTTAGGTGTCAGCTCTTTGTTTTAACTTTTATTAAAGTCATTTTTAGTTAAAACACCTCTTTGGTTTGCATTCTGGGTCCAAATCAACACTAATCCTCACAGCTTCAACATATTAAACTGATCTTCTCAATCTACTCATCAGTATCTGAAAGGGTTTTTCTTTATTACATTNAAAAATCTCACTTGCCTCTGTTGTCATTGATTTAATGTTCGGCCGGGTTTTGCTGTGTCTCTCTGAGTTCCTAGGTTAAAAAACCCGAACAGTATCAACTCTCTGCTCAACCTGTCTCTCCTGGATTTAGATCAAACAAAGCATAAACTTAATCTACTTGTGCTGTTTCTGTACATCATTAATTGTCCTTTTACTTTTGTGTTGTATTTTATGGTATTGCAATGTACGGTCTGACTGAAGGACTTCAGTCAACTTCAGTTGTTTTAAACATTACATATAAATAAAACTAATTTTTTGTTGTAAGAAATTATTTCTATGAACTTCAGACAGGAAGTGACTTTATAAGTTAATAATAAATCAAACTCCACCCTGTGTTGATAAGAAAATGAAATGTCAGATTATTACCTGAAAGAGAAGTTTAAAGTTCATTTTGACACATTTTTCCTGGAGCTGAGACACCATTACAGAGTGAAGGACACAAACTAAAAACTATTTAATGGACTGAGGCTCAAAGAGACAGACTTTTGGTGAGTCTAACTGTTGACAGATAATTAAGGTTAAGAGGAAATGGCTGAAAAACTCACCTTTTTCCTAAGCTGCTATATCTGTTCAGAGACTTTCAAAGATCCTGTGTCTCTGAGCTGCAACCACAGCTTCTGTTCAAGCTGCCTGCAGAAGTTCTGGGAACAAACTGGAAACAAGAACTGTCCTGTTTGTAGAAGAAAGTCTTCAAAAGAAAATCCACTGGTGAACTTTAGTCTGAAGGAACTTGCTGACTGTTTTGCTGAAAGACAGAAATCTGYATCATCCGAGTCAGAAAAAGAGAAAAAAGGAATGATGATGGTCTGCAGCAAACACCAAGAAGATCCTCGTCTGTTCTGTGAAGACGAGCAGAGAGCTGTGTGTCCTGTCTGTGAGTTTTCTCTCCACCAGAAGCACAAAGTGGTTCCTGTAGAACAAGCAGTCAGAGAGCTGTGTGTCCTGTCTGTGAGTTTTCTCTCCACCAGAAGCACAAAGTGGTTCCTGTAGAACAAGCAGTCAGAGAGCTGAAGGAGCAGCTGAGATCTGACTTAAAGTCTCTGCAGGACAAGAGGAACAAACACAAACATGTGGAGGAAACATACAATGATGTGATCCAACACAGGCTTTAGCAGTAACTTTGAGAACAAAAGGTCAGAATAGGGTCATGTCTGGTAGAATATTCTGGAAAAGATTACATCATCAGTGGTCCACAAAAACACTTCGACAGTGTGTATGGGAGGTGTTATATTTCCGCCCATTCTGGGAAAGGCCCATCCTTTCCTGGCTTTGTACTGGCACAAACAACTTGGGTATAAAAGCTTATGGTTTTCTAAC
>NW_013952479.1:1791663-1795923 GCF_001266775.1 Austrofundulus limnaeus
GACCAGAGCCAGAACCCAGAGCTCACTGTCAGATCCACAGCTGGTCTCAGGAGCCCTGATAGATGTGGCCAAACACCTGGGCAACCTGTCCTTCAGAGTCTGGGACAAGATGAAGGACCAGGTCCACTTCAGTCCTGTCATTCTGGACCCAAACACTGCAAACAGCTGTCTTCGCCTGTCTGATGATCTGACCAGTGTGAGACGTGGAGAAACCAAGCAGCAGCTTCCTGACAATCCAGAGAGAAACACTAAATACTCCAATGTTTTTGGTTCTGAGGGCTTCAGCTCAGGGAAACACAGCTGGGAGGTGGAGGTGGGAGATCATCCTGTGTGGGCTGTTGGTTTGGTTAAAGAGTCAGCCGACAGGAAGGGAGAGAGATTTGATTCACCAGAATATGGAATCTGGAGTTTATGGCAGAAAGATGGTAAATACACTGATGTTGTTGGTAAAACTCTCAGAGTGAAGAAGAGTCTCCAGAGGATCAGAGTCCAGCTGGACTATGACAGGGGGGAGGTGTCCTTCTACAACTCTGAAGACATGAGTCACATCTACACTCACAGAGACACTTTCACTGAGAAACTGTTTCCTTATTTTAGTGTTGGACCTGCTGGAGACGCCAAAACCTCTGATGTTAAAATATGTTAAACTAAAATTTCTGCTTGAATTTAATCAATGTTTGTTTTTAATTAGTTGTAGGGGTTTTGGGTATATTCTAAAATGGATAATTTGTGAACACAAAAATTATATTACCTCGAGGCACCACGCTCTTAATTTGGTCCAGGATTAACCCAGGAAAGAGACGAAAAACTGTAACTTTATTGTAATCAGTCTCACAATAAATGTACCCAAAATCGTTTGATGAGTTCTTGTCCTTATCAGAACCAATAATACTTTCATCAAGACACAAAAGTTACATTAGCTTACAGTATGTTGGCACGTTCTCCACGGGCCATTTATTTACAGATTAAATGTACTTACAACTGTGGTGAGTAAGAGGTGATGACATGTTGATCCAGGTAAAAACTGAAAGAGTTTGCAATCACGAGTGAACAAACAAACAAACAAATAAACAAACAACAAATAAACATAAAATAAACACTGAGAGGTGAGTTTGAGGTTTGGAGTGAGGTGAGGTGAGTTTTGCTTTTAGCTGAGGATTTAACTAAGGGCGTCCTAGTTAAATTAGGGAGAAAAATCATTTAGTTTACCAAATCTCATACAAAGATAAGAATCAAATTACGTCCGAGCACCTGTGTGTCACCAGGACAAATGTTCACTTTTACCCCTTTGTTCCGCCGTGGGTACCAGGAGGGGAAGTCAGTGATTGAAGGTCATCTCTGGGGTCGTTTCCCAGGTAGGCTCTTCATGCAAGCTGGACGTCAGGCGGTCTGCCTGATAAACTCGACTGGTCCCGTGGTCAGAGAAGGGGGTCACTCCCTGGTGACTCGTGGTCCGGTCCTCCCCAGGTGGCTGCAAGACTTCCCAATTTGATTTCCACTTTGTAGAGAAAACAAACTAAAACAACACATGATTTACAATTAGCTTATTTAACTTCTATAAAATCAAACTCAGATATTGAGTCGATATGAATGGTAGCTGTTCGGTCAATCAGCGGGAGATGCAGAATGACACCATCCTACCAGCCCATGGGGAGGGGCTGGCAGGGAGGGCCTCTGCTGATCTTCTGGAAAGCTGTTTCTGGCTTCTGATGTTGAAAAGATCTCTTTCTCTCATGTCGGTCTCGGGAGCTGCACTAACTTTTAAAACCTCTGTTATGGGCGGAGTCAAGGTTTTAGTTGGCCAATACAAATGTTACACTTTATACAGGAAAAGTTTTTTAACAAATCAAATCTGTTTTGGAGGGAAAACTTTACTTCAGGACAAAGAAAAAGGGAGCATTTTAGTTTAATTATCTTGCATCTAATTAAAGGGAGAGACATCTGTTTACCTCAGTAAAATTAGGGTGTCACTTTTAATTAAAAATTCAAGTCCTAAGGTTTCTAAGGATTAAATCATGGAATAAAACACACACTGTTTAAAATCATGAAATAAAAGAAACATATTCTTCTTTAGGAAAACATTTCATCAAAAAAAAACCCACACAGTTAGCTTCAATGGGTTTTGTTCTTTCTGTAAAAGAAACAGGTAAATAACATTTCTTTGATTAAGATATATGAAAACAGACAGTTGTATAAAAACATTCATTCTGGTTCTCCTTTTTTCACATTTAATGAAGAATGTAGGTCCTTTGTCTCAGTCACTGAAGAGTCTGCTGAAGGCATTATGACCCCCCTTTGAAAAGGAGCGAACAGGCAGTTCTTATCTATTAACATTAAGACAGGAAGTCTGGTGGGGGGTTGGTGTAAGAGATGCTAATTAGGGCCACAAAGGAAGTTCCATGCAAAAGCCTTAAAAAAATAGTCTGAAGTTAAAGTGGGATTTTCTTCCTTCCTTCGAGCGTCATAGGAACAAGTGAAATCTAATCAGAAATGATTAATTATATACAGGAAAATGCTACACAGTTAAACTGATCATCAAACAAACCAAAGCAACAAATACAAACTTTGGCATCTGATATTGAAATAACTATTGTTGCAAACATTTTTTTTTACTTTTGTCTCAAATTTGATTAATAAAAACAAAAAAAAAATCAGAAAATATTAGTTTCATAAACATTTTAATTTAATTCAGATTCAGACTTAATTTAAAACAGTGATTATTGTTAAAGTCAAAGTTTGTTTCGGCAAATCCTTTTTTTGTAGTTTTTTTCATCCTCATCGTCTGTTTTACTTTGATCCAATGACTTCATTTTTATGTTTGATCTGTTGTTGTTGTTTTTTTACTTCACTCAATAGATTTGAACAAATCAGATATTTTGTCTCAAACAAATTCAGGGACTTTAATTTTAAAAGGTGTCAATTTTTTTTGTGCTGAGTTGGTTCAGATATTTGTAATTTCTGAAATAAAAATGAGTTTTAAGAACTAAAACTAAACCATTTACCGTTATTTATCCAGGCAAGTCCCACTGAGATCTCAGATCTCTTTTTCAAGGGAGGCCTGGGCCTGAAGGCAACTTATTGCACATGATTTTACAATATACAGTATATCTACTGTAAAGAACGCTTTTTAAAAACTTTTTATAAWATTTTTATTTCAAATGATATTTGATGAATAATTTAACTTTTAGGTGTTTTAAAGTGGAAAAAATTCCGCTAATGTTTTTGGTTCTGAGGGCTTCAGCTCAGAAACACAGCTGGGAGGTGGAGGTGGGAGATCATCCTGAGGGTGGTGTCACCCCCACCCCCATTTGTCCATTGGCTGACAGTTCAGTATAATCTCCCTCTAATGGGTAATTATCCCCCCTTATCCCCTTCCTTCAGTGGTCCACAGTGTAGTGATATTTTGTCGATGTTATGGACAATTGCTAAATCATAAATTCCTCGTAATTTATTAGCATAATAAAAGGGGCACCACCTGATAATTCAGGAAAATAATTTATAGATCTTAAGTCAGTCTCAAATACTGAATAGGGAATTCTACCAGTTTAGAGAGCAAAACCCAATAAATTACGCACAGACGAACAAAAATTTCAAAATATACCCTGTATTAAATTATTCAGAGGTAACAATACAAACAGATTATTTGGGCAGACAGAGACTATCATCATCAAAGCCTTGAGGTTTAATAATAAGCGTTAATGTCATTCCATAATAACTCTAGCATCATCCTAACTGAACCACTTAAGCTAATCTACACTATCAAAAATTATAAGAAATTTAAAGGTTAATGAAAGGAAGAATTAATCCATCTAGCAAGGAGGGGCGTAAATTATATTAAAAAAAACCAAGTTATGTGGTGGAAACACAGCTTGCGTTAATTCCAACTTGTTYCATTCACATTAAAGAGAGCACACCCGCAGATCACCGTGGGGTTCAGCATAGCTCACCGAAGTCGTCTTCAGACTTCTTGGGTACTTTGCGATGGTTCAGACCAACAGCCTTGTCTTACCTCTGGATGAAGGTTCGCTTTAGACTGGCAGACAAAGTCCCGTTTAGATAGTCTGGCGCTCTGATAGGGTTGGCATACCTCTCAGCTCACGCACACTCTACACCCTCCGCAGCGTCTGCTGGGTCCTGACTTTGTGAATGAAAGTCAATTTAGAATCCTACGCAACTTTGCTTCCTCCCAAATAACTCCGTCAAAAGTACAAAAATAAAATAAAATAAAATAAAATAAAATAAAATGAAAATAAAAATAAA
>NW_013952479.1:1798732-1801340 GCF_001266775.1 Austrofundulus limnaeus
GGATCAGGGAGGATGATTCAACCACTCAACGACTAGATGTCGCTGAAAACAACAAATCCTACACACTGTGCCTTTAAGAGCTTTGTATGTTAGGAGTAATATTTTAAATTCTATTCTGAATTTGACAGGGAGTCAGTGGAGAGAAGCTAAAACTGGAGAAATATGATCTCTCCTTCCAACTCTCATTAAAACTCTAGCAGCAGCATTTTGGATTAACTGAGTTTATTGGATGCCCAGATAACAAAGAATTACAGTAATCCAGTCTAGACATGATAAATGCATGAATCAGTTTTTCCACATCATTTTTGGGCAAAATGTTTCTAATTTTAGTGATATTACACAGGTGGAAGAAGGAGGTCCTGGTAACATTTTTAATGTGGGGGTAAAAGACATGTCCTGACCAAAAATAACACCAAGGTTCTTTACATTAGAGCTGGAGGCCAGATTAATGCCATCCAGAGGAGGTGAAAGGCTACAAAGTTGATCCCTAAGATGTTCAGGTCCAAGAACCATAACCTCTGTCTTATCTGAGTTTAGAAGCAGAAAATTAAGAGTCATCCATGTTTTTATGTCTGTACGACATGCTTATAGTTTAAGTAACTGGTTGGATTCATCAGGTTTCATGGATAAATATAACTGAGTATCATCAGCATAACAATGGAAATTTATCCCATACTGATTAATAATTTTACCTAAAGGAAGCATAAACAAAGTAAAGATGATTGGTCCAAGCACTGAACCCTGAGGAACTCCATGACTAACTCTCATGTAAGCAAAAGATTCATTATTAACATTAACAAACTGAAATCTATCCGTTAAATAAGACTCAAACAATTTCAGAGCTGTTCCTGTAATTCCAATATCAAGTTCAAGTCTACGTAATAAAATATTGTGATCAATTGTATGAAATTCAGCACTGAGATCTAACAGGACAAGAATGGACACAAGTCCACTGTCTGAGGCCATGAGAATACGCATCATTAGTAACTTTAACCAGTGCTGTTTCTGTGCTATGATGAGCTCTAAACCCTGACTGAAACTCTTCATGTAGATTATTTCTATCCAGATGTTCATGTAGTTGATTTGCAACTATTTTCTCAAGAATTTTTGAGATGAATGGGAGATTAGATATAGAAATATATACAGCATATTTAATATGTTAAAATCTAAATTAACCCGAGAGGCTTTGAGAGATGAATTGACAGCTCCACCTGCTGGAGACAAACTAATAAAACATCCTGGTTGACTTTTGTCACCTGACTGAGAGAAAGAAGGAAAATGAAAGTAACTTTAAACAGTTTGAACAAACCGGAGCACCATTACTGGCTGTGAGATCTGTGCTGAAAAACAACGATTTGGATAATGTAATGAGGTCATTTTGACCAAATCTGACTTAATCCTCGTTTTGATTTGATGGGTGATGGGTGGGTATGACAGCTGACCCCTAACTGAGTAATGAATGAATTTACAGTCATTTCCTGAAGAAGATAAATCTGTGTTGTCAAAGTTAAAACAAGCAGAACAAAAACTAAAYTTACAGGYAAACAAAGAGACAAACGGGACAAACAACTYTTCAGACTCTCACTCACATAATTTAGAGTTACCACTCAGCCTAACATGCTGATATGCAGAGAAAACCCACTGCTGCACAAATAGAAAATTCTAACTTCACCTAGAAAGATCCCAGACCGGGATCCAAACCTGCAACCTGCTTTAACTACTGCACCACTGTAGTGTCCTAAGAGTGGGGGTTTGTCTCAGGAATGCCACGTGTGTAGCTCATCAGCCACTCAGCTTCCTAGTTTCACACACATCACCATTTTAGGACGTTTGAGGTACACCGTGATTTATGTACATCTGTTGCTTAAAGACCTCTGTACACCCCCACCTCGGGGCCTTTCTTTCTCCGACTTTCGTACTGGAGAAATCAATTGGCTGAAGGCCACAATTTGATCATAGGCTGTATTTTTGATCTGCAGTAATAAAGTTGCTTGCTGTTCAAACCAGCCTGAATCCAGAGTCATTCTTTATCCGAGATCAACAGCAGTTCAATTTTGGACCAGAAGAAGTGAGTTTTCACCTCACCACCACTACTATTGTTAAACTGGAACTGAAAACCTCATATTTTCTCTAAACTTCACCTCAAATATTTCCTGAGACTAATTCAGTTTAACATGAAACGATTTCAGTATTAATCTACCTCAGAGGTTGAAGTAATGAAAAACGACTTGCTGACCTGACAGGTATTCTCCTGATCTGTCAAAATTAACTCCGTCTGTGGAGACATTAAACCGTATCCATCCTGTCTCCAACAGCAGAGAGGTGCAGCATGCATGACCCTCTTCATCTATAAACCCCTTCAGCTCAAGTTCATCTTTGAACCTGCAACAGAGAAACAAACCTGACTTAGTTTATTACTTCTGTTTACAGGTTTGTTTGCTCTTATCAGTGTAATAATTTGTGCTTTAATACACAGAATAATCCAAATGTTGCCTGCAATTGAGCTACTCAGCCTTATTTAAAAAAAAAAACAAAGATTTAAACTTGTATAATAAAAGGAACTGAAAATCAAGTGTAAATGTTGCTTATATTAAAATGTATTGTGAAC
>NW_013952479.1:1802711-1805000 GCF_001266775.1 Austrofundulus limnaeus
TATTATTATTATTATTATTATTATTATTATTTAAAAGGCAGACATACCTGTTATTTGAGGTGAAAAAATAAGAATTCCCCAAAAAATGATGATCTCTCTGGTGTATGCTCCCATGTTTATGTTACYGAGCAGAACAACAGTCGTGTCTGAGTTAAACTATCCTTGACTGAAAGTGAACCAAAGGTCAGAGAAAGCAAGCTGACCTGGTCACGAGTTAGTTATAAGTCACTACAAGTCAGGAATTAACAAAAAAATCTGTTTTATTTTTACTACATTAAGGCAGTAACTGATTTCTTTTTGTKATAACAATAAAATACAAACATTATAAACGTTCAGAACAATGAACATTTGCGTTTTTATTTGCATTTATAAACTAAATTTAGCTGCAGCTTTAAAACTGTGCTGTTAAAACTCAATTCCCGTTGGTCCAAAACTCTCGCGAGAGTTCAACTTCTCGCGCATGCTCACTATGATTGTTTAACAGACGGATGAGTCGTGAAGGGGGTTGTAASCTGAATATGAATGAATGAAACAATGTTTTTAAACGCTGAAGTGAGTTTGGATATTAATCGCTTCCTCAGCTACATRGCTCTGATGTCCAGAATGTCAWCYTTATTTAAKTTTTAATATCCAGCTAGCGAGCTAGTGTTAGCAATATTTGTTAGCTTCTCTGCTCTACAGAGAAATGTATTTTCTTTACACAGTTTTTYCTTCTTTAGGCTTATTTTTTATGTTAAAATGGATGAAAAAGAGGAGATATTTCACGGAGCTAAAAAGACTTGATGGTAAAACGGTTSTTATTACAGGTGAGTCAAATAATTTGAAWTAAAATGTCRAATTTGACTTGTCGGATGATGTWAACACCACCTGTTTAGCTGACTGGAGGTATCCTGTTCAAATCATAAACACAGTTTTCCTGTTTTCAGGTGGTYATTCTGGTGTTGGTAAGGAGACAGCTGTTGCTCTGGCCATGAGAGGCGCCCGTGTCATCATTGCATGCAGAGACCAGAACAAGGCAGAGACGGCTGTAAGACAGATCAAACTCAAGAGTCACTCGCTTGACGTCTTCCACATGGAGCTGGATTTGGCCAGCCTGCGCTCGGTAAGGGACTTCTGCAAGAACTTTCTCCAGAGGGAGAAGAGGCTCGACATCCTGATCAATAATGCAGGTGAGAAGTTTGAGCAGGAAGATGTTGAGAATCAACCAGCAGCAGCTGAAACTTATCCTGTGTTTGTCACTCTGTCCTTTCCTCAGGCGTGCCCGGTGTCCTCGACTGGACAGACGACGGCTTCAGCATGTGTTTAGGTGTCAACCACTTGGGCCACTTCCTCTTAACTAACCTGCTTCTGCCTCGACTGAAGGAATGCGCCCCCAGCCGGGTTCTAACGCTCACATGTTCCAGCTATAAATATCAGAAACTGGACTTCCAAGACTTGAACTACAACCTGGTTCCCTTCTTCACCTACTGCCGCAGCAAGCTGGCCAACATCTACTTCAGTCAGGAACTGGCCTGCATCACTGAGGGAAAAGGAGTCACATCCTGTGCCGTGCACCCTGGTGAGACAAACGTGTGTATTTCAGTTTGAACCTTCGTCCTGCTGGTTCTAAATCTGAAATCTGATCCTCCAGGTTTTGTGCAGAGCAGCTGGACGGTCCACTACTCGTTCCTGTTCAGGATGCTGATGCAGGTGATCATGTGGATGTTTTTTGTGTCGTGTGAGATCGGAGCTCAGACCGTCGTTTACTGTGCCATGTCAGATGAAGCTGCCAAACACAGCGGAGGATACTTTGTTGACTGCCAGCCGGCCACTTTGAGGCCTTTTGCAAGAGACGCCGGCGTGGCAAAGAAACTGTGGGAGGCCAGTGAGAGACTGGTGAAACTGGTCTGATGCTGGAGCTGAGGAACCTGGAGCCTCTTCACAAGTTATCAACACTGAGATTATTTATTAGGATTTTATGTTGGAGTTTAAACAATAATGAATAAAAATAAAATATTAAAAGATGTTTGCTTTTTGTCAGCATATAAACATTAATTAAACAAATACATTTAAGACCAAAGTTATGATGCCTAGGTTGTAATTGAAGTACAACTATTGTAAAAACATTTTGAGGTGTGTTTTATTTTATTTTTTTAAGAAGAAACTTTTTTACCGTACAAAAATATTGTGCAGTTCATCTGCAGAAGGATTTTAATGTTGATAAAAGATCAAACTGCTCCCTCTGCTGGTGTTACAATAAAATGTCAGGAGGTATTCCCTAAAGGAAGTGTCAAACAGAAAGTTAATTTT
>NW_013952479.1:1810146-1811601 GCF_001266775.1 Austrofundulus limnaeus
CTCCAAGGCCGCCGATGGTGGATGAGCCAAGTCCAGCGGAGCTGATGGCGACTCGGACCTCCAACAAGATGAGCTTTCAGGGCTGCAGAGTCCACCTGTTCCACCCTGCCGCCCCCTGGCACCAGCACTTTATGTCATGAAAGGCTAAAAACACTTTACACAAACCAAGCAGAACCAAATCAAAGCAGGAAGAACAAAAATCAAGTCCTGGGCTGAAGGCAGGGGGGACGCCTTTGTCCTCTGAAATAAAAGCCCCTCTCCTTCAAAATAAAACTTCCTCCTGGGCTTGGAGAGAAAAGKTGCTGAAAGCATCAAATGTACACGTCTGCAGACACACAAATATTGCACACTGTAGTAAAAGAGTGTTGTGAGGCGATGAAAGCAACACAAGCGTGGTGGATCAGGACTGATGCAGGACTAAGTCTTAGTTTGTGTCTGAGCTTCATTTGGACAAAGCAGCAGCAGCAGCAGCAGCAGCTTCCTGCTCTGTGGCTTCAGACAGGAGAAAAGTCTCACATCAATAAGGATCCTTCACTTTCACTTCTTTTGTCAGCTTCTAATAAAAAACAACAAGCTGCTGTTGTGTTGCAGTCAGCTCTGCAGCTGTAGAGGCTTCAAAACGTTTCACGAGAGGAAAAACTGAAGAAACTCCAGGTGGAGCTCAGAATAAATCACTGAGGGTTTAAAACAATCAGTGAGGCAGGTAAGATGTTTACTATGTCACAATGACTTCTGCTCCTTTTACATTCGTTTACACTTTTTGTCTTTTCCATCCAGAGTTTTTAACCCTTTAATGTGCTGTTTGTCTTCTTTGGCTTCAACAGAAGTCAAACAWCAGAAGATGAAGTGAACCCTGTTTATCTGCAGAGTTAAACGCCTCAGAGACTATTTGATACTAATAACAGCAAATCTAGCAGCAACAACAACAATCTGCTGCACAGCTGTGAGAGGAGCTTTGAGAAATGTCTGATTCTTACATGGAGGTGTCTTAAAAGTAAAGCGGTGAGAACAAATCTGTTCTGTGCTGCTGCTGAGTTCAGCCGTCGCTCTCTGCTGACTAACAGAGCATCTAGGAAACAGCAGGTTGGACCGACTGAACGCTACGTATCTGCTTCACACACACACATTTACACTCTTTACATTCTCCAATAACACACTCCTTCCAGAATAAAATGACGACAAATGACAGAAAATAAATCTCTAAAACAATCAGGAACATGTCCATGGGCGCAGTATTATAGCTCACATACAAGAAGCAAATTACAAAACTGCAATTATCCTTTTCCACTTAATAATAGCCACAATAAAAAAAACAGCCACCGTTAATATGGGAGATAAAACATGCTTCCTTAAAAAGATTCAACAAACAAAAAAAGATTTCCTTCAACTCTAAAAACCACTGGCATCAAGAATTCTGAATTATACAAATTACATATACAAGTTCAAATGTGTAAC
>NW_013952479.1:1812743-1815565 GCF_001266775.1 Austrofundulus limnaeus
AAATATAGTAGAGGAAGTATTTGCTACTTGTTGTTTGCCTAACTTCAAACAGTGTTTATTAAAATACAAACTATATAAAAAACTTTTATTCTGAAAGGGATAAACAGACTGACAAGTTAAGCAGAGCTACAGTATAACTGGTTTGGATTAGCCGATTTGCCACAAAAGATCCCGCCCACCTTCAAAATAAACCAATAAAAAACTTCAAATGAAAAAAGATGAAGATGTGGCTGAGTGACAGTCGTCTTAGCGATTAGCGTTAGCTTCCACTCATATTTAACCTGTTTAGCATTTTAGCGTTAGTGAAACTAAGATTCTTGGTCAGCGGTTTAGAGGTTAGTGAAGTTAACTTTTTTGTTAACTGTGCCCACCACTGCAAATTAGTAAACAGTGAGAAAAAGAGTAGACACCAAAACACCAAAGTAGCAGTTTTATTTAGCACTTTTAGAAAAATCTCTTAAAATAAGAAGCTCTGATGGTTAATTTGATCCAGCAGTTATAACTAGAACTTTTATTTTCAAGATCTTTCTGTTGGGAGTGAATGTTCAGTATCCAAGTTAAAATCATTTCCTATTGATTAAAAAACTTGACAATTGGGGACTGGGACATTCCAAATTTCAATACAACAAACGATTTTCTGAGACACACCAGAGGAACATACCTCACTGGAGAGGTGCAGCTGGAGCACCTGAGCAGTGGAAGTGGATGTTCTGCCACTTGCTGTCTCTGCGATGCCAGACGCGAGTCTCCTCCGACTGGCTGGACCGCGGCTGACCCTGATTGTCCACGAACTGAGTCAGGCGGATGTAGGCGATGCAGGCGGCGTCCTCCCCGATCAGGTGGACGTGAGGGTTCAGGATGGTGGTGTGGATGGGCTTGTTGTTCTTGGCCAATACTGGAGACAAGGCGACAAATAACAAAGAATAAACAACGCATCTCGTGCAGCATCCAAAGCTGTGGCACGGATTGAGATCAACTGAAAACAAAGACAATTTCTTACGGTTTTCAAAGTAGAATCTGTGGAAGTCCATCCCTTCAACCAGGTTTCCGAGCGCCTCCGGTTCAAAGGAAGTCAGTCCAGGATCACAGATCTTACTGGAGAGAAAAGTTGGATGTAATAAAATCCAAAACAAAAACTTTAAAACAAAGGTTCTTAACCCATGGGCTCAATTGTGGGCCGTGGGCGCCACCTTGAGGGCCTCAAAAGAACAACAGTTTTAAACTTTGGGCAGCAGGGCCGCATTGATTTTGAATAAGGTGCAATACAATATCCCACCACTAGTAGCAGTAGTGCACCACTCGGATGTTTAACAACTTTTTTAATACGTAGAAGAAGAACCTTAGCTACCCACAAACCTATTTTAAATGAAATGTAGAAGCAAAAATGAAAGTAACCAGTCAAACAAAGCCAAAGTTTGTCACTAATATGAAGAGCAGCTTCTGGTTCTTCCATGCAATACTTTCAAAGTTAAATATCATCACTTACGTTTGCAAATACAGCTATATTTTAAGTTGCACTTTATCAAATTAATTTTTGCTGTTTATTTTTTACACATTTTGAGTGTATTTTAAAGAAACTTTAAACTTGTCAAAAAGCTGTTGTTACTGTTAATGTTTGTCACTAATATGAAGAGCAGCTTCTGGTTCTACCAAGCAAAAATTTAAAAAGCCTATATTTTCATTTGCACTTTAGCAAATTTATCTTTACATTTTTTTAATTTGAAACAGTTACATGGAACTTTTTGAATGCATTTATTTTATGACCACAATTTTATTTATTGAATGGTATATTTTTGTTATTGTTTATGTTAAAAAATATTTTTGTGTTGACTGTTATGGGCAGGTTACAATATAAAAAAATGTTTGTCCTAATCATGTCTTGTGATTATTTGACAGGAGTTTTGCTTTTACACTGTAAGTGTATTTAATTTAGTTATAATGCAAATGCAATACAAATTAAACCAAGATTTAGAATAATTATCATTTTGATCCATACACTGGTAATGTCTGACTGGGCCTCGTGCCACTTTATGTTCAACAAATTGGGCCCCGAGGTCAAAAAGGTTAAGAACCCCTGTTTTAAACGATGTATTTCATATTTAACAAAGCTCCCAGACTCACGCATATGCATCAAAGTCTCCATTATTGATGGCCTCTATCAGCTGTTCAGTGATCTTGATGATTTCTTGTTTGCGCACTGCAGAGAACAGAAGGAAATAAAAGAATTAGACATCAATAATCACGTCAGCTGGATCGACAGCGTTAGTTTTTGAACCACAAAGGTTGATGCCAAAGGAGTCAGAAACGTCTCCAAACAGTTATAGCACTCATTCTGTAGATTCTGTCCACCAAACTGCCTCAACACCTGGATCCTGACAGCACTTTTAATTGAGCACACACACAAAATCTTTTATCATTTCACACTGTAAAAAAAGAAATGTTGGATTTACTTAACCATGTTATGTAACCTGATTCCACTTAATTGAGTTGAGTAAATTCAAAGCAATATACCAGTTTTTTAACCAAAGAACAAGAGTATGTTGCTTTGAATTTACTCAATTCAGTTAAGTGGAACCAGGTCACATAACATGGTTAAGTAAACCAAACATTTCATTTTTAGAGTGCACCATGAGCAATGCCACATATTCAGTTAAGAAGTCAACAGAAACCAGTTAGTAGCACACCTGTGGTCCAACATCCACAAACTTCTCTTAGATTAATGTAATATAATTTCTTCTTCAAGACACACTTTTAATTTAATGTTATGAGTACACACCTACACACACACACACACACACACACACACACACACACACACACAC
>NW_013952479.1:1816024-1819101 GCF_001266775.1 Austrofundulus limnaeus
AGATAGATAGATAGATAGATAGATGATAGATAGATAGATAGGTAGGTAGGTAGGTAGATAGATAGATGGAGGGATGGAAGGACAGATAACAGAGGTATCAAAAAAGAACATCGAAAACAAGGAAGAAAAAATAAAAGAATGAGGAAATGACAAATTTACACAACAAAGATAAAAATGATGTAGAAAGAGGAGTTTAAAAAATTATTGATAATTATGGAATTTTTATCATCTTAATGAATCAGACAATCTAAATTCTTTACAGCCAGTTTTTACGTTACAGATTATTCAAATTGTATATTTATTTGGAATTTATTTATATTTTCAAATGAACAGATAAATTAAATATTTTTTTTATTTTATGCAACATGTTTGTATATCGATGTCATTATGTTGCACATCAGATACAAAGGTCCTGTAAGTCCTATAGAAAAGTAAAACACTTAAACTACAGGCATATACACGATTTATTCTGATGTTTTCAGTACACCTTTTTGTACAACTCTTATGTTTTATTTGAAAACTTTTCTTGACTCTAACTTTAATTTAATTCTAATTGAACTAATGTGGTCCACTTCTCGATTATTGGATTTTAGTTTCTGATTTTACCATATTTTTTTGTGTGTTTCTTCATTTGTGTTCAGTTCTGGATGTCTCATCTATTACTTTATTATTGTTATTGTTATTATTAATTATTATTATTATTATTATTATTATTACATTATTTTAGCCAGTGAACTGTTTTAAATGGGGATATTATGCAAAATTGACTTTTTTAGAAAATATGTTTCATTCTACTCAACATTCTTAAATATCTTATGTCTTGTTTTCAACATTTTGTTTCTCATTCGGTTATTTTCCATGTAAAAACAGCCACTGTAAGTTTTATTGATGTAACTGTCCAACTCTGCAGTTGCTTTAAATCAAATTTTATATCTTTTGGCTTCAATTTTGCCCAATTTTTAGTCATTTTAAATAACATCTTTATTTCTGTATCAGATAGGATGTTTTTTTGTCCCTTCCTGCGGAATACAAGAATTAATTTTTGGGCCCTCGAGCCTTTTATCGTGTGTCTGTTCAGACTCTGTACAGTAATCTGTCCATGTTTCTTGTCTTATCATGGAAACAGAGAAAAGGCAGAAGCCGGCTGATTGAATAAACTTCAGTTTAGAGTAAAACCCACAGTCTGCTCCTGTTGACTTACTCTGCATGGGGACAACAGGGGGGTGTTGAGGGGAGGGGGCAGAGAGGGCGGTGGGAGGTGGAGTGCTGGACCTCCCTTCTCCGTCGGGAACGGGCCCTGAACCCCGGCGCACCGAGCCCAGCAGGTCAGAGAACTTGGCAGCAGCTGAGTTTGAGAAGGTTTAAAACCAAAAAGGTGACCTCATCTGTGAGATCAAAGCTCCTTCCAACAACAGAAACAGCAAAACCAGCAGGTCGACAAGTGAATGTGGACATTATTCAAACTGTTATAGTTTCAGAGTCCATGCTCAGGAAAAACCAACAGGACTGAGCTGTTATTTTATCAGAGCCCATAAGAGGGAGACAAGTCCACAGGATCACAAAGAAAACAACTGAAGATGTTTTCATCATTTGAAGCATCTGAGTTAGTTGTTTTACACTCTTAAAGCTGTTAATAAAGAGTTTAACTAAATCTGCACAAGTCAGGGTATCTCAGGGATTTAGTGTTGCAAAATAAACAAAAAGCAGCTGATCTTTGCTTTTAATGCAAGCGGGGACTGATTGAACAAACAAAAGATGTATTTCCTGAGTAGATAGAGGATGTTTTGTTACAGGCAGCAGCGTTTGTGCGGCTGAGCCGACTTACAGTGAGCAGCAGCTGAGGAGCCCTGAAAGCTTTCAGGCTGGGAGCTGGTGCTGGACTGCGCCTTAAACGAGCTGTTGTCTAAGTTCTTTCCTGACGACATGTGGGCACACACACACACACACACACACACACAGACACACACACAGAAACCAAACAAGTATTTCAAGACATGACAACCAGATGGACATTTTGCACGACAGATGAGAGAACTGGCACAGAGACGATGCCGAGAAACGCATCCCTTCAGCTGCAGCGAAAACCATTTTCTCTGCTAACGACTCAATTTCTGCTGGATTTACAGCTGTAGCTGCGGTTTCATTGAGACGACAATGTGAGCTTTGCCAGTGAGCAAAAACGATGATGATGACGATGACTGTGATGGCCACGATGATGAGGAAGGTTACTCAGGCTTGTCAGTTTAATCCGCTGGGACGCATATGTGAAAATGACAAATAAATGGAAAGAAAAGGAAAAGAAACTCAAGGAGAAAGTTTAAAGGTTCTTCCTGCAAAACTACAAAATAAAAGCTGAAAAGGTTGTCATGAATGATATCAAATGGTGCATTTTGAAGAGTTGTTTTTCCAAAAATATCAATATGAATTTCTGAAATGTGGGTACACGCTCAATGTAAACAAAAAATATCAGTTTAATTTGCACTCCCCCATCTAAAAAACAAAGGTTATCAACAGAAATCAAGGAATAAACATAAAAGAGTCAAATTGTTTGATGGACAGATGATGTTTGATAAATTTGCGTAGTATAATAAGGAGAATGCTGTTAAGTGTTGAAACCAACACAACAAGAACATCCTCCAAACGCTCCAGTGTTGAGTTACAAACCAGCTGTCCGGCATTAACCTGACCAGATCCCACAAACACCAACAGGTCACGAATTATTCCAAACACAAGTCCCCCCCTCCCTCTCCTCCCACACTCACCTGGCTCCTGAAGTTTTCTCTGCACTATCCCCCCGTTTGTATCTTAAGAGTGATAAAAACGCTGCGTGAGACGAATTCCCTCCAGGGGTGGCGCTAGCAGAGCGGCGTGCGTTCGCCGAATCGCCTCTCTGAGCGGTCTGTCTCTGCTCTCTGCCACCGAGGTTAAATTTAGGGCTCCCCTTTTAGCCCTGACTGCCGAGCCAAGAGGAGGAAGGTGGGGCAGAATACCTTTATGTATAAAGGGCCCTAACACGAGAGAAGAATGGCTTAAAGCAGGGGTGCCCAAACTTTTCCACATTAGCTTCTGACCGGGAC
>NW_013952479.1:1819331-1821807 GCF_001266775.1 Austrofundulus limnaeus
GATAAAAGCAGAAAAAAAATCAAACCTCCCTTATGCTCTCCTAAATTAAATTTAGATACAGTATATAATAAAATATACTGATTGAAAAACAGATTAGATCTCATAGTAATGATTTAAAACATTTATTAGATATAATTTTGTTATTTTTGCTTTTTTTTCTTATCTTCCCTCCAGATTTCTGAAGTGGCCCTTTGAAAAACTGTTTTCGTGGTTAAGAATCACACACCCCTGAAATTAACATGAAAATTTAACAAAAAAATCCAGTTTTGGATTTTCCAACACTTAACTGGTCAACGGTTTCAAATTTTTTTAAACTGTATGAGGGAAAAATGTGCAATATTACTGCTAAATACTGTAATAAGTGTAGGGTTTGCAAATAAAATAGTTAAAAAAAAAACACCAAATTGGGTCTAAATTCTGTTTTTCCCTCCTGTCCCCGCAACACCAACAACTATCAGCAGCTCAGTCACTATATTTTATATCTACCATGAGCATCTATAGAAAAGCGGGTCGACCCTGATAAACACATGTAGACATATAGAGCCGTGGTTCCCAAATTACTTTTCTCAAAACCCCATATTTCCTGATATCGATTTTCTAAATCACTGTATCGATATTTATTAAGACTTAAAATGTTAACTTTCTTGTGTTGTAATTTTTTTATAAATAAGATATGGAACTTATACATATAAAACACACTGAGATTTTTAAAGTTAGAATTTTTGGAGAAAAAAATTGCAATATATCGCTTTGCTAACAGTATCGCAATATGTCGTATATTGCATATCGTATCATGCCCAGTTTCATAAGATAAGATAAGATAAGATAAGATAAGATAAGATAAGATAAAACTTTATTGATCCCACAGTGGGGAAATTTGCACATTACTGCAGCTCAGTACAGGAGAGGGTGAGATAGAATAAAGAAAGATAAGTTAAAGAAAAGTAAAAAAAATCACAATATATATATCACAATATTCTTACAACACACAGCTCTACTTCCACCTCTCCCAAAGACACGGTCAACCTTTATTTCTTTATCAAAATAAAGAAAGAATAAAGTGGTTACAAACTTTTATTTGGAAAAGTAAAAAAAGAACGGACTAATAAAGAGGTTTAGAATAAATGCTTGGTTTTTAGAACTATAATAGCAAACCTGTTATTACATCCATCATGTGGAATAGCTGTAAACTAATAAATCCTGCTCAGTGTTTGTATTTTTAGTGTTTCAGGCCTTTTTTTTCATCACCTCTTAAAGCTGTTGACACCTTTTCCTTGTGGACACTGCAGGCAGGTGGCAGCTGAGTGACTGGAAGAACAGTGGGTTTCTGACAGCTTCCAGTCAAAGCTTTAACAAGTCCTTTGCAGTTTATTTGCACCTTTTTGCTTCTGGTTGAACTTTTAGTGACCTGCAGTGATTGGCTGAAACAAGCTGTTAAATCGTCCCGTCGTCACATAAAAACGAGGTTATTTTGGGAAGGTTGCACCAAAAAGAGCCCAATAATCTAATTTTTGATGTTATAATGGTTTGTTTTGTCTCATTTTAAATAACAATTAGTAGATCTATATTCAAACTGTGATATGTTATTTAACAAGCAGCTAATAAACTGGATGACTCAGTTGTAGTTGGTAGGGAATTTGTGATGTAGCCACAAAACTTCAGGAGGAAATTGAAGTGCACAATTTGTTCTTAAATATATTTGTCACCCCGTTCAGACACATCGCACTCAGAGGTGGAGGACAGGTTCACTAACAAATGTAAAAAAACAACAACAAAAAAAAAACCAAAAAGACTTGACACAGAAGCACGTGTGCTATGCTCTGCACACACTCTCAGACACACAATGCGCGTACCCCGCCCCCCAGCCAGCTGACGCCCCACACCAGCACGATGGCATTTCTGAGGAGTGGATTTCAACCAAACACTTTCGGAGAAAGCCAAACCGCAGCGGGCTGACAAGATCTCTTACATTTCACCGCCACATGCTCACCTCTCACACACACAAACAATCAAGCACCGCTTCACTTCAGCAATTAGCAAAACACAAACGAAGGAGGCCATACAGCCGGGCATCCACAAGGGGTCAGTAAGAGGTTAGCTGTCAGACACTCCACTCGTATGAGCAGTGGTTCCCAAACTTTTCAGCCTTTGACCCAGCAGCAGGGACCTGAGCCCCCAACTGTTGTTGGATCATAAACATTGTTTTCACCTCAAAAAAATAAGAGCATAGCAACAATATTCATTATGCTATTTTTGTCCATTTTAAAAGGGATCCAGATTAGTTGTAACATTAGACTTTATTTAATAAACATATATTTTAATTGTAAAATAAAGACTGTAAAAATACTATAGTCTGCTTATTGCTTATTACTGCTGGTTATCCTGTCTGGGCTTTCCTGAAAGCAGACAGGAAACACAGACAGGATTCCATGCAACCTTCAGGTGAAAATGAAGACCCCAAACCCAGACCCAAACC
>NW_013952479.1:1823407-1835375 GCF_001266775.1 Austrofundulus limnaeus
CCCTTTAAGTACTCTAACTTTACTCTTTTGTAACAACAAAGGCAAAAAAATGTGGTTAGTTATTTTCTAATATAATTAATTTAGTTTTTTTTTTTCAGGATCCCAACCTGATGTTTTGGGACCCCATTGTGGGTCCCGACCTCAACTTTGGGAACAACTGAGCTACAGGATCTCTTAAATAACTGAGTAAACAATAAAAAATCAATCACAAGAGATTTTATCACCAGCTGCCATCAAGAATAAATTATAATCTCATAAATAGAAGCTCAGGAAAAACAGAAAATGTCTTAAAATAATTTAGTTTAGATGCTTCTTGGATTACAACCAATAAGAACATTTAGGCAGTTTAAAAATACATCTTTACTGATGGTAAGATGTAATAATTTAGTTTGTTAAAAGCTGCAGAAACTCCACAAATCCTCCATGTTTAACTCGATCTGTGTCTGCCTCAAAACCACAACCATTTGCAGTTACACAAGACAAGGTCTGTGGAAGTGTTGAATGGTTCAGATCCCAGATTTTTATTAGCATCAATCAGAACCAGTGCTTTTTTCTCTCTGCGTTCAGAAACTGGCCGTTTTGGAAGCTTTTACCTTTCACATCCTCGTCCTCCACGGTGGTGTTGCTGCTGTCCGATGATTCCTGGAGAAACAGAGACAGACGATCAGTTTGTGTTGGAGGTCGGACGGCAGGATTGTGCGGGATACATGAAAAAAAAAGCACATCACAAAATGGGGTTACGACTTTTACTTTACGTTGACAAAAACAGGCCAGTAGAGGCCAAATCCTGACTCATGTCTTCACAAAACTATGAACATCTATTGAATCAAGACACTGATTCCAGCGGTGTTAAACCTTTCTGCATGGACCTTTTTCAGTGAGCATCACACAATATGGATAAATACCAGCTTCTCTTTGAAAAAGGGGCTCTCATCTCTTTTTAAAAACCAGAAAAAAGAACCTAAGTGGAAGAAGCTTATTCAGACATCTGAAAAACTACAGCCTGCAGAAAGGCTTCTCAGAACGACTGGCTGTAATCTTGACAGCAGCAGATTGTTCGGTTATATTTATCCACCTGTCTGTCTGCCTTTCTGTCACCCTTTTTTTTTTTGCAACACTTTCGCCAGAGGAGTTTCGGATTTCCAATTAGCAGATTAAATGGGTCTAAATTCCCCTGCATGTGCAGGAGTGTTGAGAGACTCCATGACCTGATTAGAGGCGTGCACGTGCACCGATAGCATCACGAGCAAAAAAAAAAAGTTGGTTTTTATAGCTTTTAAAAGAGCAGCTGGTGACCTGAGCAGAGAAGTGAGAGGAAAATAAATTTATTTATTTTACTGCAAAGAAACAATAAATATTTAAGGAAATTCTTAGATAGAAATACATATTTTTATTGTTTACTTTTTAACTTTAAAAGTCCTTATTTGGAGAAGAAATGTATTCATGATGTTTTACTGGCTCAAATACCCAGATGAGCTGAACTTTGAGGTAAAGTATGTTCTGTCAAACTACACCAGGACCAGAAAACATAAACACAGCATCGACACAGAGACGTGGAACAAAGTTACAGTAACGTTGAAGGGTTTTTGTGCGTGAATCACAAACCGACGACAACAACAAAAATAAATATTTGGAAGACAACAGATGCCTCGGTCATGCCTGGGTGGGGGGTACCTGACTGCAGACTCATGCAGGAACATGCACAGAGTTTACCAACACCCTGAGTAACGGTACATACACATGTTAAAACTTATTTTAGAAGCAACTCGAGTGTGGAAAAAATAAATATTTTTTTAATTACATCATAGCTCTCAGGCGCAACTGGAGTTTGACTGTCAAATAAAATATCTCATCTCAATAAATCATCAGTTGTTTGCATTTCTGTCAGTTTGAACAAATAAAACAAAACAGAACACGTGACTGGATTATAATGGGAGTTTTAAACTGCTACTTGTTCTTAGTTGGATTATTTTATTTACTTATTTATTTATTTAAAATGTACTGAAGGACTTATTTGATGTTAAACCTGGACTTGTTTAAATGATGGGAAACACATTAACTTAAATAAGTAAAAAGTTGAATGATGTTTTTTCTTCCTTGTGGTCATGTTTATTGTGCAAAGATTGCAAAGATTGTTCAAGCGTATTTTTCTATAGAACAATGAAAATGTAATGAATTATATATTAGCAAACATTCATTGATGAGTAAATCCAATGTTCATTTAAACTGATTGTTAAAATTTTACCTAATTTAGCTTCACGGTACTGGATAATCTGGTGATAATATTTGTAAATATTGCGATGACGATCAGATCAGGTGTGATACGCGTCTTTTTTTTCTTTCCTCCCTTTCTAATCTGTACTTCATAATCTTTGTGACTTTTAGCCTTTTTGGCAATGTCATGTGTCTGGTGTGAGCTTTGCTGCCGTGAGACTCTGTCCTGATAGCTAAATATTGCATTTTCAAAACTCTTCAAATACATTATTAACAATTATTGCACTCCAAACAGTCCTCTGCAATATGAATATTGCGCACACTGATATTGCGATGACAATATATTTGTGATATATTGTACAGCCCTAGCACTATAGTCAACTGGTTGACATTAAAGTGCCTGTGGCATCAAATTTTTGTAATAAAAATGAATGTATTTTTGGAATGATAACACTGATAACATATTGTAAAAAAGAATTCTTGCCGCTGAGATGAACAGTTGTTGAAATATTTGCATGTGAAGTAACAGGAAGTGATGTCAAAGGGAAATGTCTGCATGTAAACAGAGTGTTGCTAAAATGGCTAAACACACAGACTGTAGAGAAGAATCTGATGTTTCTTTAGATTATTTTAATCACATCATAGAGAGATTAGAAAGAGTCCTAGTTCAAATAACATTGTTAAAAAATTAAAAACAAGGAGTTTTCTTTCTCAAAGAGTTCCCCTTTGATGTCACTTCCTGTTTCACTTTAGCTCAGCCAAGGTCAAAAGAAAATGTGCCAGTTATGTGACATAGAGCGTAAAATCACGTGTACTATGCAAAGTTTCTTAAATATAAATTTATTTTCTTTGACTTTCTGTATTTCATGGACATGCATGTCACAGGTACTTTAAAATTGTATCGTGTGCAATTAATGGTCAGAAAAATAGTTAATTAATATTTGCTGTTTCACAATCACTGCAATTAGTGTCACATACAGTGGGGAAAATAAGTATTTAGTCAGTCACCAATTGTGCAAGTTCTCCCACTTAAAAAGATGAGAGAGGCCTGTAATTGACATCATAGGTAGACCTCAACTATGAGAGACAAAATGTGAAAAAAAAATTGAGAAAATCATTTTGTCTGACTTTTAAAGAATTTTTTTGCAAATAATGGTGGAAAATAAGTATTTGGTCAATAACAAAAGTTCATCTCAATACTTTGTTGAATATCCTTTGTTGGCAATGACAGAGGTCAAACGTTTTCTGTAAGTCTTCACAAGGTTGGCACACACTGTTGCTGGTATGTTGGCCCATTCCTCCATGCAGATCTCCTCTAGAGCAGTGATGTTTTGGGGCTGTCGGCGGGCAACACGGACTTTCAAGTCCCTCCAAAGGTTTTCGATGGGGTTGAGATCGGGAGACTGGCTAGGCCACTCCAGGACTTTGAAATGTTTCTTACGAAGCCACTCCTTTGTTGCCCTGGCAGTGTGCTTGGGATCATTGTCATGCTGAAAGACCCAGCCATGTTTCATCTTCATTGCCCTTGCTGATGGAAGGAGGTTTGCACCCAAAATCTCACAATACATGGCCCCATTCATTCTTTCATGTACACGGACCAGTCGTCCTGGTCCCTTTGCAGAGAAACAGCCCCAAAGCATGATGTTGCCACCCCCATGCTTCACAGTTGGTATGGTGTTCTTTGGATGCAACTCCGCATTCACTTTCCTCCAAACACGACGAGTTGTGTTTTTACCAAATAGTTCTACTTTGGTTTCATCTGACCATATGACATTCTCCCAGTACTCTTCTGGAACATCCAAATGCTCTCTAGCAAACTTCAGACGTGCCTGGATATGGACTGGCTTAAGCAGGGGGACACGTCTGGCACTGCAAGATCTGAGTCCCTGGCGTCGTAGTGTGTTGCTGATGGTAGCCTTTGTAACATTGGTCCCAGCTTTCTGCAGGTCATTCACTAGATCCCCCCTTGTGGTTCTGGGATTTTTCCTCACCGTTCTTGTGATCATTTTGACCCCACGGGCTGAGATCTTGCGTGGAGCCCCAGATCGAGGGAGATTAGTTGTGGTCTTGTATGTCTTCCATTTTCTGATTATCGCTCCCACAGTAGATTTCTTCACACCAAGCTGCTTGCCTATTGCAGATTCAGTCTTCCCAGCCTGGTGCAGGTCTACAATTCGGTTTCTGGTGTCCTCCGAAAGCTCTTTCATCTTCACCATAGTGGAGTTTGGAGTGTGACTGTTTGAGGTTGTGGGCAGGTGTCTTTTATACTGTTAATGACTTCCAACAGGTGCCATTAATACAGGTAATGAGTGGGGGAAAGAGGAGCCTCTTAAAAAATAAGTTACAGGTTTGTGACAGCCAGAAATCTTGCTTGTTTGTAGGTGACCAAATACTTATTTTCCACCATTATTTGCAAAAAAATTCTTTAAAAGTCAGACAAAATGATTTTCTCAAATTTTTTTTCACATTTTGTCTCTCATAGTTGAGGTCTACCTATGATGTCAATTACAGGCCTCTCTCATCTTTTTAAATGGGAGAACTTGCACAATTGGTGACTGACTAAATACTTATTTTCCCCACTGTAATGACGTACTTTTGTGAGACACTCGTTTGTTTGAGTCTGTGGTGTTTTGTGTTGCTAAAAATCTGCTGCCATTGTACAAACTGTGGGTTTTAATTCACAACTCATTATTTTAAATAGTTAAAATGAAGAAGTTAGTTTGATTATTTGTCTTAAAACAGTCAAAAACACGAAAAAGCATTTGTCATCTATTAAATGTTATCAACTAAATGCCACAATTAATCATAATGTTTTTGCCAATACTGCCCAACTTTAATTGCCTTGTGTTAAATAATAATTAGTCCAACATGAGGCCTGTTGTGTCACAAGCCCAACGAAGTGCATTAAAACTTGGGGGATAAAGGGATCTATGGGTCAAAGATAAACTAGTAAATACACACAAAACAATGTTTATTATGAAAGAATGACGAATGTACTGCTTTCACAAAATGACATAACAAACCTGGATAATGCTCTTTATGATTTTAAATTAGTTGATTTATGTCCTAATTACAATTTAACAAGTTTTTGTTTGCGTTACTCTTAATTTGAAGAACAATCTTGATTTATCTGACTTCCTGAAAGAAATGTTGTCGGTTTCTATTAATAATAATCAATCTCAGCCTGTATTAATTGATTTGTAGTGAGGAGGAAGTTGATGAAGGGAACTGAGATGTGTAAAAATGTCACTAAACAAGACATCAGACAAAAAAAACTGAGGGTGGCTGTTAGTCTCTGATCAGAAATGTACAAAAACAAACAAAACAGATGATCAGCTGGCCTTTCTGCTGTTAAACTGCTAAGTAATTACCTTTTTGTAAAATAATGTTCTGCAGTGTTACATTTACATCGTGTTTGGTTTTATTAGCAACATTTTAGACTAATAAACCAACAATTTTACATCTAATTCTTTAGCCTAATATTTGCAGAGGTGATTTGGTTTTACAAAGCATCAAATTAAGCTGGACTCAAACTGTAGAGGACACTGACGACATTAACAAGATGAAATCTGAGCCATGTTGTGTTTGTAATCTTACAACATTTAAGGAGTTAAGAGAATATCTAAGGAAACACACAGACAGTAAATCCAGAGTCAAAGGAGCACTCACACAGATGCATGTTAAAAAAAGGATATGAAGGACAGCAGAAGATAAGAAAGAGGAGGAGAATGACATGGAAGGATGAAGAGTGGGGTCAGGACTGGGTGGGGGGGTGAAGAATACCTTTGTCCCGTCCACCGGATTATGGATGACAGTTGTCTGAGGCTCCTGGAGGAAGAGGAGGGGAGGCGGAAGAAAATGGAGGAAAAGTAAGACAGAAAAGGGGAAGAAAGTGAGCAGAATCTGACACAAATGTAGAAAAGGAATGGTTCAAAGTTAAAAAAAAAGAAAAGAAGACAAAGAGAAACATGAGTGCTGGATGGAGAGAAAGTGTTTGTAAAAGGTTGGAGGAGAAGATGGGGTAGAAGACCCCCCTCTGCCCCTCCAATAGAGCCATGGAGTGGGAGGATGAGCTGAAAACTATCATTTAAAGTCACCTCTGTTCCCTGCCAATATACGACTGAATTTATGCACAAAATGTCTGCAGCTTATTAAACAAGAACTTCTGTAACAAAAACATGCATTTCTCCAAATTCATAATATAAATACTCCTTTATAAATACACTTATTAAGCCTAAAGTGCTTGCATCTAAACTTTTACTAAGAGCAAGCCTTTCATTTCTGAACCAGCCAGCAGTGCCTGCAGATCGTCCTGCCCTCTGAGGCAAAAATGCACTGAATCGAGCTAAATGTAAAAACCAAAAGGGACAAATCAGCCAGCTCATAGATATTTATCAAGTGTGCCGTGACATCAATAAACACGAGCCCCGACGTCCTGCAAGGCGCTGGTCAAACCCGGCGCTGGTCAAACCCGGCGGCGATACCCCCAAGGCAAAAACAACTCAACAGACGACGCCGTGGCTGCCGGCGTCCTTTCTGTTTCCCTCTCTAAATATAAACCGACATCTCAGAAGTGGCTGCTGCTTGTTGGGGCTGTGCGCACAAAGAGCATCCTTAAACCCCTAATCTACACTAGATGCAGCTTCGCTCCACTGTGGTCCAATCTCCACAGCAAATATGTATCTACACTGGCTCGCACAGTGGCACAGGGTGGCGGTCAAAATTAAAATTGATCCTATTTTTGCCGAACACCAGAGCTGCGCAGTAGTCACTCTGCAACGCTCAGGTCGCACCAACAGGAAAACGAACAAGCACAACATCCATATTTTCAAAATAATTCACTAAAGGCCGTCTAATGTTGTTGAAATCCCAGCTATATTAATAAATATTTGGATATATTTCTACACAAATGCTGTCAGAATGCACGGTTCTGTTTGGGAAGCAGGTGGCAGCATGTAGCGTGTAGCATGTGTAAACACATGATCGACGTGGATTTTATTTTGAAATCAGAAGTTTCAAAAAGACGAGAGCGATGCGGTTTCAGCTGTTTGGAGTTCGTCTCCTACAGGATTAATTATTTTGCTCGGACTTCTACATTTATCACTGGATTTATTGGGATCTCACATTTCTTGCACACGCTTCTCGGACCTCCTCTGTGCATTACAACGGACCAAACGGCAGCAAACTGCCCACTGCAGCAGAGCGGAACCGTATCTAGTGTAGATTAGGGGTAAGACCCTGTCACACTATAAAAAAAATCAACAGGAAACCTCTTTTAGGTGTGTACATACTGTAATGCTAAGAAATTGATCAAATGTCTAATTTTTATTAATAATTCTGTGGAATTTTAATTTTTTCATAAGTTGGCAAAAGTTGTCTAAAACGTTAAAGGGGAAATATTATGTGTTTCTCAGGCATATATTTAAATACTATACTAATAAAGTATCTATGTCACCTTTAGCTGTTATTAAAATGCTGTTTTTATTTTTAATTGAAAATAAACTTATCTTCTCATCACTTCCTCTTCTAAACACCTTGAAATTGGCCTCTGTCTCTTTAAGAACCACCTTCTGCTTTTGTCTCGCCCACTTCGGTGCAGGGAGGGGGGGCTATGATGCAGTTTACTTGGCATCTGAAAATATGTTTCCTCAAAGGTATTTTTAATCTGAAAAGAGCTTCACTGAGTGAGAACTAATGTTAGGAGCTCCGCAGACAGTTTAAGTTTCACTTTCNATACTATACTAATAAAGTATCTATGTCACCTTTAGCTGTTATTAAAATGCTGTTTTTATGTTTAAATAGAAAATAAACTTATCTTCTCATCACTTCCTCTTCTAGACGCCTTGAAATTGGCCTCTGTCTCTTTAAGAACCACCTTCCGCTTCTGTCCCGTCCTTTTCAGTGCGGGGGGTGGGGTGGGGTGAGCTATGATGCAGTTTACTTGGCATCTGAAAATACATTTCCTCAAAGGTATTTTTAATCTGAAAAGAGCTTCACTGAGTGAGAAGTAGTGTTGAGAGCTCAGCAGACAGTTTCAGTTTCACTTTCAGTTTCACCCGTTGTTACTAATGAGAGCCTACAGGAGTCACGGGGGGGGAGACACACCTCTGCCATGAGGAAGTTTGGCTTAAAGACACCTCCCAGAGGCGTTTCTGGTCCCCACCTGTCGTTTTGCTCCTCAGCATGGCTTCCTAAAAACACTGCAGGATTTCTCAAACATGCATGAATGAGTCAAAACAAGGCTTTGGGCATGATTTTTTTTAACGAGAGTATAACATTATAACCTGATATAAAACTCAAAAAAGTTGATTTTACATGATATTGCCCCTTTAAAGTGTGACAGGACCTTTAATAACGCTAAAAAATCCATTTAAGTTTAAAGTTTTGCTGCTGTTTCAACTCCACTCGGGGCACAGGGAGCCACAAAAAAAAAAGCCCGTTCTTTCATCTTATTTTATGACTATCAAGCACCGTTTCATCCTTTTTATTTTAAAGTCCATCTCACACTGAGAGCACAGCTAGTGGCTTCTGTCAAACACCAGCTCTTGACCTTTGCGTCTCACTCTCAGACAGTTCGTGTTGCTCGATAACTCCGGCTGCTCACACATTTCATTTCCTGTCTCTTTCTACAGCCGGTCAACCGTCTCCACTTCACGTTCAGTAAACCAGAACCCATCAGCGCCCGCCGGCACTCCTCGTCCCCGTCAGGAAGTGACACCTCTGGTGATGACCAATCATTAGCTGCTTCTCTCTGCGATGCTCCTGGTGTTGTCAAGGCAACCATCTCTCAGGGAAACAGGGACCGGTGGCGACTTGGAGGACGACGATGAGTGAGAACAAAGTACCTGGGGTTTTCTCGTTAGAGGGATGCGAGTGCTGATGGCACAGTGTCATCACACTCAAAAACAATGATTTGTTGAATTTACTGAACAAAGTTATGATAACTTTGATAATTTTTAAGCCCCAAGGGGTTTTCTTGAAGTTTTTGCTCAAAATACCATGCTGAAATGTAACTGAGTGTATCTCAGCATTTACAAATCTACTTAAATAATCTTGGTATCAAAATAAAGCGAATACTGGAGAGATTTCATCAGAAGTGTAAGTATTAAAACAGCTGCTGTGGTTTTAGAGATATTGGGGATGGAACATAATTTTAATTTTTTTCACTCTCACCTGAATATGTTTTTCATTAGACAGTATATAACCCATTTAAAACCATAATGATTCAGGCTAAAAACCCTTGGAAACCATAAATCCATTTGTGGACATCACCTGTGCAAAGATTCATGCTGATAAAATTTACTGGAGCAAAGTTACAGAGGTTTTAGAGGCTTTAAAGAAATAATTTTGCATCATGTCATTCTGCACAAGACAGACCATGATGGTACCATTAATAAATGTTAAGAAATCTCAAGTTTTTACGTCCAAAAGTTATTTGTTTTTTCTTACCTGCCTTAAAAGACTTGTTATTGAATGTTTGTTCTTTTGAAAGTTTATCCAAACATTTATTTGTCACCATATATATTATATAAATCAATGAGAAATTATATTTGACTTCAGTTGGATCATATTCACTCAAAATCAAGTGAAAAAAACTTTCAACCCACTTTACAACATATTTTGGTATCTGCTTTAACTTGCTTTACAGAAATAATGTCAAAAATATTTCCTTTACAGATTTTCTTGACTGTATTTAGAGATTTGCAATGATGCCATTTTGTACAGTTTGTTTACTTTCTGATTCAACTGCTTCATGCTTGAACTGTGTTTGGTGAATGTAAAAACAGTTTCCATGAGCTTTTAGCCAAGATACTTGGGTTTATTTTGATACCAAACATGTCCAGATTCAACTGACAGATCACTGTTTTGGATGGGGCTCAATAGTAAATTCAACAAATGATCTTTTTGAGTGATGGGGGGGGTGGGTGGGGTTACAGCTGACCTCACATTACAGCAGCTGAACCAATCACTTCATTCAGACAGGAGTCAAATAAAAGTAGCTTAAATGGATTAAAACAAGTGCACCTTCCTTCACTCGACCCCAACACTTCCAGGTCAGATTGGAGTCCACGCTGACGCTAGTCTGAAAAGTGCTCCAAAACGAAAGAGTTAACGCACCAAATAGCTAACACTAACTAACTCGAGTCCCTGCCAGCAGAGCAGAGATCACAGTCGCCCTCCCACTCTCAGTTCCCTTCAAAGATCAGAGAAAACTGCCTCTTCTACTCTCAGCTTCTGTCCACATTTGCACTGAAACTCTTGAGGGCATGAATGCAACCAACCCATTTAACACGTCAAAAAAAAAAAAAAAAAAGTTAAATACAGCACAAAATAAATAACCTCACACACAAACGGCACAAAGCTTGTCTGTTTTTAAACTCATATGGCTGCACACGTTGCTGTTTATTCTTGGCTCACCAGACTAGAAGACATTATAGATTATTATTACACGCTCAGCTGTGCTACACGTCGCAGTCGTTAAGATCACGAGAGCGGCATCTGGAACTCGGTCGTCACTGATTTTACTGCTGGACCTGATGATGTAAAAAGATCTGATGCCGCTTATAGAAACTGAGGTTTAAAGGAAGAAAAGCTGATTTAAAACCTCAACATCTACAGAACTTCAGACCTGAGATTCCCCTTAACTGTGACTTCTTGGAATAAAAAACATTTTTATTGTTGAGTTTGGACTAAATATTAGGGCTGCAACAACTAATCAATAAAATGGATTATTAAAAATGTTGGCAACAAATTTCATTATGGATTTATTGTGTCGGGTGATTTATGATATTAATTTAATGATTAAGCTTTAAGTTTTAGTTTGCTGACAATGTCTGAGTGAAGACACCCGTTTTAACCTAATACTGCAATAAAAACAAGACATTTAATGAATTATTGTTACAAGAAATGTCAGAACTGAAGGTCTTCTTAACGACACGACACTGTGCGTGGTCAAATATAAAGACTTCACTATAATAGTTCAAACTTTTATTTCAGGTTATCCTCTTCCCTCAAGGAAACATTTTACAAAGCTCCTGGGGAGAAAATATTTAGAGACTGAAGAAATTTATTGGGGTTTGTTTACTACTGACCTTTAAAAAGCACCACACATTTTATAGTCTTTTCTTAGGTGAATAATGATATATTTTTATAAACTGTTGTGTGACTAGTTTTCTGATTAAATTGATGATTGTGTGTACAGACTATAAAATATAGTTACACAGGGCAGGAGGTACTGCTAGATTAGCTACAAGCCTGAATACACATTCAACAGTTCCTGAATGTCAACGAAACATTAGCTGAAACAGGAATTATGTCAAGAGGATTTGACCCCGGAGCAGGACAGTGTTCCCCCCTCAGTGACGTTAAACTTAGTAGGCGGGGTCAGATCTTGAAGAACTTGTTATACGTAACAAAACTTCCTGGACTGGGTTACTGAACGCACAGAGAGAGAATAAAACGTGGTCCAGCCCAGCGCTGTTGTATTTTATAACTCTTTTCACATTCAAACGTTCAAATATTGGTGTATTTTCATGTATTAATGTAAACGAACACGCCTAATTTTCTATTTTCTTTCAAGACATTCAAGGATATAGCACATTCATTTATTTACTGAAGCTATTTGACAAATATTTACTTATTAATGCATTACAATTTAATATTATATCAACATAATTCTCAAATGGCAAACTGTTTTTTGTGTGATTTGTTATGTCAGTCCAAGTTTTCTACTTTGGAAGAAAGAGGTCAAATA
>NW_013952479.1:1835440-1842605 GCF_001266775.1 Austrofundulus limnaeus
ATAGTAATCCAATGAAGTTCATTGTGTCTATAAGATAAATCTTTTAAAAAATTCTTAGTTAACAAAGTGTCTAGTAAATAAGAAAAAAAAATCAAGATTATTAAAGTAATTGTTAGTTGCAGCCCTAATAAATATTGATAAAAAAACAGGAGACCAAAAACAGGTTTCTGAGAGCTTTAAGTAGTTTTTGCACAATATCCAGAAGCAAAAACAGCAACTTTATCATCTTAAATCAAGAGCTTTTCCTCTCTCTTGCACATAAATGATAAAAAACTGTCTCCATTTATCATCTAACGGTTAAAATTTGAACTTCCATTGACCTTATGTACCGCACAGGAGCCTTAACAACTCTTATGAATTTGGCCTTATCAGACAAAACAAGTGGCTTTAAAAAATAAAATAAAATAAAAATGTTGTAATGTTTTCTAAAACGGGCACTAATAAATCCAATTATGACAGATGGAATACATTAAAGAAGTAAAATTCAACTCATTAACACAGAAGTTTCTATTTTGATCCATCAGATCCCTGCAGTTTTTAAAACGAACAAAAGTGAAAGAATTTGAAGAGTATTTTTTAGTCCAAGGTCTGAATACCTTTGGTTTTACACAATGGGGAATTGTTTTGCTGCAGGAGGCAGGGGGCATAAATTGCACTGACAGTCCCGGCAGGCATGTCTGTTCCTTTTTTTTTTTTTTTAGAAAACAAGAGGGGAAAAAACAGCAGCACAATTTCAACCTGGCTGCGAATCACGTAGCATCTCTAGCTGCCACGGGGAAACGTCTCCTGACACTACCTGATGAGTTAAGGCCTAACCGACCGCTGCGGCCGGCCACGGCAGCCGCTCAGCAAAGATTACAGACGGCTGACAGACGGAGAGAGGAAAAACAGACACAAGACGAAGGATCGAGGCTATAGGAGGAGGGACACGCACACACACAAACACACACAGGTGAAGAAGGATTAGGAGGTAAATACCAGAGCAGGTGAAGGGATGTTTCCTTTGGGGCTGGTGACTATGCTGTTTTTGGTGCTGTTTGTCTGGGGCTGTGCAGGAAAGGAGAGGAAAAAGGTAGGAGACACAACAAGAGTGTTAACAACAGCAAGAGTGTGTCCATGCATGTGCATTTGTGCGCTTTTATTTGTACAGAGCTTTTTAACTTGATGCTTATGAGGTGGAAGGTTTTTGAATCAAATTTGTTCTACTTTAAAGGACCTGTGACATCAAATTTTTGTGATAAATGTGAACGCGTTTTTGGAAAGAGAACATTGAAAACGTTTTGCAAAACAAATTTCACACTGTTGAGATGAACAGTTGTTGAGATATTTGCATGTGAAGAAACAGGAAGTGATGTCAAAGGGGAATGTCTGCACATAAACAGAGTGATGCTACAATAATTAGAGAAAAATCTGATGTTTCTTTAGATTATTATGAGTCACTCTCAGAGTTGGAGAATATTTTAAATAAGATTGTTTCAATAAACAAAGACTAGAGAGTTTCTTTTCTTAAAGAGTTCCCCTTTGATGTCACTTCCTGTCTCACTTTGAGCCAAATTCAGGAGAAAATATGCCAGTTATGAAACAAAATAGGTAAAAATCATGTGTATTATGCTAATTTTCTTGAATATAAATATGCTCCCTTTGACTTTTTTATTTGAAGGATAAGCATGTCACAGGCCCTTTAAAAGCCAAACAAGCTGTTGGGTGTTGATTTTTTTGTTTTGTTTTCCCTTTTGGAAATTTGCCCTGTAATGAAAATCCCTATAATAAGAAATTGAAACAACCTCACAAGCATAGCAAGATAAAAATAGGTGCACATCATCACATCATGAACAGCGTGGGGTCCAGAGGGTGGGAGGCAGCTGTGGTGATAAAAATTAAACATTATCTTAAAGGTTAAACTGTGTTATTATAAGTGTTATTACATGGAGGGGTGTGTGTGTGACATCATCTCATTGTCAACAGTGATGGTCCCTGTTCAGGATGACACACAGCAACCGCTCACCCACGCCTTCTGGCCGTAATGAACCGCCAAAATAAAATGCTTGTTTGAAGACGAGGCATCAAAGAGCAGCCGGCTCGCCATATTTTTGCATCGAATCTACATTAAATTTGTGGGGAAAATAAATAAACTTGCAAATTGCTAAGTGGGGCAGAACACCGGGTGTGGAAGTGAATCATCAAAGTGAGTCACTTCTAGAAGTCGGCAACCGTTACATAAAAGCTTACAACGATTCCTGCTCATCAGCGTGAGGTCAGGAGAAGTCACAGATTACTTAATGCCTCCGACGAGTGCGACGTAGGTGTGATGATTTGAAAAAGGGATGAGGAGAAATCTGCTGAAAAAGGTGAGGAAAAAATCCACTCGACTCGCATTCTAATCAAGTTGACAATGCTCTCACAACACAAGTATTTTCATCTCCAAATGAGGGCTGCACACTTTTAGAAAAAACCTGCAGTGCGCCATTATACTGTTTAATATCACTGTTCTTAAACGGTTGGGCTGCGGGACCAAACATCATACTTTAACAAAACAAGTCGAGGAAAAATTTTAAAACTTAAAAATAAGGTACCTGAGACACGGTTCCTACAGCTTAAGATGAGCTGAATTTAAAATGTTTTAGGACATTTTAGGACTTTTTAATACCACTTTAAGAAATTTAAGACCGACTTCACAATAAACACAAATGTAAAAAAAAACAAGTGGCAATTTTACCCAAATATTTAGCTGCGAAAGTAATTCTGTAAATTATTTAGAAAATTAAATATATTACCAACGTTATGAACAATGTATCGGCATTAACATCGATATCGGCCGATGTGGGTCATTTTTTAGCATTTCGATATCGGTCCGATAAGTAAAACTGGGTCTATTTTAACGTCCGATATTGATTTCCTACTCTTTAAGCTTTGTGATTCTGTTTTTGGAGGGGAAATGTTTGGTCGCGTGGTATCTGCTTGATCATGATAGCGATGTCATGTCAACTTTATGGTCATTTTTTTACGTTATCGAAAAACACCGTAAATGCATTTGTGCGTCTATGCATATAAATAATTTATGTGTTTGTCTAATATTGGTAAATATTAGTTATCAGCCATAACAGCAATATTGGATATTGATATCACCTGAAATCTTCATATCGATGAATCCCCAACAAGATATCCGAAAGGCTGATTTAAGATATTTTAAGGCTAATTAAGGCCTTATTTTTGGATTGATGATTTCAATGCCTTTAAGGACTTTACATCATTAGATCTACAGGAAGCCTGTGAGAATTACAAAACAAAACCATGTGTGGGCAGAGTCCTCTGCATTGACCAAATATTTTATTTTAGCATGCAGAACACAAATCCGTGGTTAGATCTGTCATGATAACAAATTTTGCTGGACGATAAATTGTCTTAGAAATTATTGCGATAAACGATAATATCGTTTGGACTCCATTTTAAACTTAAACATTTTAAACAGGCCTACCCACGGTACTTAGCATGTGATAGTCTGTGATTTACTGAAGTTCAAGCAGTCTTTCATGCAAAATATTGCAATACTTTTTCAATTAGTTGTGCAGATCTGACTTCAACATCTACTGTCAAGAAATTCTAATAATCAAATCAATGATAAAGTATCTGTTTATGGTTTCTGACCTAAAGGATAAAAAAGAAGTCAGGTTTTGTGTCTGATGTGTGGTTAATATTTAAAACAGAGCATGGCATTTATAAGCACCTGAACTCAGTCAGGAGAGGAGAGGATAGCAGGAGAGGAAAGGTCAGACACATGGGCATAAAAAGAGCAAAAACAGAGCAGCCATAAAACAGCCGACACATAAATTTACACTCAAATATCCACACTGACAGACATCCATCCAGTTTTCATCAATGCACACTTAAACATGTAAAAGTGTGAACTTGTTTGATGTATTAAAGGCTTTAACATTTCCATCCTGTATTTTTGATGCAAGAATCTTCTTTGATAAACTTCTTTATGGTGGAAAAGGGACACGAAGGCAGCAGTTTTAAACATAATGACAGCAAACTTATGTTAGGAAAGCAAGAGGTCATACAATGAGAAAATAAATAACATAAAAGAAAAGGTGGGTAAAATCCCCAATTTGTTTCCCATGTTGGAATGAAGAGCGGTGTAAAAACCAATGAAACCGTAAAAACATCCAAAAGAAATTAAGAAAATAGATCAGGGAGGAAAAAAGAGCAACAAATTAAAAGTTTAAAAACCTTCCAGCTCAAGTCTTCATTTTTATCCAAATACACACAGTTTTATTTGTATAAAGGTTTGAACCTGAGACATGTGGTGCAGCTTTCGGTTAGCTGTACGATAATTATCCCAAAATCAAAATAGATAAAACTTAACTTGCTGCCTTTTTCAATTTCCTCATGATAAATGGCACCTGATGCATTTCAGAACATTATAAATAAATAAAGTAAAAGAGTACTGACACTAACTAAAAACAGAATACAGCTGAAGGAAAGATGAATGAAAAAGATGAGTGTTACCAAATGAACAAAAGAACCAAAAAAAAAGGGGAAGTGAGTGGACAAACGTTGAGTTAGCATGCTCACCATGTACTGGACAGTTGAGCTGGACTTGCGTTTCTGTCCTCGAGCAATTGATGAGATGAAGTTATTGATGGGTGTGAAGATGGAGGAGGGATCAGGAGAAAATAAAACAATCAATGATAACAAGTGAATATGTCGGCACAAAGAGCACAAGTGTCCCCACAAAACTAAGATGTTCACTTTGATGATCGATGGAAGAGAGACTGACTGGACAAGGAAGAAGAGAGTGGGTCAGGTGGATCAGAGAAAAGAGATTTTGAAGCGTTTGAAGCAGATGGAGAGACTAAAGATGCTGAAATGGACGTCATCAAGCAGAAAATATGAGCAGATCATTAAAACACTCACTCTGTTACTTAAAGGAAATTAAGAGATGAGAAGCAAAAAGGCTTCATAATAAGTCAAAGGCTGTGTCCAAATTCTGGTGCTGGGTCCATCAAAGGACTTGGCCTACCCAGTCTAGGTGCTAAACAGAAGCAAAAATAAATAAAAATGAGCAAAATATCAATATATTAATATTATTATCACAAAACAACAAAATTAGCTTAAAGGCAATATTTGAAGAACCAAGGAACTCGCTGTAGGTGCACATTTATTAGCATTAATTATAGCATTAACAACACAACTGCTTAAAACTTTTAATTTCTATACCACCAGATTTTTATTTAAAACTGTGCTCCTTTCTCTCACTTCGTCCACCATTACGAGCAGGAAAAAAATTACTGTTCGGCCCGTAATGCATTATGGCAGAGATTCTTAACCCATGGGCCGTGGCCCACCTTGAGGGCCTCAAAAGAACAATAGTTTTTAACTTTGGGTCGCAGAGGGCCGTGGGACCGCATTGATTTTGAATAAGGTGCAATACACTTTCTCACCACGAGTAGCGGTAGTGCGCCACTCAGATGTTTAACAACTTTTTTAATATGTAGAAGAAGAACCTTAGAAACCTGCCAAGAATGGAAACCTTTTTAAAATAAAAAATAGAAGCAAAAATGAAGGCAACCAGTCAAAAAAAAAGGCCAAAGTTTGTCACTAAAATGAAGAGCAGCCTCTGGTTCTACCATGCAATACTTTAAAAGTTTTAAAAAAGCTATATTTTCATTTGCACTTTATCAAATTTATTTTTAGTTTTTTTATTTGAAAAATTTACATGGAACATTTTGAATGTATTTATTTTATGACCACAATTTTATTTATTGAATTGCCTATTTTTGTTATAGCTTATGTTAAAAAAATATTGTGCTGATAAGTCTGAGTGGTATGTTTGTATTTGTTCAAATAAATGTTATGGGCAGGTTACAATATAAAAAAATGTTTGCCATAATCATGTCTTGTGATTATTTGACAGGAGTTTTACTTTTAAACTGTAAGTGTATTTAATTTAGTTATTGTTATGGATTAATTATGTATATCTGTTCTACCTTGACACTGTCCAGTAATCATCTCATGATAACTAGTTTCGGCTGTTTTAATCTATCGGCCCAGACTTCAAGACTCCAGCAATGCATGACCTCTTTTATTTTGATTAGGTGTTTCCGGGCTGACAGTCCTGTCATTGGTTAGATGGTTCACAGTTGGCGAACTGTGATTGGTTGTAAGCATGTTACAGGATGTTATATTATTGGCTGCTCTGCGCTGACGAGCCAGCCACAACTTGACGGACTTCTCTGATTGGCTTCTGCTCTGTTGTTGCTCKAATTAAATCATTTGACGACCATACACGCAGACTTTCTGTGCATTTATTCCAACGTGTTTCTGCATTCTTGGTAAATCGTGCCACCACAATTTTGGCGTTGTCGTTATCGGAGCTCCAAGGACCGGAGTTTGCCCGCAGCGACCGACTTTTTCGGACGACCACTGGACAATGGGAAAAGAAGGCTTTTGCTTTTTCAGCTTCTGAGAAAGCTGACCTGTTTTCCTCTGCTGATCGTGCTCTAACATTTTCAGTAGCACCTTTTGCAAAAAGCTACGGCTATTTTCGGCCCACCACACACTGAAATTCTAATTGTTAGACGCTCGTCTGGTCGCTCCTGCGGTTGTTGATTTTAGCCGAGGTAGATTTCGGGAGCGTTTTATTCCAAATCGAGTCAAAACAGGGAGCTTAGCTTTCTGTTTTGTGGTAGCCAAGAGGACATTGTTTGTCTTGGTGAGTGTAGGCAGTTTAGGCATGATTAAACTGCTGAGGGAAAATTTAATTTTCCGTTTTTGTTTCTGTTGAGGAGGCACAGTTGGCTAAAAGTCATTTTAAAGGCGGCCGCCCAATTTTCATCATAAGAAAATTGCATACGGTAATGCAATGGGCACGAGTTTGTACAATGGATCTAGGTTGATTCTGTTGTTCAGCCAATGAATGCGACAGGCGGGCCTTTGAGCACAGGCGATGGTAAACAAATACGGCGCTGGAAGCCGTGAAAGTGTCTGCGGGTATCGAGTTCATAAATTAGCTTTCCCGGACGGTGAGGTTTGGACTTTTAAGTTTTTTAAATTTCGAAATGTTTTTCTTCATCGGTTCTTCTGATGTGTAATGGTGCGTTCACACCGAACGCGATTTCAGCGTCAAAATCGCAGCCAACGCTGAAGTTTGAAGCTTGTGCAC
>NW_013952479.1:1842905-1872488 GCF_001266775.1 Austrofundulus limnaeus
GAGCAGCAGGTTTACATACAAAGTCTATGGTGGACGCGCTTCAAGCAACGTCGGGAAGTTCTGCGGCGCCTCAAGCGCGATTAGAGCAGCGCGATTTGAAGGATTTGGACAATCTGAGCGTTCGACGCTCAGATCGTCCAAATCGTCCAAATCGCGCTGCTCTAATCGCGCTTGAGGCGCCGCAGAACTTCCCGACGTTGCTTGAAGCGCGTCCACCATAGACTTTGTATGTAAACCTGCTGCTCCTGACGCTGAAATCGCATTCGGTGTGAACGCACCATAATGATGTTTCAGTTGTCATTTATGCCTTTTTTCCTGTTGTATCTTACATTGATTGAATGTATATGTTTTTGGTCGTCATATAACTTGCACTATTTTTATTATTTTATTTTTATCACTATTATTATTTATTATAAATACAATACACATTAAACCAAGATTTAGAATATTTATCATTTTGATCCGCACATTGGTAATGTCTGACTGGGCCTTGTGCCACTTTATGTTCAACAAATTGGACCCCGAGGTCAAAAAGGTTAAGAACCGCTGCATTGTGGGATATGATGGACGGAGAAGGATCCATCGAACCTGTCCCTCAAATCGGGGGAAAAGGAGGGCACATTTGTCGGCTACATCGGAGGAGTCTTTGGATCGCTGTGACATAATTCGACCTTCGGAGGACCCAGCCTCTGAATTTGGACACAGCCTAAGAAGTAACTGGGATTTACCCAGAATTCATTTAAATTTATAATCATGACAAACTTTTAATGTTACTTGTAATATTTCTTTGTTTATAAATTCAAAAAAACTTAATTTTATTTTTTTTGAAAATTCAGGCAAAATCTGTTGTTTTGTACTAATTTTTAAAAACAGCTTGATGCTGGATGAAGTGGTTTCTGAAGCGTGGTAGCTAGCAGCACAGAAGGCTAAAGGTGGTGGGAACAAGTGCCAAAGAGAGACCACCTGCTTGCTCTGGGCAGGTGCTACAGCTGAAAAGCATCAGGTGCCGCCGACGAGCGGATTAAAAAAAAAGGTTAAAAAAAGGACAGGAAGACAAGAAATGGAGAACCGCAAAAACAAAAAGGAGGGAGGAAGCAGATTCAAGGAGAAGAGGGAGGAATTTAAAAAGAAGAGGAGGAAAGTGGGGACATTAGCAAATGAAGAGGACGGCTTTAGAAAGGCTTTGGGGCGAGTGCGTGGGGAGCCTGTTGCTAGGCGATGAGTGCGCCGCAAGGGAAGCGAGCGTCTATTTCTGTTGTCTGAGTTTCCAGGGTCCAGACTGGCAGCTATTCCTGGAACCGGAGTCACATTCCCTGCTGAACCCAACGAGCAGAGAGGAAGAGGGGGAGGGCATCACACCGACACACACCGACACACACACATGGACACCCACGCTCACGCACACTCCAAGTGATGGCATGCTCTCGCCAACATTTGCACTTCCAGGCACAGACGCACACCTGAGCGTCCCGCGCGCACAACGCTCCGGCTGACGTGATGGCTCCGAACAGTATGTTCCGTGCTCCGTCGCGTGCACGGACGGAAGCGTGCACGGACGGAAGCGTGTGCGCGTGAGATGTGTTACTGCGGCGTGTCTGCGTCGGCGTGGGATGGTGAGAGATCTTCGTTAAAAAAGATGAGCGGGATTTGTGGGGTTAAAGACCAGATGGGGTGAGGAGGAAAAGGGAAGCACTGACAGGGGAGGAAGAGGCCGAGGAGAAGAGGAAAGCCATGAAACGAGGAGTGCTAACAGATGGTTTCACTTAATAATGGAGATGTGGAGAGGTGGCGATGAGCGGATCAAAAATAATGGCTGCTTTCAGAAGGGTGTTCTGCTCGAAGCTTGTGCACCGGCAGGCTGTTACAAAAGCGAAAACGCCACAAAAAAAAAAATCACAAATTGCACACAGATGCATGCCCGTTGACGTGAAACCAAATAAGGGCTGTTGTATTTCATCAAAACCTCCCAAAAATATCCTGCATTTTCAAAACGTCTGTGCAGAACACCCAGCAGCCCTCATTCAGAAGCACACAAATCCAAAAAACAAACAATGTTAACATTTATCACAACTGTAAAAACGAAACAAAGCAGCCGATCTAGGCTGAAAATTATCGAAGCAAGAGCCTAACAAGGAGGACGCAGAATGCGAGGGAGGAAATCTTACCTTAACGTCTGCCTTTTTGTTGAGCAGAGTCTTGGCTGCTGCATTGACAAACATAAAAAACAGTCAAACAGTGTGTTTAACCCACATTAAAGCCTTCAGAGACTACATCCGTTTGACTTTGTAAAACAGAGCTCTTGAGTGACCTTTTGTAGCAACATAGTCTTTTTTAGAAAGTAATGATCAACTCAGATAGCCTGAGGCGGACAGAGAAAGGGCACCTTAACATCTTACACTCTTACAGATGCAGCAAAGTCACTCTTCCTGCACAGAAACGCTCCCACCTTCGTAATCCTGCACAGTCTGAGCAAGTGACTCATTTACCTGTCAAACAACGCGCCTTGATCTCGCTTCCTTCCAAAACAGGACGCACTTCAATTAAGCTGCACTTTCATGGGCGAAACTGGATTTATTGGAGGCTGTTAGAGCTTTATTTAGTGGCTTGAACTGTAATCCAAGAACAGATTCCACACAGCTGCTCAGGAGGATTTATATTTCATCAAGTGTTGTTGTCAGTGAAACAAAAAAAAGTATCCAGATTTATCCTTTCACATCAGGTCTTAAAACATTGTCTTCCCCTCCCTTGGGGAGCAGGAGAAACACCACCTCAGGGAACTCTGTGGCGGCCTTTAGGAGGATTCGTTTTCAGTTTGCGCTCCAATAAAAGGACTGAAGGAGAATACTGCAGTAGACTCAGTCCAATATAAAACTAAAAATGTGATTTGTATCAAGAGTTCAGACAGTGAACAAACAGCTTAAGATGTTTTACATTAAACATTATATATATGTTCACTCAAAGGGGCTCAAAAAGTGGGTCAGACTCTGTAATGTTGAAGACTATTGAAGATAAAGACAATGTTGAAGAATAAATGAGCAAAAACGTCTGAACGGTTAAAACATTGGATAACACTTTCTTTTATGGTACCCTTATTACCATGTAATTACAAGGTAATAAAAATTAAATAAATGTAATTACCACCTTATAACCATGTAATTACGTGATAATTAGGGTATGTTATGGTAGTACAATTTTATTGTGTAATTAATTGTCTGCAGTAAAGTAGCACTTTCCAGGTAATGTTTTACAATTCACTATGTAACACCTAAATAAGTAGCAGGTAATTTGGAGAGTTTTAAAGTTATATTTTATTGCAATTAACCACTAACCCCAAAATTGAGTTGCATTCTTTTGTTTATTAATATAGTGTTGAGTTACTTTTGAATAGTAATTTGATTGTAGTTACCCAATAAAGGTAGTTGTACTAACAGTAGTTTTTCTCTTGTACCATAATTACCACAAAATTACATGGTAATAAGGTAGTAATTACATTTAATTACATTTTTCATTACCTTTTAATTACACGGTAATAAGGGTACCATAAAAGAAAGCATTACCAAACATTGTACCAAAGTATCGTAGATTCAGACTTATTGGTATTATTGAATAAGCATTTAAAAAAGCACTTTTCAGTGTTCACAAAGTTAACCCACAAAGCTTAGTGTATTATTATCATTTACATGCCATTAGGAAAAATGAAACAACTACCAGAAAAGAGTCAATTAAAACTTTTATGCACAATAAAGAAAACCAAAATAAAGAGTCTAACAGCTTGAAAATTAAACTTTTAATGGCTTAATAGCAGTGGTGGGCACAGTTCCCCTAAAGCACTAATATGGGAACTAATTTTTTAATTAGTGCTTAAGGGCTTTTGCTAATTTCTTAATTTATTAGTGGATTAGCACTTGCTAAATTTATAAGCACTAATTTATTTCTTTAAATATTATTGATCAACGTTGTTGTCAACAGCTGAGCGTGAAAGCTGTTAGACGTGTTGGTCATATGCGTATCACTTATCCACTAGATTAGGGGTTCTCAAACCTTTTGGGTCTGGGGACCCCTTACAATGGCGAAAAATATTCCTGGGGCCCCCTCATAAACCCCATGCTGTTTTAAAAGATAATTTACTGTTGTTTCAACCCCTAAATGCCATGGGAATATATAGTTTTATTTAGTTTATTGTGTTTGTGTTATTAGTTCGTTGTTCTTCATGCATTTTTAAAAATAAAAACGAAATTAACAATTTAGTGAAATTTTTTGAGGACCTCCAAGAGGGCTTCAACAACAAGATTTGGCAAGACATGCAATTCCATTTTGGATCTTATTTTCACAAATCGATCCTCCATATATGGCATATCTGGAGTTATAAATACTTCAATCTCGGATCATTCACTTATTTATGTCATTAGAAAAAACCTTAAGAAACCTACAGGTCATGTGTATAATTTCATTAAAAGGATTCCAAAATCAAAGTTASCCATGTTTCATGCTGAYATTGAGAATACTAACTGGAATGAGGGTATTTCTCTGTCAAATCCAAATCGCATTTTGTCAAATTTTTATGATAAGTTGGAGACAATACAGGAAAAATARATTTCAACTTGTAAAGTTCCAGTCCAGAAAAATAAAATTCCATGGTTGAATGCCTCTATAATACATCTCCTAAAGTTGAAAGCTTCTTCAATGAAAACTTATAGAATATCAAAAACTTCTGAAAATCGATCTCATTTAAACAGTTACCAAAATAAATGTGTTGCTGAATTACGCAAAGCCAAACAATATTTTAAAAATCAAATTATTTCAGCCAGTAAGAATCCAAAAATATTATGGGAAACGATTAAGTCAGTGACAGGTGAAAGTAACAATAAAACTTTTAATAACAATTCACAAATCTCAGTAAATGGACTTCTTGTTTCTGATCATGAAAAAATTGCTAACTTATTTAATGAATATTTTATTTCTTCAGTAAGGACATCATTACCGGGACAAGCTAATAGTTTAAAGTTATTTAAATATCCTGACACTTCAAAGCAATTTTCATTTTCTGAAATTTCACAGAGTGATGTTTTGAATACACTCCAGTCTCTAAATGGCTCACATGCATTTGACAAATATAAGATAAATATGGATTTCTTGAAAATGCATGCCAACAATTTTTTAACCATTGTTTCATCATTTGCTTAATTTATGTATTGTGCAGWCTATTTTCCCTGATGCCTGGAAGTTTGCTCAGATTACTCTGATTTTTGTTTTATTTATTTTGAAGTTGAAGACAACAGACAGTTAGTTTGATATGACAAAAATGCTGATGTTAAAAGAAAATAAACATATCTGACTGTAAAATGGCTGCAATTCATTTTGTTGCAAAAACTTAAAATCAAATTGTGGCTTGAGTGAATCGTTGCATCCCTACACAACATTCCAGCTGATCTGTCTGTTACAAAGTACAGTTGGTATATTTTAAAGAACAAATAATGACCTGAAAGTTCAAGCGTCAAATCATCACTTATTTACTTCCAGAGACAAAAGTCCTGGCAGGGATTCTTCTTCCGGTGGCTGAGTGCAATTCCAACTCTAATCAGATGCAATCGCATCAGCATTCAGCCAGTTATGTAAAAAAAAAAACTATTTATGGCAGTCTGGATTTTCCCCCCTCCTTTGTGTGCTCTCTCTCTCTCCCTCTCTCTCTCTCTCTCTCTCTCTCTCTTCATTTCCCTCTTTCCCTTTCCTCCTGAACATCGAGCTCCAGTCAAATTTTCTTAAGTCCAACTCCAAACAAGACACATTTTAATGAAAATTCAATAAGCTTCTTCATGGAACAGTGATTTTAATGTGGAGGACATAATAAAACAAATTTAGGAAGGCAAATATTACATAAATTATTGTAGAAACATTTTTTACAAATATAAAAAGTGCAAATTTCATAAATAAAAACATCTGTCGCTTTTTGTCCAAGCATGCATTTATGCTTTAGTAATTAAGGATCCAATGCTTGAAGTAAGTTTTCTATATTATTAATCAAAGGAAAGCAAGTGGAAGTGATAAATAAGGGGTATCTAGTCTAAAGGGATGGGAAGGTGGCCTGAATGGTTTATTGTTGAGCTAAAGCATCTATTTCCAGAGGCTGCTTGTTACTGAGGAGGAAAAAAATGGGGTCAAGTTCACCTTCTTATATTTTCTCATGGTTTGGCAGAAAAGGTGAGGATATGAGGGGAGAGAGGCAAGTATGAAAATAAACTATTAAGGGGGTTTATTATGATTTTTATACATTAAAAAATGCAAACTATAACAATGCTCTCAAAATCGAAGCATTGCAAAGAACTCTTAGGAATCCTGAAAAGCTCCTTACCTTGCCAAAAATTACACATGAAGCGAGAGAAGAGAGGAAGAAGAGATTAAAAACAAAACTATGACTGATAAGAGTTTTCTGAAAAAATAAATAAATAAATAGAAATAGCAAGATGCATCACTGCAAGAACAGAGCAAGGATGGGCCTGGATTCACATCGACAAACTGGGTCGCTCAGGTGCAAGGCCGTAACTCTCTCTTCCCTTTAAAATGTAAAATAGTGGGACAGATCGAACGTTGGTGTTTTCCTGTACTTCTGCAGCAGAGTTCCTGCTGGATGCTGATTGCATTTGTGCATGAATCTGCAGAACGGAACAAGGTCTGCAGTAAGCTTGTGAGGCTGATTTGGGGAGGCAGTCCATTATAAATATTTGATTGGAGCCTCGTGGAGGCTGAGGGACACGAGGAGGACTGAGTCCCGGTGGGCTGCAGAAACAAGGACACTGCCATTCCTGTTAGGCTTGCTAGTCCTGTGTTTGCGTGGTCCTCGAATCAAACAGAGAAAAATACTTTAAAGATCGATGGAAACCTGGAAATTTAATTTTAACACTGCCTTTCAAAAAACAAAAGAAAAACACTGATAGTTTTAAATAAACGTCCTATGTTTGTCCAGTTCTACTATATTTTTTTTCTTACACAAACTACAGCCAGCCTAATGTAGGTCCATTAAGTGACTCGAGCTTTCGTTTAGTTTTTGGCAGCTTCAGTCAATTTCTTTATTTGCACTGATCCTCATTCCAGAACTGAATTCAGTATTCCTGGAAAACTGCTGGAGTAAAGTCTTACAAATGGCACCATTTAGTGTTTGACCTTATGCTTTGCAACAGGTTAATGTAATCTAAAAATGTTTTCAACTTGTTTACTTTATCTATAATCTTACTGTACCAGAAAGTTTGACTCACATTCAGCATAAACCAGAGGTGGGCAATCCTGGTCCTTGACAGCTGTTATTCTGCATGTTTTATTTGTTTCTCTGCTCCAACACACCTGATTCTGTGATTGAATTACATCTACTAAGTTCTGCAGAAACTTGGTAATCACTTATTCTTCAAAACTATGGCGGGGTATGAGGGCCAAAATTAAGAGTATTGCGCAACCAGCAGTTCCTACATCCTTGTAACAGGAGGCTATATCTGTTCCTACACCAGCTATTGATATGATTAATGATAGGCCGGCACTGCTAACTGAGCAGCTGGCCCTGGTAACTGAGAGGCCGGTGCTGCCAAATGAGAAGGAAACTATTTATTTGTGCTAGCATTGGAGAGGCTAGCGACTAGCATGCCTGGGCTGCTCACCTACTTTATTAGACACAAACCTTTTTGAATAAAGAAAACTTTCTCAACAAAAATGGTTGGCATACAAAACCTATAAGCGCCATGCACTGACAGGTGTTTCTTAGAAATAATTTACTGTTCAATTTGACGTCAAGCATAAATATTAAACATAAAACGTATTACTGAAGCAGACAGCTTTAGTCACCACCTGAATTGGCAGCTGTGTTTGCCCTCGTCTATTAGTCAACAGCTGTGATTTTTTTTCTCTTTGTCCAAATTATGAGAAATATCAGTATATGACATTTTAAATTATAATTCAATATAGAGAAGCCTAATTTAATTTAATACCCTGTCAAAAACTGTAAAAAGACCCAACTTGATAGTTTTCACTTTTCTCATAAAATAGGTTTTGTTTGTTAACCATTTTTGTTGAGAAAGTTTTCCTTATTCAAAAAGGTTTGTGTCAATAGGCGAGCAGCCTAGGTATGCTAGTCGCTAGCCTCTCCAATGCTAATGCCAGCTTATCCATGCTAGTCGCTAGCCTCTCTAATGCTAATACCAGCTTATCCATGCTAGTTGCTAGCCTCTCCAATGCTAATGCCAGCTTATCCATGCTAGTCACTAACCTCTCCAGTGCTAATGCCAGCTTATCCATGCTAGTCACTAGCCTCTCTGATGCTAACACAAATGAATAGTCTCCTTCTCATTTGCCAGCACTGGCCTCTCAGTTAGCAGTGCCAGCCTATCATTAATCAGATCAATAGCTGACTTAGGAATAGATACAGCCTCCTGCTACAAGGATGTAGCAACCACTGGTTGTGCAATAATCTTAATTTTGGCCCTCATGTTGCACCATACAAATCAGTTGTGTCGGAGCAGAGAAACAAGTAAAACATGGAGATAACGGCCCTTTAGGACCAGGAAAGTCCACCTCTGATATAAACAGCACAATAATCTTGCAAAGTCAGTTGATGTTTACACCATTTTCTAGATCAGATCTTGTAACACGTCCATGCAGTGGAGGTGCAGCTCAGATAACATGACAATCAGAAAGCACCTTGGCAAGATAAAGAAACATCTTCAAAAGTTTGAGTCTGTGAGCAAGCCCAGCCTTGCATCGCCTGCAGTGTTCATCATGCATCAAAAATCTCTCGTGTGGCAGCGCATGCACCAGTCCAGTGCTCCATGCAGCATTCAACGACAGCTCTCAGGCACTTCCATCCTTTAATTTACTGGGGTGAACTTTCCAGTTTCATTGTCCAACAGAGAGAAAAAGGAGAGGGAAAGAACAGTTCTGATATGAAGTGGGGATGGGAACACACAAAATAAAATAAAATAAAATAAAAATCGGAGAGAAACTGATGAAGTGGGTGACGTAAAAGACAAGGTATAAATATAGGAAGATGGGAATGAGATTAAGGAAGGGTGTTAGAGGATTGAAATGATAGAAAGAGACAAAGAAGACAGAGACAGGACAGCAGTCTGACTGGACCAAGGCCATACTCTGAGACTGTGTCTAAAGATAAAGGTGACAAGATGAACCAGAGTGATGACAGAGCAGTGATTAGGCACTGAAGCCACACCATCAGGTCTCAGACAGAAGGTGACAGATGTGCTGACAGCAGTAGCTGGGCTTTCATCCGTTAAGTTTTACACTAATTATAAAGCATCAACATTAGAACTGTACAGAGGACAGAAACTGTCATAAATAGAAATAAAAGCAGAAATACATAAATTAACCAATAAATAAATAAATACACTTAAAATGTACAAATTAAATTTAAAAAGAAGAACTTTACTTCATGTTTTATAATTTAATTGACTGTCATAATTATTTTTGTAGCTTAGTTCCAATAAATTATATATTTTAGCATATAAGTTAAATTTTATTTACTTAAAAATATCTGTTTTTTTGTTTTTCCTTTTGCTTGTACATGCATTTGTCTCTTAAACTATAATATTTAAGTCTTTTTATTTCAATGTGTTGCTTTTACATATTCCTGTCTCCTGTTCTTACTTGACCTTGTGCATTTGTGTCTCATTATATAAATAAGGTGGGCGGAGCTTCTAGGGTCAGCTCCTCTCTTATTGGTCAACAGACAAGAAGGAGCAGGATCCAAGTGCAGCTCTATGTTTGTGCTGCCTCAGTTTAGCTTTAAAAAAAATAAAAAGTTAAATGTATATTATGTTCTAAAATATATACTTTATTGGAATTAAGCTGGAAAAATAAATATGATGGTAAATTAAATTATAAAACATGAGGTGAACTTCTCCTTTATTCTTTTATTTATTGATCCTTTATTTATACAAGAAAATCTCTTGAGACTCTGTCTCATTTACAAGAGAGACCTGTTTTAATTTAATTGGTGCATTTTAAGTGTATATATTAATTTATTGGTCAATATATTGTATATAATTGTGCTTTTATTTCTAATTATGTCAGTTTCGGTCCTCCATAGAATGGAAGTGTGCAAACTGAAATACTCAGTTGAGCTTTTCTGAAACAAAAAATAATAATAAAAGTGTGTCATAAAACTACTGGTCTATATTTTAAAGGTTAGACAATCAGTCACTCAAGCTAAAACTAAACATAAAATACTGTATCTGCTTTGCTAATGGTATTTTTAAGCATTAAAAGGTTTATTACATAAAGCAAGTAGACTTAAAAATCCTATTCAAATCACACAGCTGGATGAAAACATAGCTAATCCTGCATCTGATGAGTTGATGGGAGACAGTTAGCCATCGTGCTCCGAACTCCCATGCTCAGGGAGGAGAAGGGTAGAGGAGGGGGGGGGGGAAAGGAGGAGAGTTAGAAGAAGAAATGAGCTGAAAGATCAAATTAAACAGGTACAGGAAACAGAGCAGGGGGGGACAGGGGGTGGCATGCCCCGGGTGAGCCACCGTGCTACCTTGTTCCACCAGCCCTGCGGTGGTGCCGGCGGCTGCAGCCACTGCTGCCGCGGCCGCTGTCACAGAGGCTGGAGAGGTGGTCTGCCTGCTGCCCACTGTTAAGAATCCAATACCCAGTCACACGTGAAGAAAAAGAGTTACAAGTCAAGGAGGTGAAGGATGAGGTAAAAGATAAGAAAAGGGTGGAGTGATGTTTGAAAGGGTGCGAGTCAGTCGGCAGGAAATGCATAGACGGGGTTGGGGAAACAAAAGAAGAGGTGAGATACAAAAAAGGAGTTGTTAGTGAGGAGAAGAGGGATTCATTTCTAAACACAGACCGGTGACATCAGAGAATATCTGTCACACATAAATCCGCTGATCAGACAAGAGGGGTGAGAGAGAAAAATGTCAGGGAGAGGAGCCGAGCTTATCGCTTATCTCATTAATAAAAGCTCGTCTTTCAAATACGTGTTTCCTATGGAAAAGCAATAATGTTAGTATGATGAAGATGGCAATGATGAAGAATTTAGCTGATGTTAATGACAGAGCTAGCTGACCTTAAAAACTGCCAGTATCAGTTGAAGATGTTACAGCCGTGGGAGAAAACAAAGCCCACCCTCAAGTCCAGGGTTTTATTTATCAGGAGCAGGGACGCAACAATACATGTATCTGTATCGAACCGTTCAATACACACTTGTATGGAACAATACAGATTTTTAACATTTATTTTATCAACTTGTCTTCTGAAGATGCTCTGTGTTGAAGGATCAGTGGATCTGTGTTCGATTACTCCACCTAGGCTGCACTGTGGAGGACAGATCCACTGAGAAACTTTCTGTTTCAGCAACGTTTAATTTAAAAACTGTACTTTTGAAGTTAAACAAATGTTCATAATTAATTTCAATAAATTAAGAGTTCAAAGGGGCATGAAAAGTTCTCTTTTTTTGTATTGAATAAATCTTGAAACGTAAGATTAACGTATCGAACCGAATTGTGAATTTTCTGTATCGTTGCAGCCCTAACCAGGAGGCAATCCAAAATGATTCTAATCTAATCTCAAGTGTACAAAACAAACAGATTTCATTATTTCATAGTTTATTAATCAAAAAAACAAATCCAAAATGGCCCCAGACTTTCAGTCACATTGGCGTCTGAACTTTGACTGGACCGTTGTGACAATCTGGAACCATCGTCCCAGTTTGGTCCAAGCATCAAATGTCAGACAGACAGTCTCACATCATAATCTAGAACCCTTTGGTTTCCAGAAAAGTTCATGGTCAACCAAAGGACTGATGCATAAAACCCAAAAATTCAGAGTAGACTTTTATTTTCCCATGAGTGTTTGCTACCAAACTCTTGTTTTTTTTAGTGCAAATATAGTTTTATGTCCTTTAATAATTGGTAGTTTTCTTTTCGAAACAAAATAATAATAATTTTTGCTACTTCTTATGGTACGTTTATGAGAAAGAAATTGTACTGAATGATAAAAACACCTGTGTTAAACAACTGAACTCATCCATATAATACATGACTCATAAACTGTCCTAAATATACAACAACCAAATGCAGAAAGCACTTTTCCTGGCATTTGTATTGATGTAATCTGCAACAACAATCCTCCCACTGAAGACTCAGATACTCTTTTTTTCTAACTTTTTTCATTCTCTGACTCATTCACCTGATGGCCTCACACTTATAACGGAGCACCATTTCCTAAGATGATAAAGAGCGAGGAGGGATATTTCACAAAGGTGAAACGATCAGTTATACACCTGGGTCAGCGTGTGTGCGTATTTTTGAACGTGGGAGTTAGCCGAGTGGTTTCTTTTTTCGTTTTTTGTTTTCAGTAGATCTTCAGCCAGTTTCCAACTGTGCAGCTTACAGAGTCAGGAAGCCCACTGTGAGTCATGTTTACTAAAGCAGCGTGTTAGCATTGGCACACAAACAGACAAAAATACACAAATATTACACACAGACACGGACCTATAATTTAAAAGTTCGACAATCATCAAGAAACTTCTACGGCAATTACTTCAGAGAAGCATTTTATTTTCAAACCTGAATTTCAACCACTTGCTTCCAGTTTTAAAAAAAAAGGTTGTTGGTAATATAATAGCAAGCATTTTCACCGTTATCAAAAAGTTTTCATTTCACTGACCACAACAGGAGTTTAGAAAAAAATGATGAGTCACCTTTGCTCATGTCTGAAGCCATGATTTTTTTCTTGATAACAAGTTTTGAGAGCGGTAAGGAGGCTAGAAAAAAAAAAAAAACCAACCTCTTCAGTGTTTCCCCTAGGAAATTGGTCTTGGGGGTGGGGGGTGGGGATACGTACTTGTTTTATGAAAACATAAATTTACGCGACTCTCCTGCAATTATGGTAATAAACTTACACATACATGAATATTTAATTGCCTAACTACATCCTAGTTAAGGACTCCTCTTCATAATTATTAATAAATTTATTATTGATAATAAGTGATCAGAACTGTGTGCAGCAGATGATCTGAGTCCAGAGTTCTCAACCTTCTGGAGCTCTTCTGTGTGACTCCAGGTGTGACAGAGTGTGGATGGTTGATTGTCTCTTTTGTGTCCCTGATGGAGACTGGAGACCTGTCCAGGTGTCTCTGGTGAACTGGAGACCTGTCCATGTGTCTCTGGTGAACTGGAGACCTGTCCAGGTGTCTCAGGTGAACTGGAGACCTGTCCAGGTGTCTCTGGTGAACTGGAGACCTGTTCATGTGTCTCTGGTGAACTGGAGACCTGTCCAGGTGTCTCTGGTGAACTGGAGACCTGTCCAGGTGTCCCCTGCCTTCACCCAAAGGCAGCGAGGACAGGTTCCAGCCCCACCCTGACCCTGATTAGGAACAAGGAGGACAGGAGGAGGATTTTTCTTTATAGCAGGAAACAGACATTTAATTATAAAACATGATTTATTTGATGTTAATCTGAATCAGTTTAGTGTTGTTTGTAAATATATTTGACAGTTTTGTAGGAATGAACACATTTGTAATGTTTGTTCAAAATAAACCTGCTTCTTATGACTTCTGTAACATGTTTTGAATAAAATATTATCAGTAAAAACCTCAAATCAGGTCCTTTTTAATAATTATTAGAACTAAAAGAACTTTAACTCAGCAGAGTTTCTCCCAGGGTTTTTTTAACCGTGGTGACCTCTCATGTGGGGGTTTGACAAAATCTGGTTGTCCTCAAAACATTTTGGTTGTCCAAAAAATATCTCAATAAAAATATAATTTAATAAATATGTTATATTGTTCTGCATACAAAGTGTAATATATACAAATGTTCTCAGTCAGCAGGTTGACAGTTTTAGGAGCTGCTCGAGGAGAACTTCCTCGTTCTCCTCCTCCTACTCTTCTTTGAAATAGAGATAAACAACATCCATAAGCTTTCTGCTTACAGGTCAAACATTTTATTTAAATAAGTTACAGTTTAGTGTTCTTAGGACTGAAGACTTTCTGAGGAAAGAAGTTTTTTAACATCTTTTCTAATAATTTTAGTGTTTTCAACTGAAGAGCTTTGATATATTTATTTTAAATAAATTATAGCAGAGGAAGTTCTCTGCACAGAAAAAAATACAGTTTTTTAATCAAACTGACAAGATTCTCAAGTAAAATTATTGTGTAATTTAAAGACACTGAAACACCTGGTTAAATTTAGAACATATGATTAACTACAAACATCTGAAGCTGACTCGGAGAACTCTGTGATTTTAGAAAAAATAAAAGTCAAATGTAGACACGTCTTTAAAAGACCCTCCTTCTCCCCACCCCGCGCAGCTGCGGTCAGCGCAACTCCACCCCACCCGCGTGATTAATACTGATTTTTTTTTTGCGCAAATTACAGATTTTTTATGCTCATTATACATGTTAAACGTCTGAAGGGGTTGACATGTATGAACTTTAAGTCCCGGGCAGGTCGGAGCCGAGCTGCAGGTGGACAGGTTCGCTGCACCTCCCTTTAAAAACAGTCAGCTGATCCGTCGCGGTTTTGTTGCACTCGTGACGTGAACACACAGGAGAAATGCTGCGAAGTGCTTTTAGAAACATAATAAATATAAAATACGACGTAATCCTTGGTGGAAAATAGTCCAGGAAAAGTGTGCTTTCCCGGGAGGTGTTCACCTGCAGCTGAGTGAAGCTGACCCCCCACCCACAGAGAAAATAAAAAAGGCAGTAATTATTGATAAGGTAGTAACCATGCTGTGGCTTCACCTGTCGCATTTTCTTTTAAAGAAAGAAAAAGTAGCTTGCAAAGCTGTCGCATCAGTGCTACGTGATTAAAAGCAGAGCTGTGCGTCTAATCTCACACACATCTTCCTATCTTTGTGAGGACCACACACAGCGCTCAGCCTCGCTCTGCGCCGTCTTTTTCCCCAAGTTTGGTGAGAGTTGGATACGGAGGGTCGCAAAAAAATAGCTCTCGACTTGATCTGGCCTTATTTAAATAAAAATCACTACATGCCGTGAAATTCTTAGAGGGGCGGGCCGTCTCGTTGGGGTGGGGGCTGTATAATGGTAGGGGAAACACTGCTCTTTACTGATATCGGTTATAAATTTTCACAAACAACTAAAACAAACAACTAAGAATAAAGAGAGTCAACAAAAACAGCAATATATAGACAAACAAAGACAGGAACGGAGACAAATGCATCTTCAGCTTGCGGATCAAATTCAGTGTTTCCCCACATCTCAATCCAAATAAAATCTCTGTTACTCCTAAAATACTTTGTTTCTCAGGCATAAATGTCCTCCCATTCTTAGAATTTATCAAATTGTTTTTGTCAACAGAATGTTTATGTTCCACCAGCAGGCTGCTGGAATTTTGACGCAATAAAACTAAAACAGAGCAACAAATCCTTAATGATATCTTGGTAAAATAACCGATGATGACGCTGAATCTGAGAGATTTGAGCGATGCAAAATAAAATAAAGTTGTCAGGAAACACTGAAGCTGAGCTGAGATGAAATGAAATGGTTAGGCTTTTAATACCATGCCCTTAAAAAACATCTACACATTAAAATATTACTTTAATCAAGAGAGAAAATTTAGTTCCAAAGCCTTAAAGTGGAATCATCATTTTGATTTGAAAGAAACCTGCTATTTGTTAAAATAACACTTTTCACCACCTCTAAACTGGAAGACATTTTATTCCATCAACCAAACATTGACTGTTTCTCCCTTAAACACTGTTATTGTCACTAATATTTAATTTAACCAAAGTTTAATGAGTCAATAAAACTCTTACCTGAGAAGTTTCGAGAAACCAGCATAGTAGTAAGAATGGCCCCCTAAAAAGAACATAAAACACATTAATATGTAAACCATAATCATTTTTGACATCCTTTATATACATAACAAACACTGTGCTCCCCAGTCATCCCTGGAAATTAAAAGAAAAACTCTTTTTTTTGACTCGCAGCAGGTAGAACAAAAAGAAAAAACGTCTTTTAATCAACCACGTTCAGTTCTCACACGATCAAAAATGCACCCACGCTGCACACCAGCAAAAGACAAATTCAGAGTCTGCTGTGGCTGAATAACAATAACGTTGTGATTCCAAATTACAGGGTTCCTCACATTACTGAGAGGATTTTAAAAAAATAATAATAATCAGTGGTTAGATTGAAGTCCTTTCATCGTTTTTTTTAAAAGTTCAACTTGTTAAGAATTAACAAAAAGCTGAGCTGGAAAAAAAGCCTGACACGGTAGGAAAATGAACTTAAAATAATGTGTAACAACGAAAGTGAGCCAAACGAAAGGAAACAAACTAAGAAAAACCCGAAATGTGCAACACGAAGTGTGAACCTGAAAGAAATAGACCAAAAAAAGGAGAAGAAGAATGCTAGAAGCGTGGAATCTTTACACATTTACGAAGTGTTTATTTACAGCTCGAGGTGATAAAATAGCACTGCATTAAAACATTCAGTGAATAGATATAAATGCAACACTTCATTACTGTAATAAGCACACTTAAATTAAAGTGAATAACAAAATGTTTAAAAATCAAATAGATATTTCATTTAGAAAGCTAATAAAATAAAATAAAAATCAACTTTTGTTCTTAGCAGCGCTGTCTGATCCCATTAATCTGCTTTTATTTAATGATAAAACAAAATGTGCTGCTTCTCCTTTAAATGCTCCGACAGAATAAAGATGTCTCCAGTTTTTGTTTTTCTGTCGTCAAAGCTGAACCTGCACGTCAAACCTTCTTGGCGTCCATTTATCTTTGAACGTGAAAAGCCAGAGAGAATTGGTTGAAGCTGGTGGCACGTTAGCCGAATGGTGCAACATTTGCCCCGGGGCCACCTGTGTTTCTGTTTCCAGCTTCCGACGAGCTGGTATTTGAGCCGTGCCAAGAGAGGCCGAAAGCAGCGGGGGTGAGACTGTCATGCTCCAATGGCTAAGCTGTTATATCCACACGAAATGTCAGCAATAAATCAGCTGTTCGATAACTTCAAACCTCAGCTTTAGTTTATTTGTTTCCACAAACTAAGACACTGTTTGGAACCACAGAACACCAGAGAGGACATTAAAGAGAAAAAGATGAGTTGAAAAAGTGATTTTATCTCACATGAGAGCTTATTAGAGGAGAGAAGCTAAATGTAGGAGAGGGAAAGTGAGCAAACAGACCTTGAGTTTCCTTCTGGCATTGAATTTCTTCAGACACTCCACGGTCTCCTGTCTGTGCATCATAGACGCCACTGTGGATCGTTGCTGGGAAGAAAAGGAGGAGAAAATAATAAGAGGAAGAAACCTGGAAACTTTTTTTTTTTTTTTTGCGGTGCAGCCATCCTTCAGAGGATGGGACACTTACGCAGACCCATGGGTGCTTGAGGGCCTCCTGAGCAGTGATCCTCTTGGCTGGGTTGATCGTCAGCATCTGGTTGATCAGGTTTTTCGCCTCGGGGGTGACCGTGTCCCATTCTGGGGATGGAAACTGGAGAAAAAGACAAAACAAACGGCTTCACGTTCTCTGGCAGAGCTATGACCTATCGCGCTTTTAAATCCTTCTTTTCACATCTAAATCACTCAGGAGGACTGCAACGCTTTGGCCTGAATTCCTCCTTACTGTAACTCCACCAGGGCTACTACAGCCCTCCTACAGCGAGTTAAATTTAAGATTTTAAACACTTTTTAAATGTCACTTAAAATAAACTTTGAGACGAAATTCACAAAAAACACAAATGGGGAAAAAATAACAGCTGGCGACACTTTTACCCAAATGTTTATTGTAACACAGAACAACGAGCTGCAAGAGGAAACCAGTAAATTATATATATATAAAAATTAGCTAATTATTTTAATATTTGAGACAAATTACAATGATCCTCCTCACAATGTGTTAACATTTTAAGACTTTGGAAAGATTAGTTGAAAGCATTTTAAGGCTAATTTAGGCATAACTTTTGGATTGATTAATTCACTGCCTTTTAAGACATTTAAGGAGCCACTGGAACCATAAGCCCCGCCCCGTTTCCGAGCTATGTCTCAGATCAACTCGTTTTGAGGCTGTCTCTTTAAATCCAAAAGAGGCACTTTAAACCCAGACCCCATTCCAGAGCAGTCCATTCAAGTTTGATAGAGAGGTTTACGGCTATTTGGCTGTGCAGAAACTTTTTATTTATCTTTTTTACTTTTTAAGCCCCGCCTCTTTTCTGAGGCATGTCTCAGATCAACTCGTTTGGAGGCTGTCTCTTTAAATCCATAGGAGGCGCTTCAAACCCCGTCCCCCTTATAGCTTCCAGAGTGGTCCATTCTAGTTTGATAGAGGGGTTTACGACTATACAGCTGCTCAGAAACATTTTATTTACAAGTTAATTCAAAAATGTTAACAAAGGGAGCCTTGTCCATCCAGCCTTATATATTGGAGTCAGAGTCTGACCCAGAACCAAAGACTGACCCAGAACCAGAGGAGAATGAAAATGACCAAATTTTAGTTGGTAAGTTTAGACCTTTTCTGGCCGTTCCGTCACAAAAACTGTGACGTAATAGTTCAAAATAGTTCCAAACAGAATATAAATATATCTACGCAGCACCAGGAGAGACTAAATTAAAATTTTTGCAGTCCTAGAGACTCCATGTCCACAACAAAACGTATTTAATGACTAAAAAAGTGGATTTTGCAAATGACCCCTTTAGGAAAAAATAATTCTATAAACCACAGTGGTTGTTGTTTGTCTTCATTTGGTGACTCCACATTGGAGAAACGATTTTAACCAATGGTTCATTGGACATTTTTAAAGGGTATTTGGATTCTTTTGTTACTTTTTTACACATTTTATGTCCATAACAAAAACATTGTCAGAGTTCAGACCAGGTCAGCCCAAGAATGGTCCCCAGCTTCAGAAACTCTCAACTCATAGAATCGTTTTGTGTCTAGGCATGAGTCAGTCAGGTTCTTCTCTTTATTTGGCATGAAGTTCAATGTGATCTATGGTGAGACACCACCCCCATCCCCACCCCACGTCCCCTAAAATATGAATGAGGTGACCGAGTTACGTAACCAGTTGCCAAAAAAGAAAGAGGTCAGCAGGAGTAGGGAGGGCATTACGACGGAAAAGGAGACTCACATCATAAGCCCCAGCCTTGATCTGTTGGTACAGCTTGTGCTGGTCTTCGTCCCAGAAAGGAGGGTAACCCACCAGCAGGATGTAGAGAATCACCCCTGAGACACGCACACACAGAATAAAACACACACACAAATGAAAATATTAACTATTCTTTGTCAAGTTTCTGTTTTTTGGTGTGTAACCATTGAGGGAACACCATATGCAGGTTGTGCATGAATGAGCGCGCTCCTCTACAACTCACCACAGGCCCAGATGTCCACAGGTTTGCCATATGCCTCCTTTCTCAGTACCTCAGGGGACAGGTACCCCGGTGTGCCAGCAAACCCTGCAGGAAAAAACAACAACAATTGATTGGCAAGCTCGGGGCAGTGAATCGTGTTGCTGCTTTCCATGCATGAGCGTGAATGAAAAGATAATCCTTCGTAAGCCTTAAACTGTTGGACAAACAGTGAAGGGAAATCTTCAGGGTCTAAAGTCACTGCATTGTGAAGGAGAGCTGAATGTGTTGTTTGACAAACGTCACAAACACACAGATTTGTATCGGTGTTACAACTGCCAGACTCATCCAACTTGGTGTTTTTTTATTTACTTTCTTTGCACATTAGTCTTGAGTACAGTTGGCAACTCTAGGGGCAAGATGCCACGTTGATTGGATGATCTCCATCATGTGACCAGATCCTTCAACAACGGTCTACAAACTAATGAGGAAATAACTTATGTGTTGTAAATGTTTAAGGAATGTATTAAATAACCATTTCTATCAGGTAAAGTGCATTATGTTTAAGGTGACTGTGTCGTGTCATTCAAACCAGATTGCACTTCAATTAAATCACAGTTAATCATAAAAATACATACTCATGCAAAATACATTATCAAAATATATCCTAGTCCTCCTAGGAATAAAACAGTATGTGTGATGCATTTAAAAATCAGTGATAAACAGATTAAATTTCCTTCATTTGAATAAAGTTATTTATACCCAAAATAAAATATATGGTTGCTGTTTTAATATCTAAAAATACTAGAAATGACTTAAGTCACCAAAGCAGATTTTATAGTGGCTGGGACTGCTTAAAAACAAAAACCATTCCTAAAGAATGGCATTGGCTACATACACTCTAACCTTATTCTGCATTGAAAATAGAATTTATTAAGAGTGGAAAACAAACAACAAACTGAAATCAGCAGTGCTTTGCGTCATCGTGGAGCTCCGTAATGCTCCGTGATTTCGGGTTACGACAGAAAGTCTCAAACGGTGCACTAACAAACTGTAAATCCTGTCTTTGCTTTAACCATTAAAATTAAAAATAACATAAGTTTTTAGATTTTTGTAATGGTTATTTTTCCAGTTTAGTTTTAAAACAAAAATACTAAAAAAAAGTAAACAAAAACACCCAATTACTTGTTTTTATTTTTTCGTTTTATTTTGAAATGGAAAAACTAAAGAAAAAACAATACATGGATGTTTTTAGCAACATGCAAACAAATATAATCAGATGTCTCAGTTATTTACTACTTGTAAATGTATGTTTTTAGCCTTTATAAAATCAAGAAGGTCCTGATGAGAAACTATCGTATTCCAGGCATTGGCTCAACAAACCTTTTTTTTAATTTAATAGGCTCTAAACAGAGACTGGATTATATTTTTGAAGAGCTTTTTATTTTTTATTATCATCATGAACCCTTGTAACATGCATGTGAAATTCACCCAATCAACTGTGTAGACACTGAGTATGGAATCCTTTTATCCATTTTGTATTTTTAATGTATTGCCTTGAATTGTTATTGTTGTGCTAAATGGCTTTTTATTATTTTTAATCATGCTTTTTGCCATATTTTTAGTAATTTTTTAATGAAAGTAACTTGCTGATTTTTATGTATTGTTTTTATATCTATAGGACCTTGAGGGACTACAGATGAAAACTAGCCTCCAAGGCTAATTCTGGCATTTTCTGTAGTATACACGGTCCCTTCTTAAATAAACAAACAACAACAACAACTCCTGCATGTAGTGAACCTACCAAACCAGGCCTGTTGATCCCCCTGCACCTCAATGGCCAGGCCAAAGTCAGCGAGCTTCACTGCAGCGTTCTTACATTTGCTGGCGAGGAGCAGGTTCTCAGGCTGAAGAGAAGAAAATGAGAATAAAAGGTTATAAAAGAAAAACAAAAAAACTAACATTTTTACAGTTCTTGTAGAGTAAAAGGAGCAGGTGGCTATGCATGCAAAGTTTGCAATGGGGTTCAACACATTCTCTCTAATGCATTCAGCTCACACAAACTGAATTTAAAAGACACATGGACATGTAAAAGCTTTACAGCAGAACTTAGGCCGTGTTTCAGCAACATGTCTGCATTTCCTTTCTGTCCAAGACTCGTGTGATGAGTGGAGGCTCCATAGGCTCCATCTCTGTGGCCTACATAACGCAGCTAGCCTCATTATTCTCTGTCAGAGGAGAGCTCTAATAATGGACATATATCCCCACTGGTCTCTGCTCGCTCTCACCTCTCACTAAATCATTGCATCTGTAAAGGTATCTGGCAGCTTTGACAGGCGAATAAAGGCCACTGGCAGGAAATAACACAAAATAGACTGCGGGGTTACTTTAATTGGTGTCCAGTGTACTGCTAATACCAGCATAACTAATAGTTTTATCTACATAAAACAAATCAGTTAGGATTGGATTAAAATGGTTATCAAAGTAATCTATCTGTTTATTTAAACCATTTCAGTTGATAAATGGACATTCAGACTAGGCTTACTAATATATATAACAATTTATATCACAATAGACGTGTAATATCAACAGAAAACATGTCCGATATAATATCAATAATTTCATTGGTTATTAACTGCTAATGGTTGATAACTTTCTGATAAAATAAGATAGGACCTCAGCTAAATAATACCGGGAAAGCTAAGATTCACCTTCATAATAAAAGCTTCAACAAATGTCAGCTAAAAATAAACAGTGTTTCTTTCTCCTTCTTGTCAGCACATCTGAACGATTAAACGCTAGATTGTTAGACCGATCCACCATCGTAGGGTTAATATGAAATTACTTAGCGATTTAGGATGCTGTTACACTGATATGAGGCATCTACAAATTGAAGACGGTGTCAGTACGATGCCTAAAGTCTTGCAGCTAAACAAGGTAAGCCAGCAAAAGTCTAATTAACTGTATAAATTAAAAAAAGAACAGAACAGCTCGAGAGGAAATTGTGGATAAAAGAGGAAAGGTCACCAGTTTGACAGGATTTCAGATATTTTAAGTCTGACAAGAATCAGACCGATGTTGTCTAAAACGAATCAATAATTATCAATACAGACCGAAATGAAACTCTTATATTGTGATAAGTTTTACAGCCATATTGCCCAGCCCTACTTACTGACACCAGTTTGTCCACAACAGTTAAACTGAACTTAAATGTAATGTTTTAATTATATTATATAATATTATATTTTTTAATTATAGGAATTTATGTTCAGCATTTTGGTTTTGCTCTTTTACAAGTTGAGTTGTTTGGTTTTACAGCAGGTTTGACTCCCAAGAACGTGTATTTATCTCCAGTCTTGGTTAGCGCTCGTCATTGTGTGTTTAAAAAAAAAACTATCTGACCTAGACCAATGTGGCCAACTTTACTACGACTTATAATAAAGATTCTGAGCTGAAAGTGAGTTAATATCTGACGGGCAACCCTTGCATGCACATGATGACAGTGAAACCAAAACTATAAAATTCAAAGGTCAGTCAGACCTTTTGAGCTCTGCTGCCATTATGAAAGAAAACATGTTCTTACTTACATGTTGAGAAAAGAAGACTTGTTTTATTTTTTATTATTTCACGCAATTTATTGTTTTTATCACGACTGGTAGCAAAGATAGAAGAGTATTTTGAGCAAAGCTAAGTGATGGTGAGGGCTATTTTGTGGAATATATTAGAACATGAACTCTAATAAAGTATAAGATGCAGCGTGAGCGTTGTCGACCTGGCAGTTTTCATAATAATAAAAAGTTTCTCTTCACTTTTAGAGACTAAAGTGAGACTCTTAAGATCTAATTTGTTTAACACGTCTTCCTGTACTTCTAATAAGCTAATTAAGCAGTTTCCTAACTTGGATGATGGTGAACAACAGCAGTGCAGGTAAAGTTTCTAAACTGAAAGAATGAGGACATTATATTTATAGGCTACACTTCTGTCACTGCCTCCGCTGCACTGCAGTAGCATCAGTCCGCATCCTCTGCCTTCCTTTCATTGTTTTCTGTCCTCCACTCGTTTTTAGAAAGTCAAAGGAATAATATGCACCTAAAGCAGAGATCATTAAAGGTGTACATTTTTCTGCATTGGAGCCCAAAAGTAAAAGAAGAAAGTCACTGAAATAGTAATCCTAAGTCTCCGTGCCTCATGCCATCACATTCTCCTGGCTCTAACGCCTGGTTAGGCCGTTTTTTCTTTTCTTTTGTAAACTGGGGAGTTACAAGCTGCCAACACTGCAGCAGAAAGATAATCCGTGAAAATAAATGTGGGTGGAATTCATGATGAACCAGCGGCTGCCGTCAAAAAAAGGTGCGCGCATGCGACGCAACGCAACGAGGGCACATTCAAAACGTTCCGCAACAAACGCATCTGGTTAATCCGAGTGCACCGTCCGTTTTTTTTTTCTTTTTTTTTTTTCAGGCAAATACAGTCGAACGTAAACACAAAGCTGTGACGATGAGCAGCTGATTTGGTTGAGGAGGGCAGAGAGGGACTGTGGCAGATGACAGGAAAAAAGGAAAGCAGCATTTGAGAGCAGGTCATGAGTGGGTGTCTGAAATGGAACGATTCCCAGTCCCGGATTTCTCTTTCTTCGTGTCTATTTATTGATCTGTAAAGAATCTGGAGATGCCGTGGCAAACCTGTTTACAGAAAAAGAAGCTGGGATGTAGCGCTGCATTGCTTCGTTTCAAAAGGACTGCTGCAGTGCCGAAAGAAAAACCTGCTGGAATTTGTTTCAGATTTGCAAAAAAAGAAAAACGCGCTAAATTTTTTAGGCCGTAGTTAGACTACAGTCAAGTTAGTTTAGTTGCTTTAACACAGAGTTAATGCAGGTTTCAGTAAGTTAAATTTAAGACCTTTTAAAGACCTTATAAGACCATTAGGAATGACATTTAAGACCAAACCAATGCATTAACAGAAACATTCAAATGGTCACTGAAATTTAAAATAGAAAGAATATTTAATTTTAATACAACACTATATTATTTTAATGAAATGGTCATAATTCAGTCAAGTCTCATTGAAAACACACTTTTCTATGTTTAAAACACAAGCCGTGGACACGACTGAACTAATTTGTTGTGTTGCAGGTGAACATGCCGCTGTACGCGGGGGGTTTTAACAGCAAAGAGGTCGAAAACATGGAAGTAAACTGTGCCATTTTTTTGCCTGCAGTTATCACAGGATTTGTAGTTTAACGTGTACAAAGACCGGTAGCAAACTTAGCACTTCATGAAGCCAGATCACATCAACCTCTGATTACAGAGCTTTACTCTATTTATGCAGCCAACGCTTCTCAGGAATGATCAAAAGTTAAAAAATTAAGATCTGAGAAAAGTACATTTTAAGACCTTGGATGAAAATCTGGGCGTTTGTAAGACTTTTTTAGGCCTAAAATTTAGATTTTCAAATTTTAGAAATTTTTCGACTTTTTAAGACCCGGCATGAACCCTGTTTAATAGCAGTGTTCCAAAAAACTGTAGGCAGAACCCTAAATAAGACGGCATTTAACCTGAGTTAAACTTTAATACTTTTCTATTAGGTTAACTATTATCTGAGGAGCAGCTCATTAGAGGACAGTTTGTTTTTGCTGGCACCAACAAAAACGACACTTCACTCTGTTATCATCCCACTTGCCATATCCTTATTCCTAATTTGAGGGCTGGTGTCAGTCGGGGTGTCCTCAGTCATCACACTATGACCTATTGCATGAAATGCTCTCCAGTGCATGGGTGTGAAACAGGATAGGTGCGTGAGCTAAATAAAGACTTTGACACAACAGCCCTGATCAACACAACACGCCTTTGCTGGAACGCTGGGACTGACATTTGCATAGAGGTCTACACAACAAAGTGCATCATGCAAAACAAGAGGCAACACACAGGCGAACGCAAAACACCAGCAGGTACAACACAGAGCAGTTACAAACAAAATGAAAACAGGTTGACGTCTAGCTCCTTGTTGTTTCACATACAGATCGTATTAAATTAGTTGCTATAGAGAACTGAAAGGCATCAGCAGAACCCCCGAGTGCACCGAGGGCTGTGAGGATAAAATGACACACTATTCATAACCAAACAACTCTAAATTTATAATTGGCCAAACTTAAAAATAAAGCTCTTACTACATAAAACCAACTTCCCATTCTAATCTTTTACAAATGAAAATAAGCTGTGGCGTTCAGGTCATCTGGTCATCTATAAACCTCACAGGATATCTGATGATCAATAGACAAGTTTCTCTCCGTCAAGTAAATGAAGCAGAGCTGAGATTAAGTGGCCCCTTGGCCGATATTAAATTGAACAGCTGTGCAGCGACACAAATCCTGTTACAAAAAGGTTACATAGCAGACGCATTGGTCGGCTAGAATGACCTGCATTGCAAGCTTGAAATTTCTGAATGCTTGAAATCCTTATCTGCTTAGAATGATGTTTGCACAAGAAGGTGGCTGTAAAGAGCTGGAGGTTCTGGATGGCAGAGGAAAGCTGAAGTCCAGCGTGCAAGAACTGCTTCGACAAGGCCACAAGTTTGGACCTAAGATCATTTAAAGTTGAATTTCCGCAGCCCTTCACAACTCTTAGCAAGCGACATCCCCGGTTCCTCAATCCACAGAGTACAGAGAACACGAGCACAAACTCCACTTACACAAAAACACAACTCTGAGGGGACAGCCAAGCAATTTCCCATCACTCACCTTCAGGTCCCGGTGCACCACGCCCATTTGATGGCAGTGAAGCACTGCCTCCAGGATCTGCTGGATGCAATGACTGCATGCAAACACCAAGGGGAGGGAGGGGGGCGCATGTTAGTCTTAGCGGCGCTACAAACCCGTGCACAGGCCAGGGGAGAGCAGAAAGGGGCAGTAGGTGGTGGGGGAGGATATGAGGGAAAATACAGGGACTGAAAGGACTCTTCTGTTGCCAAGCGTCCAACATTATTGGTTTAAACTGAGCCGCAGATAAGAATTAAGGATTTTAAAAAACACATCTAGTTAAAGGTTTTGTTAAAATGTTTTGTTATTGTAACGTTGTCTATTATGTCATAAGGCTAATGTTAACTCTAAGGTTTTGGTAGATAGATGTGTGGAAGTACAAAGGTGCTCTGCAACAGAAGACTCATTTACATTAGTTTAATCTTCAACAATTACCTGTCATTTATAATCTTTGTATTTTTAAAGACTATATATGTACATATTTGGCTGCAGAAGCCCTGCTGCCAGTCATGTTTTACACAGCAGGCCCTGGACGATGAAAGAGGGATGTGATCCTTTTGGTTGGCCACGGGGGGCACAGAAAGCGTTGAGTGAGGTAAGTGAAAGACTGAGTCAATCGATAATGTTTGAAATATGCATCTGTGGTGGGCTCTGCTGATACAATTACACAATCTGGTGTTTGGAAACCACCCGACAATAAAACCAAAACCCCCAAAATCCAAATAACAGCGGGAGAGAAACTGAAACATAACTGAGGTGTGATTTTACGCAGAGACTAGACAATAAATGGAAGGGATAACAGACACACGTGATGAGACAGACGATAAATAAAATAAAAAATGTGTAGCGCCATGTTTATTGTCTGAGTCCAGCTGGGAAATGAGTAAAGCTGTACTGAACACATATCTGGACTAACCATGCTCCAGTGCTTCCTGTGCACTGACATTATCACATTTATTTTGTTTGTTTTATTGATTAAATTCAAATTCAACTGTTTATTTAAACTTTGTTCCTTGAGGGTTTGTAGATGAAACCTTCATCTGTGGTGAAAATGTTACAGTGTTTAACTCTATTGATCAATAAGACTAAGACAATAAAACTATTTCAGATGTCCTTACGATACACAGTATGTGTATAAACATTGTGCTACAATGTTTTGAGTTAACAAACACTAGCTGTAAAAAGTTTTTTTCCCCCAGGGTGACAAACAATACTGATAACAGTGCTGAGTTGTATTAATTGCACACTTGAAGAAATTTATTCTGTTTATTACTGATTTTTAAATGCATTAGTTTTATTTCAGGGAGAACTAGGACATATTTTGCATAATTATCTAATTTTATGATTAAACTGTGATTTAGTTGATCCGTTTTGAGCAGCTTACGTCACCGTCACCTTAAACAGAACGTTCTTATGATTAGTTAACACACACCTTAAACGCAGCACAGTTATTTTCTCATCAGTCTGTAGAAATGTTTAAAGGATCTGTTCACTTGATGGGGAGGCCGTCCAATCGATGCGACAGCTTGCCCCTTGGAAGTGGCCAGATCCAGAAGAAGGTGTTTATATTTGGCTGCAACTTCCTGATTTGGAGCCAAAACCTAAGGCTGAATAAACGGTCCGTATTTTGGTCCAGCTGTGGTATTGTATGGTTGTTTTACTTGCATTTAAAATTTAAGTCTAATTCTGTATTTGCTTCCTGGATCTGACTTACACCAAAGTAAAAAACGTTCTTTTCCACACTTATTCTTTGAGACAGGACTGGTTTATTTGGCAACTATTTGATTTAACTGGATCTTCATCAAGTTGAATCTGATGAAGATCCAGTTTGGATCAAAACATTGTCAGAATGTGTGCAGGCATTACTTTATTATTCCTGTTTAATTAAAAACTACCATATGGGTATAAGAGTAGAATATTTCAGGACCACCCGTTTGCTTCTTGTCTTTTTATGTAGTAAATTCAACTTTCAAAAATACTAAAATTTCTCCTCAAAGTCATGCAACTAACTGTCTAACCACCAATCAAACTGTATTGGATCCACCAAAACAGCCTGCTGTTTCCAATTTTATCATGTTTTTTTCAGAATGCTTGTTGAGGGAAGCTTTTTTTTTTAAACCTTTTATCTTGTTCTTTCAAATATCAAGTTAAATCAATCAACCCATCAATCAGGGAAGACGTACTGTTTACCGTAAGAAAATAGCTCAAACTGAAAAATAAAAACCAGGGGTCTCATGTACAAAGACTTGTGTGGATTTCTTACTGAAACCTGACGCACGGTCAAATCCAGAAAACAGCGTACGCACAAAAAAATCCAGATGTATCAAACTGTGCGTACGCCTGAATCCACGCACATTGCTTTTGTACATCATAATTAACGTGGAACTGAGCGCAGGTAAGACACCTCCCCTGACACGCCTTCATTAACATATGTTAAACAGATTCAAATTACTTACTGCATGTGTGAAGGACATGTTGTGATCCCTGCGCGATCAGAAATGATTTATAATGTCATAAAAATAATGAATTTAATATAATGTGAGTGAGAAAAAAATCCTAAGTAAAAGTAGGAACAAAATATGTTTATCACGCAAAGAACGAGTGATTGTGTGTCGGTGTGTGTGTGCGCGCAAACTGCTGTGTTGCGCAACTGACTCATCACTTTGTGCACGACTTTATTACCATAATTACTGTAAACACAGAGGAACTTAAATGTTTGGTAGAACATAGATCTTTGTTTATTTAATAGCTGATATTAAGAAACGAGTCTCTGCGTCTCAGTAGAGTTCACATGACGTGACGTGATGTTGGAGAGTCCACACAAACACTGCGTGTGCCGCAGCCTTTGTGCTCAGTCTGTCTTTCTGTCTGTCAAGCTTTTGCTCTCCTACTTACAGCATTTTCACAAGTTGTAAAGTGTACTTCTACGTGTCATTTTGGAGAAATCTGCAACAACGTAAACGCAAAGTATGAAACATCACTGCCGGCGAGGGTGTGCACGCTCCAGAGCGCGACCATAACTCAGCCTTTAGAATCATATGGATGAGACGATTCCATTGGTCATGACTCTGCTTTGGGTGGACTGGACTGACAGTCCTGATGGGTCTGCCAGCTCCCTCTGGAAAGCTCCTGTGGAACCTCAGTTCAATCGCTGCTGCTGCATGTGCACGCGTGGCGCACGCGGCTACTCACTGCGTGGCGCTCCCAGAGCGCAGCAGTGCCAAACTAAAAATGATTTTTACTCAAAACGGCTGATGAGCCACTCGTCATCAGAAAATTCTATCTGTTTATAAATAAAAGCTCTGCGTTTTACACTATTATATCCTCCAGTAAGGCTGAATCTGTTCCTGTTAAATGTATTTTTGGCACAACTTTGCGTGTCCCTTATTTAACTGCATCCATGTGGATGTAATAATTGTTAATAATGTGGATGTAATAACTGTTAAACATGTGGATGTAATAATTGTTAATCATGTGGATGTAATAATTGTTAATCATGTGGAT
>NW_013952479.1:1873052-1888723 GCF_001266775.1 Austrofundulus limnaeus
CCTCTAAGTTTTGCCAACGGAACCAAAACCACAGAAACGTGTGACACCAGCCCTGGAGTTGGCGTGGGGCTGCGCACATTTCCACATTCAGTTGAGTTTTGATACATCCGGAGTTTTGCGTGGATAGTGACGTACGCAAGGTTTTTGTGCGTACGCACCGTTGATACATGAGGCCCCAGGAGAGACAACGATCAACTGGTCTGAGTATCAAGTTCAAGGCTATAAATTAAACGTCTTGTGTCTCATTTCTTAAGGTCTCCCAATGAATAAATACAGGGCAGGTCAAATCTACAAAGTATCTGTTTATATGCCAACATGTGGCATATAAACCACGTTTGTGCAAATATGAGAATCTCTGTAGTGTTTGCTTTTTCTTTTGTGCACATTTTATGAGTTTTTATGAACACAATATAAAATACTTGAAGCTACTATTTTAGTTCCGTTGCCAACTAACAAGTTAACCTACTTTACAGTATTCTTCAAAGACTTAAGTGGATAATTAGGTCGGCATACTGTTGCCACAAATGTACCACAGGACTTAAAATAACCTGCTCTTTTTCTTCACTGTTGAATTGGATAGAAGAGATTACAATGAGAGCATACAGAACAAACCAGTTGCTGAGCTTGGTTAGAAATATGTAAATTTAACTGCTGATAGAAATCTGAGTTGTTCTTGGTGAAAAGTGTAATACAAACATTTCAGTTTCTTGCGTCTTGTCGAAAATAACTCTAGCAGCAGTGTTCTGTACACTTAATCTTCACCCAGACACTCGATAATCCAGTCATGATTTTGTACATGTGCAAACTAAACATGTCAACCTGCTCGCAGGGGAAATATCTCTCACTTCCTGTAAGTTTTATTAACAGGACTTAGCTAAATTAATGATAAAGGCATTCTACAATTTGTTGTAGCTGTGATTAATCTGTGAGAACTAAAGGCTGCAGGTTCTAAATATGTAAAAATATATTGCTGTGATCTGCCTACATCATGATAATGCATTAAAAATATAAACATACTGCATTAAAAGATTGAAAACACATGTAAGGCCTCAGAGCAGGTGAAAACAGAGGAAAACTGAAGTACTTAGCTGGATTTAATTCTAAAATCTCTGGTTTAAGAATATTAGAAGGAAGCTGTTTCTGGATTAATGTTGCATTAAAAACAGCAGCTTCTCCTGTGAAAGTGATCAGAGGGGTTTCTAGAACTGCTAGACTAAGTCTGCATTTTTTTGACTTTAAGAGGATCATTTAGCATTAAAGATGTAAGCATCAGCATAAAGTCAACTCAAGAGATCACAAGACAACTTTTTATATTTATATGCTTAAACAGTATGTAAATACTGATGTAACTGCACAATTCTGTGCTTTTTACCTGAAGTCTCAAACTATTTTTGACAATAAGTGCAGTAGTCTCCACTTTGAGCACTTTACCTTGCAGCCTGGCTACAAAACGTCTCGTCAGTTTTCTGTCCACTCAGATAAAAAACACCTCTGTAAAAACACCCCCCATCCACATACGACCCCCCATCTTTACTTTTTTGTAGCTGTGCTTTAATTCATTCACACCGTGCCCTTCACGTGATTAAAGGTTGACTGGCTTCACAGAACGTTGATCAACATAAATTATATTAAACAAAAAAAAATACCTTTTTAAAACCAAAATGCCATTTAGACGCTAATCTTCACTCTTGAAAAAAACTGTTGAATAAATTAGAGTATTTGTGAAACCAGAATTTTCTTCAGCCTTTACATTTACATGGATTAATAAGGTGGATTAGAGTAGAGCCCAAACATTCAACTGGAGCTTGAATAAGAATTATTTGTAGCAGGAGGCAACTTCTGATGTGAAGAAAACATGTTTACTGTTCAAAATAAGAAATCTTCTCTTATTATTAAAAAAATACAGATTTATTTTAGAATAAGAAAAACTTGCTGTTGAATGAATCTACCTTGAAAATGCACAAATCAATACAGGTATATTGAAATAAAAACGAGAAAAATCAATAAAGCCTGAAGTAAATAGCGCTGTGGCTAAATTGATGTTTGTATTGATGTCTATAAATACTAGATATTTATTAGGTATGTGCTCCCTGCAGGTGTGCACATGCTCATTCATTTACTGATGTTTGAGCTTTCAGTCAGTGCAACAGGAGCTTTTGTTCGTTTGTGGAAGGGATGTAAAAAGAGCAGCTGGGAGGTCGGGTAAAATAAAAAAAATAAAATAAAAAAACAAATAGGAAAAGGTGGATGAGGCAAGACAGGGTCCTCCAATAAGAAAACCTAATTAATAAACAAGGAAAAACAAAACAAAAACATACCAAGACACAAGTCGGACAGGCGGACATCAGACCAGCGACTTACAGGATCGACACAAACCGACGAGGTCGAGAAGGGAGGAAGGGGGCAGGGAGGAAGGAAAGGAAGCAAGCACAGGTTACAGGAGAGGGGAGGTTAGGAGGGTGAGGGATGCAGATGCTCCTCTACACATACTAACCTTCAGGTCCCTGTGCACTATGTCATGTTGGTGAATGTGATGGACACTTTCTAGAATCTGATGGATACAGTGACTGTGAAGACAAAACGGAGAGAGGAGGGACGGTGGCGTGAAGGAGGGATGAGGATAGACGAGCCACGGGGGAGGGATAAAGGTGGCAAAATGAAACGGAGGAGTGGACGCCGGATGAATAGTGCCACAAGAGAGGGTCAATAACCCCCCAAATTATGGATGAGAAAAGGGCAGGATGGATTAGAGGAGAAAATGATGCAACAGGTGAAAAGAGGAGAAAAGGAGGAGGAGGATGCAGACAGAGATGGAGTGGACAGGGAGGTGAATGAGTGCAGGTGGAGGAGACAAAAACGGTTTGTTTTGCTTTTTATTTTTTCACTTTTTTCAAACATAATGAGACAAGAGCAGCCACAGCAGAACAACCTGCCAGACAAAAAATAAATAAAAATAAAAAATCACAACACTGGCACAGGAAAGGAAAGGAGAGAACAAACAAGACGGCTTACGGAAGAAAAGATAAGCACCTTTTGCACAGAAAAAGAAAGAGATGATAAATGAAAGGAATGGAACACTTGTGCATAGGATGACACTGAATCATAGAGGACTGGTGGGCAGATGCTGGGTTATTTTTCCATCACTAAAGGGAAAACATCACAGCGTGTGCACTGCAGAGAGAAACATGAAACTACCTCACAATATGTGTGTGCATTTAGGTATTTGTGTATGTGGGCTCATTGTGATTAGAAAGTGTAATGCGCAGAATGTGACTAATAGCAGGAGCAGGGAGACGGGCAGCCTGCAGGATCCACACCCACACAGTGTCTACTGAGTGGGAGGTACTGAGAGAGAGAATCAGAGAGATATGTGCATATGCATCCTTCATCTGAACACAAGAAAACACACGGGGTGAGCGTATGATGGGATGCTCTTTAATATGAACAGGGAACACAAAAAGCCTCGTAGTACTTCCTGATGACTACATCATCTCATCCTTGTGAACCCTATTCGAGTACAGAGCATAAAAAAGCACTTTTTACAAATCTTTTTATTCTTTAATAACACACCTGAGGAGGAAAGGACCTGAAGAAATCATTTAAAAGAGTCTCACATTTCAAACGACTCTCAAATGGAAATAAAACCCTTAAGGTTCAGCTCGAACATGTATTAATTTAAAAATGTAATAGAGTTAATATGAAAGATCTATCTTCAGTTAGATAAAGTGAAACGTACAACTGAACAGTGAATCTTCACTGATTCTCCGTCACTTAGGAGCCGTTTAAGATTATATTTAAAGCTGTAACTTAGTTTTCTTTACTGATACGAGCAATAGGTTTCAGGTTCATCAATGCAAAACACAAACACTTTAATGTTTAACCTTGTTCACTGACAAAATGAAAAGATAGATTTCACACATGGAGAGTAAAGCTGAGACGGTACATGATTTTTCGTTTTTTGCTACTTTCACCCACGATTCTCATTTAGCAAAGTCGGAACGGATAGTTAGCATAAAACAAACCCGACCTCAGTCACAGTCAATAAAGCATGTTGAAATTTCTCAAACTGAATATGAATGCAATCAGGCAGCGTGAACTGGTTACCATCTCAACTGCAAATCTAGTTCTAGTTCCCAACAGCCAACAACAAAGAGAGTGTGGGACGCAGGAAGAAGCATCAGAAGGCTGTCTATTAGTGTTGTAGTCAAGACCACCTAACACAAGACCAAGTCAAGACCAAAACCAAAGTGCATCGAGACCAGACCAAGACTTTTAGGGGTTAGACCAGTGGTGTCCAAAATCTGTCCTCAAGGGCTGGTGTCCTGCATGTTTTAGGTGCTGTCCTGATTCAACAGAGCTGAACCTAAGGAGTGATTAATTAGTGGGCCTCTGCAGACCTTGATGGCAAACTGCAGCCAGTTCTGACGTATCAGTCCATTAAATGGACGTTATTAGTGTTTATCAGTCCCATTGAATGGCTTCAGACTGTCCCTACTGTGCCCCCTAGTGGGTTAATATATCAATGACATTGAATGTGTAAATAACAAAACCATTTTAATTCATTTTTTTGTCGGGGGGTGGGGGGGTATTCGCTGTTTTCTTGCTGCCCGTGCCTGGTCTCAATCCTGGCTCTCCCGCTCTCTGGTCCGGCACTCTGCCCATTGCCCTACATTGGGCCTGCAACAATGGTCTACTTTATCGTAGCCCATGTCATTTTCTCTAAAATTAACSTTAGTGGTTTTATGCCTCATATTAACCAGATTGCATAAAAAACCTTAGTGGTTTTATGCCTCATATTAACCAGATTGCATAAAAAAATACCTTGGCTTTATGCCTCATATTAACCAGCTGACAGCCCGAAGCCATTCTATGGGACTGATAACGACTAATAACGTCCATTTAATGAATGATAACATCCGAAGCGGGTGCAAAATGAGAAGGTAAATCATCTATTTGAATCAGCTCTGTTGAAGGAGGGACAAATCTAAAACTTGCAGGAGACCGGCCCTTGAGGACCGGAGTTGGACATACCTGGGTTAGACCAAGTCAAGACTAAGACCGAATTAAGACCAAGACTGGAAAAAAGAAATGAAAACTACTGCACTAAAACATACAGTATACTAGGGTTGCACAGATAGCAGTTTTCTGGCCAATAACAGACCTTTAAATAGTCTCACCTGCCGATACCAATTTGGGTCAATATTGATGTTTTAAATATCTGACACTGTCAGGCGTTATAAGGTCACAATACATCTTTAATGTTCCAATTTTGTTTTATTGAAAAACATTGAATGCCTTTGAAACAACACAAACTTATTTTAACTGGACATGAGGTCGAGCAACAGGAGAAAGTGGCTGATTTTCAGACCTTTGTGACAGTAGGTGCTTTTATATAAGTATCGGCTGATCTCCCAAAATTTGGAAAATTGGTACAGATAAATTGGTCGACTAATTTATTGGTGCACCCCTTCGGTATACTGTACACAGGTAGCAAACTTAATATCTATAATTATTATCGACAAAATCTCTTTGAATTTTCATAGAGGCAGATTGCTAGCACTAGCTAGCTAGGTTTGCTAACATCACTTACCTTACTAAGTGACATTAAAAATTTGCCGCATGCGAGTGGAAAGCGGGTAATTAGCAATGAGTCACGGTTGGATATGAATCAGTGTGTTTTACATCCAACAAAAGCAAGGATATAAACAAATAAATCAGACATTATTCTGGCAATTTAGTGGTATTTTCAGTTATGGTCTTGACTGGTCTTGAAATAAAACCCAGAGTCCTCGATGTCTGAGACCGAGACAAGACCAAGTACAAATGACCATCAAAAATTGGTGTTGAGTACAACACTGTCTATTTGTTTACCCTTTAGGCTGACCGTGGCAAGAGTTTGGTGCATTCAGAGATCCCTCCTCTGGCAGTTAAAAGCCTGCTCACCAGTCTTTCTTTAACTATATCTGATGAAATGAGTCTGTTCGTGTGTGCACCAAGTCTTTCCAAAATTTGTAAAGACTGAAGGTTGCACCACTAGTTTAAGCCTTATCAATCGTTGTCCATAAACTGGATTGAATTTGGCCAACCACCCTTAAAGATAAAGTGTTTCTTTGATGTTAAGTCTGATTTTTTAATGGCAATAACAAATCAATGTCAAGCTCAGGGTATTTTGTAAGGTAGTATATTTTCCCCTATTTGAACTTCTTAGTTTCATGATTACCCACACAACACACCTGTTACTCATCACCATCTTTCAGCTGTTCTTATTTTAAAAAAAATCATCCACCCCTGAACTTACACCTGTTTTTTCTTCTTCATTGTCAGTCCCTCATAGTTTTCAGCCTCCTCACATCTAATCAGACGTTTTGTTTTTTTTGCTCTACCCTGTTTTAGTTTTAAAGTTTTTAGATTTCTACCTGCCTGCTAACTTGGCCGCCTTCTTGTGTCCATGAACTCACTATAACAGTATTTTCCTTCATTAACACTCTTTCACTCTCCTGACTTGCTGTTTGGATGTTTTTTTCTTTGATTTAAACACAATGTGATTGGACATTTTACTGGGAAAAACAAGATGCGACTCAAAATGACAGCGGCCCACTGTGTTTCACATTTAGACATAAAAAAGCACCTCCATCCTGCTCTTGTTTACTTATACAGTATGTGCAAGTCTTTCTGTCCAAACACGTTAGGCCATTCCGATGGAACCTGTCTGATCATGAGGACTTGTAGGGCAAAGAGGTTAAAAAAAGTTCAGCAGTTATAAAAGCAGCTAAAAAAAACCCTATGGTTAAGTTTTGTTTATTACTTTAAGCTAATTGAAGTATGATTATATAACTAACACAAGATAATTATCTAAAAACACGCCATGGAAACTAAATACAGAGAAATCCTTGGAGGAGCAGTCATGACGTCAATCTGGATCTAACTGAATGTTTTTTTTATTTGAAAATATTAATGCACCATCTTTATCTGTTTAATGTGGCATGATTTATACACTGCTAAACTAAAAATAAATAGTTCCAGCTTCTACACTACACTCTGAGGTGTGCATAAATTACAGTGTCATCTGCTAAAATGTAAAAATAAATGGAGCACAATTTATTACATCAGTGCTGTGTTTCTAGGACCTTCTGTGGAGTCTTTAATCTTCCTGGTTAGGAGTGATTACTCTGTGCACATTTAAGTGTAATTTACTCCCAAATTTACTCATAATGGCCTCTTTCCAATCAAACGCCACTGAAGAGGAGCTCTGACAGATTCTGACTGGAGGCGACAAGGTGTGATGTTTGCACAGTTTGGGGTCTGAGTGATCGTGAGACTAATTAACACGACTAATTAAAGTCCTACTTCTTGCAGGTCTCTATGGGAGCCAGGGTGGAGAGGTGTGCGTACACATGTGAGTGTGTTGGCCTGAATGAGTGACATTCAAAGAGAGGATAGAGAAGTGTCTTTGGACCCTTAAGATGCAAACAGATTGCATTGAAAAAAAATATCAAGGTTTTTAAGTGCACAGACATCTGGTACAAATAATAATAAATGACTTAAATAAAACATATGTACTACAATTCAAGGAATAGGTTTGTGGAATAGACTTTCTACCATTATAAAAACCTCTAAACGTATTTAAAGTATGATTAAAATGCAACTATACCATTTATAGTATTTAATGAACATAATATGTGAAGATAAGTGATGTTTTTTAATAAATTTGGAGCTCATTCATTTTTGTAATTTATTCATTTCATTTAAAAAACACACATTCACATACAACAAAACAATACAAATCAAATAAAAATGAAAGGTAGCAGAAGAAGAAAAAATCTTATATCTGCCCCTATTTAAAAAAATAATAATTTCAAACAATGATAATCAAATAATAAAACAAAACAAAAAAATTAAACTCCTCAAACAGTAACTCTTACAAATACAGATTAAAAATTTTCATATTTCTTTAACAATTTAACTTTGATCATTTTTTAAACAAATTAATTGAACCATCATTTTTACAATCATTTACCAGATTATTCCATAATCTTATTCCTTGAAGTGAAGTACATCTGTCCTTCAAATTTGTTCAAATTTTCAGTTTTACAAACATTTAAGCTCGAGTTTGTTGGATGAAGTTGATTTTTGAAAATTAGAGGCAAATATTTTATGATTTTTCTTCACTCGGCACATTTTTCATTCACAATGTTGTACTTTTTATTATTATTTTACTGTTTATAGATTTTTTATGAATAAAATAAACTGAATAAACCTAAAAAATATAATGAAGTATTTTTTTAATGTTGATACTCTTAATTAATGCTTAATTAGTAGCTACTGTAGCACAGACTCCTGGTTGTGTTGTAGGGTAACAAACCACACAGATTTCTGAAAATCATTCATTTGCTGCTGTCTGAAACTGCAGAATAGTCATGTACAATTAATATCTACAATATAAGCTGCAGAAGATGTTAAATAATCTTGACAGCTGACATTTTAGCTTAATTTGTATCCAATTTTGTTATTTTTTGCATTGTTTAGAATCTAAAAGGTTTATTTACACTAAAGGTGACAAATATCAGAACACCAGGATGTGACCTTTTCACTGTGCGTGATATACGGGCTTCTCAGCCACCTGTTGCTGCTACTGCTGCTGCAGAACATGCCAATCAGCAGCTGTCATCCATTAAACTAGCAAACTGCTGAATAATAAAATGACTCTCCGCCAGAGACCGAGCAATAATGAGATCATAATCATGTGAGGTAATCAGCCACACGCTTAGAATAAAATAAATAAAATAAATGGACGTCAACTTAAACAGGTCAAATTAGACTAAATTTATTAGACTAACAGCTAAAAGAAAAGCTGAGTTTGCTGTAACTTCATGTGTTGACATCTAATGAGTGAGTGCAGAACATCTAAAGAACAGATCAAATGATACAAATCACAAAAAGTTTAAATTAAACCACAGGCACTTCCTGTAAAGGCCTTTATGCTGACTTATGAACATTTTAAAGACATCTACATTGAAGAAGGAATTCAAAAAAATCAACAGGAAGCTTTTATTTCAGCATGTACATGATGTAATTATAAGCAATTTAGACATAAAAAGTATTTCATAAGTTGGCACAAGTTGTCTCGTGTGACAGGGCCTTAAGAGGATGAAATAAATTTAGAGGGCGTCTCTCACTGGAGACTCAAACTTGACTCTAAATTGTGAGAAAATACTCCAACTTTTAGGTTCATGTCTCACTGAACTCTGAGAATTTGCAACCATGGCACCAGAAAGATGTGCAGCCGAGTTTTGCATGGACCGTTTTTGAAAGTTACGTCACTTTTTGTGTGCACGGCTTTTATAACCGACTGTGTACATCGTTTCATTGCCCACCCACATCGTACCCATATTGGCAGCCACCCTCGTGTTTCTGACTTAATCTAATCATGATCATCACTGGTGTGGTTTTAAGACCTGAGCATGGTTTCTGTCAGACATCACTGTTGCACTCTTCAGATGAGTTGGAGATGATAATATTTGTTAACATTTTCATTCAAGCAACAACCTTATCAGCCTTTGTGACTCAAGTAAAGAAATTCAGAACGACTGTGAGCATTTTGAGACATGGGGAAATATTTTATTATCTATACTGGAGCCAACATTTTATTAAAAATGTGTCTTAATCAAACAAAAGCTCAAGGTCCCACAATGTAGTACTGACCTGCAGTTTGGGCACAAACCTGATCTGTTTGCTAAATATTAGTGAGAAATTTGCTCTAATGGCTCCTTTTAGTATCTCCATTTAGCACCTGTTACAAAAAAGTATCCAAAATTTGGTTTAAAATCACATTTTTGCGGGGGTAAATATTAGGGCTGGGTAAAAAAATTGATATAATCCATCTTGGATCGATTTAGTTTAAATTTGGGGAAATCGATTCACAAGTCATGAGATCGATTCTTCCCCATGGCGTCACCTGGCTTGCCGTATGTTTACATCCAGTTGACGTTCAGTGCTAACATTAGCTTTCAATAACAAGTTTTCTGTAGCAAAAAACAAATATGGATTCACTCAGATTATCACCTGATTCTCAGCAGAACTTAAAGACGACAGAGATCATGGCGACTTTTGTTTGCAAAGATTTGCGCTCCTACACAGTAGTGAAAACGAAGCAAACGATGAGCGGCTCGTTAGGCGCTCGAACCAAACTCCTGTATGTAAACATCTGACAAACTGTTCTTCACAGCATGTTTAAATGTGTTAAAGATGATTTTCTAACAAAAATGTCTCGTTTGTTACCATTATTATTATTTTTAAACTTTAAGAAACGTCTTGATGAAATCCACAGTGACGAAGTGTTGTAGTTGTATTATTTGTTTTAATAGGGTATGAGTAACAAGTTTTAATAGCTTATATTGAACACAACAGAAGCTAACAGAAACATTCTAAATATTGCAAAAAAAAGTGGCTTTCAAACCCCAAAACACATTAAGGCAAAGGCTGGTTCACCCCAAAGGTCCGGTTCCCCGGCACAAACAGAGCAATGTTGTATATGCTGTTAAGTGCCAGGAGGACTGCGACCAGTTATACATCGGGGAAACAAAGCAGCCACTGTTCAAAAGAATGTCCCAACACAGACGAGCTACATCTAATGGCCAGAACTCTGCAGTTTTCACTCATCTACAGGCCAGCGGTCACTCTTTCAGAGATGAGGATGTTCTCATTCTTGATAGAGAGGAACGTTGGTTTGAGAGAGGAGTAAAAGAAGACATTTTTGTAAAGAAAGACCGTCCATCATTAAACAGAGGTGGAGGCCTCCGTTTTCAGTTGTCCCCCTCCTACAGCACGGCTATTGCCAGTATCACTCCACCCCCTGTTAACAATGGGTGTTAATTAGGTGTCAACGATAGCCATGTGATGTGAGTATCAGTCACATGGAGGCAGGGCTTAAAAGCCTGAATTTTGCCTGAAACTCTCAGACTGAAGAAGTCTCTTGGAGGAGAGACGAAACGTTTCATTAAAGAACCCGTCCAGAAGACCTATACAATTTTTTTCTTTTTGATTTTTTACCTGGATTACTGAGATGCATCAGGACATTCTAAATATTGTATTTCATACACTCAAAAGGAGTGGGTAGAAGTACATTTATATCAGCCCACCTCTTCTCCTGCAACTTCTTATTTATCAAGAAAATTTCTAATTTCTTAAAATGAATTCCTCCAACAACACTGTCACCTCCTTTTTAATTTAAAACCTTTTAAACTTGACAGTTTTCCATCAAGATTAAACAGTTTAACTTAAAAGTTTGTCCTTATGGTGAAGAGAAAAAATACAATATTGTATTTCGCAACACAGTTGAACCATTTTCATTATTTAAGAGCAGATTTAATCGAATTAGGGCTGGGCGGTATGACCTCAAATTCATGTCACTGTAAAAATTGGATCCCTTCATGGTAATGGTATATATCGCGGCAGAAAATTATCATAAAAAGCAAAGATAATGTAAATTTTAGAGCATTTATTTAGCAGAAAACTGTAATCATAATCAAAGCCAGTATTTTTGCTGTAGTGCAAATGAACATAACTGAAGTACAAAAGAATGTTTTATATATACTGTATTGTAAACCTGCTTCAACAACAAACAAAAACATTTTTCAAATTTTCAACAATATCAAATTAAAGTGGATGTTATAACCAGAACTTCAAGTAAAATTAGTCATTTAGACAGAAAAAAATTCAATGTTGTCTAAAATGTTATAGTGCGACAGGACCTTAAGCTGCACATAGTCCTGTCATAAAACTATTCCAGATAACTGGAATGTAAGTGTGGTGAAGCCAAATAAATGTAACATCTGCCTGCCATACAATGAGCTTCTGCCTGCTGAACTTAACTGCTCTGCTGCGCGCTCATCTTCATCATCAGAGCAGAAGCCGACTTTCGGCTACATTAGCAAGATGGATTTATGACTGAACGAACGTCCACGTCTTTTTCATCACCTCTGTGGATAACAATACATTAAAAACAAGTTTTTTTTCTCCGACAACTTGGGTGTGAAAAAGCTGCAGTTGTTAAATCTTCGTTCGGTGCGACGTGCAGCGACAGGGAGGGAGGAAATTATCCCGCGACATGACGTAACTTTTCTACAGCAGGAGGGGGGATGTTTGAGGATTTATTCTCTCTATACGCGTTTTAAAACACTACAATGTCTTCATTATATTTCAAACTCCTGCTGCTCAGTTGTCTCTGTACTCGCAGCCCTGTTTGACACAGGTGCGATGATGTAACTGACGACAGGACAGTAGAGGGTAAATTTCTACCGTAGGCCAACTTCATACCGTTTCTACCGTCTAACGCTTATACCGCGCAGCCCTAAATCGTATCGAATCATGACTAATAGATTCAAAACCTTATGAATCGAAATCAAATCGATATAGAGAATTGGCCATGATACCCAGCCCTAATACATATTGAAGTATTGTATAATAAAGACAAACTACAAGTGAAACAACTTCGGAGAGGAGACAGGAGCTACAGATTCACCGTGCCACACTCGAACGATTTTCTAGAAAACAAAGCAGTTGTGCTTTTAACGCTGCTGAATGGACTAACTCCCACACGACAACTGTCAGTTTCAAGTATCTCTCTCACTCTTCTCTCAGCCTACTGTCTGTCCACCCCCCTACTACTCCGTTTCCTCTTCCGACGATGGTTAAAGTGAACTGTGTGTGCCGATGAGTCAGCAGGGGCGGTGGGAGTGAGATATAAAACAGCGCGGTCGGTGGCGAGAAGAATGAAAAAGAACAAAAACAAAATAAAGAAAAGAAAGCGAAACTGTCCACAAATTTCACTCTCTAGTGGTGGGCTTTTTCTTTATTCCTGCTGACAGTCGTGTTTTCATCTCTTCTACTGTTTGCTTAAACAGGAAACAAAGGGATGAAACAATGGGGAGGAAGAGAGCATCTACTTATGTATTTGAAAAGAAATACATGTATTTAAGGGTTAGACAATAAGAGTGTGTTGATAAAGCAGGCAGCCAACTAAAGGAATGGATGTCTGGATTTAAAAGGTTCCAGTTTTAGCATCTAATTATTGCTTCAAAGGAAAACTTAAAAACTACAAATATGTCATTTTTGAGACTAAAAGATCAAGAAAATAATATTTGCTGAGTTTTGATTATGCAGTCTACAGATGATCAGCGCTTTTGACTCATTTCCAATAAATTCAATAAACTTTTCAGTTTGGGAACTTGAAAGCAGAATGTCTTTAACTCGTGAAAACTATCAGTGTGAAAGATGAAGACCTTTATTTAACCAGGTTGGGTTGAGAACAAATTAATGATCTGGCCAACAAACTGTGGAGTAAAGGTGAAAAGCAAAAAAAATTAAAATAAAAATAAAAATTCAAGAACAAAAAGCACTAGTGTGGTGATGAAAATAGGAGCCACATTCAGAGAGAGAGAGAAAGGCTGTTCTGATAGACCAGATTAACTAGCAACTAGCAATGCACCAATACCAGTGTGGTTATCATAACCATGTTCTGATTCCACAGAATCGATACTGGAGACTTCCACCACGGGTCATTGATGAGCCTAAGAGCCTTAATGAGCAGCAGCTGCTGACACCGCCTCTGAGGAAGGCGCTAAGCTAATGCTAACCTAATGCTTCAAATCAGAGGCATTTTTTTGCAGTCTCTTCGCTCGTGCTGCAGTGAGCTGGATGGCATTTAAAGATGTGAGTGATGAAAACTTCCTGTTTTGTGCTGAAAATGACAGTGATGGATGTGAGGGACGGTTTTATGGGGTGCAGTAATGCACATCACCATAACAAGAAAACAATTAATCGCACAAAAATTAAAATGAGGTCAATAATTCTCATTTGCCTGCTTGTTTGTTTTCTTTGTGTTCCTTTCTTTTTTAAACCTAACACAAGGAGGAGTGAATTCTGGTATTTTCCAGGTGATAGTCTCGTAACCTCTGTGGCATGAGAGCCTCACGAACAGGTATTAAACTAGAAGAGCTTCTTCAGTTTTGGACGCCTTCCTCCAGCTGGCGATGCCTCAAGACGCCCTCGGGACACCATGCCGAACATCGAGTTCACCGCCGAGAGTTGTTTTTTTTTACACTATGTAAATTTTGTAAACTTCGTAAGCAGTGATCGCAATTATTACGAACTTCCAGAGGAAAACTTGGACAGAGGAGGTGGGTAGCAATGTTCCAGCTTCGGCAGCTGTTGTCGCAAACTCTGCTCTTAGTTCATCAGTAACTTTACGTAAATTTCGTAAATTTCATAAACCTCAAATGCAACGTGCGGGTGACTGCAGTTACTTTATAAAGCCAGAGGGAGACATACAGAATAAACTGCACCAGCTCGGATAGAAGAAGCGGGTAGAGATTAGGGGTGCATCAGAAAAAAAAAATCTATTCACATCAGAATCGTGATTCTCGTTTACGATTCAGAATTGATTTAAAATGTCCCAAAGTAAAAAAATAATTAAAAATTAAAGCAATCCAATGGCTGCCTGCTTCTATTTTGTAACTACATGGGACTTCCTGGCGTCATCGTTGGTTCTGGAACGTATGCATGCAAAGAAAAGACCAAAACTAAGAGGAATCTACAAAAATGAAAGAAAGAGAAATTTAACCGTCCCCATCTTCTTGAAGGAAAAGATCTGGGCTCATTTGGTTTGTTTTTTTCACTAAATGAGTCTGAGTTTGACACGAGCTTCACTGTGTGGTTTGCTAAATGAAGATGAAGCACTTTTGGAACACGAAAAACACACGGACTCACGTTATCAGTTTCGCATGAAAAATCTATTATTATTATTAATCGAATTGTGACCCCAAAAATCAGAATTGAATCATAAGATAGTAAAAAATTCCCACCCTTAGTAGCCATGTTACAGTTTCAGCTGCTGTTGTTGTCACAAACATCGTTCACAGTCTGTCCGCAACTTTTCTAAAGTTTCGTAAAAATTTATGAAATTTACGGGGGAGCAACTTGAAATAATATTATCATTTATCGCGATAATTTCTGAGACAATTTATCGTCCAGCAAAATTTGTTATCGTGACCGGCATTAGTGGAGTTGGAATGAATCATTTTAATTTCTTAAATTTTTAATTAAAAAGCTGTTGAAATATTAACGTATATCATATTTCAATACAAATCACTTGTTTTTATACTTAATTTATAATTAGAGGCTCTACTAATTGTAAGAAGTGTAATGGTTCTGGTACTCAGTATCGGCAAGTACTTAAATGTGAGAAAAAAACTACAGTATTGGTGCATTCCTACTAACAAGAACAGCTGATAAAAACAAAGCTAAAGAATGAGAATAAGCAAAAACTATACACTGCAGAGAAGCTTAAATGAAGCAGAAAACGGGGTGAGACAAGACAGCGGTGAACAAAAACTACGAGGAAGAGGAGAACAACACGAAAAAGAAAAATATAACAAAGCAAAAAGTAAAACAGGAAAATAAAGACAAGTGTGAAAGGCAACACAGACACAAAGCATTTAAAGACAAAGGGAGGTCCCGTCACACACACAGGTGAAGGCCGCGCTCCTACCTGGCGTCGGCCTCGCTGTAGTACTCTCTGGCTACAATGTCCTCGAACAGTTCACCTCCGGTAACCCTGTGGTAACACACACACACACACACACACACACACACACACACACACACACACACAC